>NC_049228.1:22522026-22838791 GCF_011100685.1 Canis lupus familiaris
TCACATTTGACATAAATCAATGTACAAAGTGTAGGAGGTATAGGATATGAGAGAGTTGCGTTTAAGAAAGTTGAAAGCTGACTGTAAATACAGTCCATTGAATGAATGACTCAATGATGAGCACGTTGAGATGAATCAAAGAATAAGAAGGCAGCATCCCAAAGACTAAGAACAGAGTGGTCCTGATGTGGCTCCACTAATAACCAGGGTGCTGATGCGAGTTGCCTCAGCAAGATGACAAGCTGGAGAGTCCCCACTGACCCGGGTCAGGCCACCCAGTGCACACACATGAGACAGATGCATCCAGACTTTATAGCAGGGGTATTCTGGAAGGAGAGTGTTTCTGGGAGAGCTCCTAGGTTCTTTTGGCGACAGGGGTGGACAGTGTTCAAGGATAAATACCTTGCTGCTATTTACCCCTAACAACTGTTCCAAAAACCTATCCCAGGACCTTCTTGGTTTTGCTCAGTTCCTAGTTTTTGCCACAGTGGATTTGAAAGACTTTTCCCTTGGGTTTCCTTGCACCTGCACAAAGGCACATGAGAGCTCAATTTGGTGCCATGCTGACATTCTTGTCTGTTTTCCTACTGGACTGGACAGTGGTGGGAAACTCCTTGAGGACACAGACTGTACCTCTTATTGGCTCTGTGTTGATCTTTTTGTGTTTGCAATGCCTCAATCTCTTACTCATACAGTAGGTGTTCAATAAACATCTAATCAGTGCCTGAATTAATGAATAAATAGTACCAGGTGGTTGATAGTTACACCCTGGTCATTTTTCAAGAAGGAAAAGTAATAAATTTTTCTTGCCTTTCTGAGCCTCCTTCTTTTCCCGAACCCGCCACCAAAGTAATAAGGGATGAGAGAGATTGCAACAAAGATCATCTTAAAAGAGATACTAAATCTTATTGGAAAGAGAGGAAGGGAGACAAAGGTTTCTTTTGCTATTTCATTCTAGACAGTTAAGAAGGATCCTTTCTGATCCTCATCTAGTCTGCCTTTTCTTGGCAGAAGCCATAGGGTCCCAAATGAATTTGGATGCAGAATTCTCATTCTCTCAGCTGGTATTTGTGACTCATTCACAATATTCAAGGCATATGTTTTTCCTAAAGACAGGGTTTAACCCAGGAGTCACTTCTCTGGTTATCTTTCAACTCCTGCAAGCCGTATTTAATTGTATAGAGGATAAAATGAATCTGTTTGGGATCTACTTCATTTCACTTGTTTAGGTCCAAGGTTAAATGCTGGGGGAGTGATCTGATTGGTACAAAGAACAGCTGTCATTTCTCTGCCTGCCAAGGACCTTACCTACCCTTTACTTTCTTGGCTCCTAGTGACATACAGGGCGATGTGGGACACCATAGCAACCTTTCAGGGGTTCCACGAGATGTTTTAAATTGTCAGAGGAAACAGGAATGCCTGTTAAATACCCTACTTTCTATTTTCAATATAGGGTTGTTGTTTTTTTTCAAATCACCATTGAGTTGTTATGTCAATAATAATACTTAAGTTGTTTGGACCTAACTACTTAATAAATGAAAATAGTAGCTATTTCTTTGGACCTGGAGGAGCTGTGAAACTACTATGCCACTTTGGGTCTGAGGAGCCCAGCAAATTTGGGAGCCTCTCCTTACTTCCTACAATGTCCTTAGTAAGGCAGGCATTATTTTCTCAAGTTTAGCTCTGAGGATAGATACTAAGGATCAGAGGAATTAAGTAAATCACTACAGGGTCAAATAGCTTGTAAGTGGTCAAGTCAAGATTTGAACCCAAGACTGCCAGATGCTGAAGTCTGCGAGCCTCCACAAAGGCACTGTGGTGCAAAGTTCATGAAGACCAGATTTTAGACTGACCGAGTTCATATGGGCTTTGGCAGTAATTCAGCTCAGCTTACGACCTGCCCAGAGCACATCACTGATTAGTAAGAGGAGTCCGTCTAAGCGGCATCTGGTGTCCTCACTCTGACTTAGTTCTGCATTATTTCCTCTCGCTATACACTTCTCCCTCTTCCCAGCCTTGGCCAGCCACGCGTTCTTGCTCTCCAGTGTTCGTGATTGAGACGATGAAGGTGCTTTATCACCTGAAGCACAGAGAAGTGAGGTGCTTTGGGGAGGAGTGCCCTGACTAATTATGGCCATGAAGGGTTTGGTTTACAGGGAGAGATGAAAAGAACAATCATGCACTGTGTAATTTGGATAAAGCAAACGCAAATGGGATGTGGCGTCATCTGTTAATATCTAAGCGGTATAAATGTCAGAGGAAAGGGCAGGGAAGTTATTTAGGGGATGTAACTAGGAAATGCCATAAGAGGGAGAAAGAAGTTAGGCTGAAAATGGGATGTTGATATTTATTTATTGGCCAGTGTGAGGAGGGGCGGTGGAGGGCTCTGCATTGCAAGCTTTATGTAAAGTTGGATTGGACAGAGCACTCTGGAAATACCTGGTGACACTGTCCCCCCTAGGGATTTCCTAGATAATTTTCTCTATTTGGAATCTTCATGGTTCTTTAACAACCATAGTTCTTCATTTGTCTTCCACTGTGTTCTTTGCCCTTTCTCTGTTTTCCCTTCCTGTTCATTTATATCCATTCCAGGCTCTTCTTCCCATTTTTTTTTTCCTTTTTCCCTCTTACTGCCTTCTGTCCCCTCATCCTCACAGTCACTTTTGATTTGCCTTTTCTCCCCCCTCTGGTTATTCGCACCCGCCCATCTTCCTCCGCGTCTTTCTCTGGTACCTGGCGTGTTCCAGGTTTCCGGGCCATTGCTCTTCCTCTCTTCTTCCAAAATAGAAGACGAAATTTGCCACTCTGACAAAGAGAACAAAAGCAGCGAGTCCCTGCCCAAGTTACAAGGACAGCATTTTCTCTTTTTAGGGGGTTTTAATTTTAAAAGGAAAAAAAATGCAGCCTCTTCTCCCTCCCCCTGCTGTGCATTCACTGCTTTCTGGGCTGGGAGCGTCAGCTGAGGGACAGCCAGATAAAAAGCCACTCCTCGGTTCTGATCATTTCTGCTCTCGTGTTTCCTTCCAGCCTCAGCTCCTTTTTAGTGCATTTTTTTTGGAAATCCAGGCAGAAACTGGTAGCATTAGCATTTTTAATAAAGGACGCTGGAGAAGAGAGAGGCAGCTCAAGGAAGCTGAAGCAGGGAAGATGAAGCCCAAATCCACTGACAGTCGAAACTGCCTTTTGGAGCTAGGGTGCTCTGGGCGGGGGCCGGGGGAGGCAGACAAGGGAAGTGGTCGTCTTAGGAGAAGCATTCAGGCTGATATAATTGGAGCTTTGAGCACAAGTGGTCACAGTTGGGAGGTGGGAAATTGCTGTGCTAGATTGAGTTTGGCTCAACTTGATACTGAGGCCCGGCATTGTGAAATGTTTTCTAATTTAGCTCATTTTCCCTGTCTTCCTGGAATGAGCCATTATTCGTCCATTACCGGTGAAAATCATGGTCCTGGCTAACCCCTTGTCTTCTTTTCTCTTCTTCTTCCTCCCCCTGTGCTCCATAGGAAGGGAGAAGAAATAAACAGGAGGGAAGGGGCTGCACCTATTCTTGCTTTAGAAAAAGCTTGGAGACCCAGAGTGGCTGACATCATCTTTACCTATTTCATTTTTCCAGGGATACGAATGCAAAAGTTTAATGGAGTTGCTAGGTTTATGTTTTGTCTGGTAGACCATTGTACCTCTGCAGGATGAAGCTTAATTGGCTCTTTTGCTACCATTGAAAAGGAGAAAAAATGTCTCCTTGCAGAGGTTACTGTTCTGTAAAGAAAGTGCCAGTGATTAGATCTAATGCCTTTGACAGCTGGATAAAAAGTTGCTAAATAAGAGTAGATTGGATGCATAAACCTGGAGTCAATCAGAAAGTGATACAAATCCCAAACACCAAAATGAACTGTCTTACCACAGTATTCTTCTCCTGCCACACTTAACAACCCTATGCGAGTATAATAGTGGCAAATCTACTTTACTTTCCCAAATCCAGTGCCATCGAGGGCCAGGACGAAGTCAAAATTGGGGCACTACCCCTTGCTATTCCTGGGTTTCAGCCAATGAAATGCTTAAGACTCTCTGTTGGTCAAGCATCAACTTTGATGATTGTAGACATTGTGTATTCCCGATTGTTCAAAGCCCCACAATTCCAACAGAAGAGTGACTGTCACAGCCAATGTCCCTTAGACATGAGATCAATCGTTTTAGCCTCGTCCGAACAGACAAAAGAACGTGTGTATTTGTATAAACAGTTAGTTGCATCTGGGCTCTGCATCATAATGCTGAATCTTGATTTCCTTCATCAGTGAGTTATTCCTCTTGCCTTTGCAGATAGCCATGGTGCGGTATTGGTGCCAGGCGTATGAATATACATATAATTATTAACTACAACTCTGAAAAATTGCCAACCTCTTTAAACCGGAGTATCTTTGGAGAGCGCAAAGAGGCAAATGGAATTGTATTTCTTAAATTCCTTCAAGGAATAAGTGCTGCCTCCAGTCCTCATATCCAAGGGTAGAATTAACATCCGTCGGAGACGCTCAAAAACATTTCAGTTTGGATGGAATGTAGGCTTATACCCAGAGCCAAGTTTTCTTGAAGGAGTCAGGAATTAATTTGGAAATTGCTTTGTGACTACACCTAGGGAAAAGAGGTTTTGTTTTTGTTTCTTTAATGTCCCTTAATTTGCAAATAACCTCAAATGAGAGCTTGGTCTCCAGCTTTGCCCACATTAAAACCATCCTGGACAAAGGTCAGACATTTAAGCATCTGAAAGAGAAGGTTTTTTTCTTTTTCTTTTTTTTTTTTCCCCCAGTAGCATCCTCTGCAATTCCTACCCCTTCCTGGAGCTTTTGGCAGGGTCTTTGATTCCCTTCTGTTACTAGACTGACTGTTTTCCCTGGGTGATCTCCCCCTCTCCCAGAGAATCAGACATGATCTGTATGCTTGTGTTTTCTAAATCTGTATCTAGCTCAAATCTCTTTCCTTGGTTTCGGGCTCCATTTCCAACCACCTTCTGGTTATTTGCTCATGGATTTCCTACGAGTATCTCAAATTAACTTGTCCAGCATTGAACCTGAAACCCACACCTGCCCTGCTACCTGCTTTCACTCCCACAATTCTCGTGTGAAGAATTGTATAAATGGCATCAACAATCACTCAGTCTCCCAGATGAGAAACTTGGAGGTTGTTCTCCATGACCCTCCTCCCACAATTACCTTCTGCTCTCTCTCTTTCACACACACCCTGTTAGTCCCCAAATCCTCTGTTCGTCTCAGAAATATCTCTTAAACCCAGCCGTTCCTCTCTATTCCCAAAGCTACAGCCTTCCTCCAGGACGATCCATTACCTTTGACAATTGCTAACATCTTACTAACTGCTCGCATTGCCATTAGGCACCTGTTGAGAGGGAGGGCAGATGAGAAGGAAACAACCTGCAAATTAGAGGATGTGCATGATAGGCAAGCTCCTCTGGGCAGTGGATCTGTTGGGAAGAGGCACAGAGGAAAAGAGTGAAAGGTAGGCAGGGGCCAGAATGCTTTGAATTGCAAATGAGGGGTCTTGATCTTACTTAGTAGAAAATGAGAAGCCCGTGGAATATATTTTGAGCAAGGGAGGGGATGATGCAGATGATATTTCAGGAAGGCACAGAAGGCATTAATGCAGGGAGCTGCAGACTATCATCCTCAAGCCAAAGCTGGCCTGCCACCTATTTTTGTAAATAAAGTTTTATTGGAACATGGTTGTACTCATTTGGTTGTGTATTGCCCATGGCTGCTTTCCTGCTACAAAGGCAGAGTAGAGTACAAATGCAGTAAGAGACCATACGGCTGCAAAGCCAAAAATATTTTTTATCTGGCCCTTCACAAACAAGTTTAATGACTCCTACAAAAGATCAAGGTTTCTTACACTTAGCACTATGACATTTTAGGCTGACAGTTTCTTGTGGGAGCTGAGGGTTGTCCTATGTGTTGTAGGATATTTAATAATGTCCCTGACCTCCACCAACTCCCTAGTTGGGACAATCAAAGGAGTTTCCAGACACTGCCCCATCCGGAGAGGAGGTTGACATGCCGCCCACCCCATTAGATTATGGTGTGACCAGCAGTGTAGGAAGCAGTTTAGGAGGCCAGTCAGCAGGTAAGGGTGATGACAGTGATACTAGCAAACACTTTCAGAGTGCTTAGCATATGGACTTTACGTTTATTAACTCCTTTAATCTTTCAACAATCCTATGAGGTCGGTACTGTTTTATCATTAGTATCCTGTAAGGTGAATACAATTGTTATCATTGTTTTATATCTGAGGGAAGGAGACCCAAAGGTAAAGTGATTTTTCTCGAGGACACCCAGGGAATAAGGGGTAGAGTAGGTTTTGAACTCAGGTCATCTGGCTCCTGAATCCTCATGCTTAGCCATGAGATCTTACTGAGTGATGTGAGCAAAAGACTTGATGTGCCCTGGTAGCTTAATGAATATAGGAATGGTTAAAAGATAAACATTCTGAGCTCCCTCCTCCTCTCCACTTCCAAGCCATTTACTTCCCTCTGACCTCAAACAGCTAGAGAATCTCTTGAGGTTTCTTTGCACCTTGAAGTTGCTACACCCAACTACCATCCTATTCCTCACCCCCCCGTGCACCTCCCCCCCACACATAGATGTACATGGCAGACACAGGACACCTTCCTTTGGACTGTCCATATCATCATGGTCACGTTCTCTGCGTGTTGCTATTCATCATTCCATCTTCCCTCCTAAGTAGTGATTTTGTATTCATTCTTACGAAGAGATCACAACCCCTTTCCTGCGGTTCGTCACCATCTTCAGCTTTATTTCCCGTTTGGACCTTGGCAGCAGTTCTGTGACCCTCCCGATCATTCTGTCCACAGAGAGCACACATGTTGTGAAGGCAAATGGGCGGGAGGAGAGTCTGGGAAAATTAAATAAGCTGGAAGGTGTTCATAAAGGGAGACGATCCTTCTAGGGACAAAAGAGCAGGCTTGAGTCTCAGCTTCAGAGGCGGCACTAGGAGCCGGGTCTCAGCTGTTGTCCCTGGAAACCTGTCAACTAATCCTCCCTGCTCACAAGCCTGCTGAGTTTATCCGGGCTTGCTTCAAGGTGAAGGTTGGGGTTGGCCATCTCTGCAGTGAGAAGAGGAAATTCCCTGTCTTCCTCAGGCATGGCAGGTCCTCTTTTATTCAGAAGATAGCATGGATGGAGAGAGAAAGAGAGAGAGTGTGTGCGGGGTGTGTGTGTGTGTATTTGAGAGAGGGAAGCAATAAAAAGGCTGGACTCAAGATTAGGATTTGGAAGTAAATTAGCCCAACTAATGAAGAAGGGTCTAGTAGGTATACCCTAAAGGGAGAGGATGGAGTGGTTGGTACTCATCCAAGTAGGGAACCTGGTGACACCCAGAGCTTTGGGCAGAGAACTGAGGTGCTTGGGAGGAACGGGTGTCTGCTAGCTGCTCCCTGGCTTGGGGCAGATCCCAGGGAGCTGCCACGTGCAACGGCAGTAGCAAGGAATGGCCAAAGCAGGAGCTCAGACTTCAGGTCTTCTAGTCCACTCAGCCAAGCCCAGATTCCTTGTTCTTTTGGGACTGCCAAGTGTGTGAGGGTGCAGTGACTGTCAGGAGCAGGGGTCATACAGCAGAAGTAGGAAGCTGCAGTGGTTTTGAGACCTGGGAAGAGGGGGACCAAAGAGGGGGTGAGGGAAGAAAAGCATGACAAAGCAGGGGTAGTGGGGCAGCCCAGGGCACAACAGGGCTGGAGGACGACAGCACACAACAGTGGGGACCAGAGAGAGGACTCTGCAGGGTAATGCAGGGGCTCTGGGTCCTCCTTGCTGAGATCTCCTTGCCCAGGGAAAAGGCTTTTCATGTGATCTACACTTTATTTTCCTCCTAGGAGGGGAGAGGGAGTGAGGGCCTTGGGTGTGCACAGGACAGTTGGTTTCTCCAGGCTGGGCAGGTGTCAGCAGGGCAGAAGTCCCCAGGTGTGAGGCAGAAAGTGAGAGCTTAGGAAGGCAGGGCCACACTGTTCCTTCCTCACCATTGCATGAAAGCTGGACTTAAGGGCTGTGTGAGAGGGAGCCCCACCCCCACCCCAGGACACTGGCCAAGGCTGGATTTCTGTCCGGGGGAGTTACTGGGAAGAGTTCTCCCCAGGAACAACAACTATGAGGGAATGAAAGAAGCAGATTGGGCAGAGGGAGATGCTCACCTGCCAGGTGGTGACAACAGAGGCCTTGCCAGTCCTTCAGGAGCTGGGACAGCCCTTTAGAGATGTCCCTAATTGAGGCAAAGGGATTGGACTTTTGATCCCCACGGGGCCAGTCCCTGGATGGGAACCTACCCAGAAAAGGAGGCCTACCTGAGACCAAGAAGCTCCCTTCAGCTGAGGGTACTGCCCAGAATAGTGTCAGGCATGGTCCATCGGCAGGTACACTCCCAGTGCTTGGGGGGTGAGTACCCAGGTCCTGAAGCAGGTGTCTGGGTGGTGGCCCAGTCGTGCACAGCAGTAGGTAGAGTGGTAAGACACCGGCATTCGCGTCGGCATCTGCCCTAGGTGCATGACTCGTGAGGAGTCTGTGCGCTGGGTCTAAGGTGGCCTGGCTCTGAACTGGTGGGACCAGCGTGTGCAGGAAAGGCTGAGGCTGTCAGGAGGCTGGGGGAATTCTGCTCCATGGTGTGTTGGTCTGCTCAGCCCCAGCTTGCAGGGTTTAGGATTGGGCTGTTCAGTGACGAACTGGACAGGGTCCAAATGAGAGTGACCAAAGATTGCTCAGTCATTTGGCAGGCCTGAGAAAAGCGCCTGGAGGCGTTCAGTGTAGAGAAGAAGTGAAGGGAGGACATGCTAATAACTGTAGCAAGAGAGTTAGCCTTGCTCGGTTTCGCCCCAGAAAGCCAGACTCAGGACTAATAGGTACGAATTAGAAAGAAGAAGATTTTAATTCACATAAGAAAAGTGTTGAATGCTTAACACCCTCTCAAAATAGAATGCTCTGCCGGAGGAGGCAGCGAGGATCCTGTCTTCTGAAATCTCTTGAAATTTGGTTGCTGAGGCCTGCAGTGATTCAGTGGGTTTGCAGTGAGGGACGTGGTCTCTCAGTACTGGATTTTGTGATCACCTAAAACCCAGTTTTTCCCCGAAGTCTGTGATCATCTCAATATTCCCCAAAGGCTCCAGCCCGTCAGCTTCCAGCACGATGGCAGTCTCAGTACCGGGCAACGATTCTCATTTCTGGATGGTTCTAATGGAGGTAAAGGCCTTCCATTTCCTTTTCCCCAGAGCAATGCTTACCATCCCCCATCACTTAAATTGGAGAGAGAGAAAATCAAAAGCCAAATGCTGCAGAATGGCACTTTCAAACACTCCATTCTCCTTGCTGTCTGTGCTGAACAATGACCGAGCCCAGCCTTTGTTCCTGGCTGCTGCACCAGCAGTGTGGAGGGAGAATAAAGACCCCATCTTGGAGAATGCTGAAAGACCCCAGAAATCGCAGAGCTTTCACGGTATCAATGAGGCACGGAGGACAGCCCCCATCCGCCGTTGTGTCTTTCTCTCTCTTGCCTCTGGCTGGGCTCTTACAATCGCTGGACTTCCTCAAGTCTCCACTGGCAGTCAGCTTGACAGAATGGATTACGCTGCGACTGGAACATTCTACAGGGGCTCAATTCAACGGGGGCAGGCCCAGCAGCTGTCATTTGTATGAGTGGATTTGAGGCTGGTAGGAAATGCAGGAGGGACAGCCACAGGGATCTGAAACCTTTTGTTAGTCCCTAGGCCTGAGGCTGCCCAACCACTGTGCCCAAGTCCAAGGTCAGAGCAAATACTTTCCAGGCTTGAGCGCGCGCGTGAGAAAGGCCTGTGTGTGCCGCACAGGGGCACTCAGATGCAAAATGTAGGAAACGTATCTTGAGTTGAAGGGTGAGTTGCCTTCAGCAAAACCTGGCCCGGGCAAGGAAATATTCCCAAAGCCCAAATCAGAAAAAGTTTTGGGAGAGAACAACAACAAAAATCTGTGAATTTTAACCATGTCTGTGGATGTTTTTCATAGGAAAGATAAAGCCTGTGAGTGCAGAATGAGTTAATGCTGCCAAACGGATTAAGAGGAATAAAAATGGTGTTTACAAATATACCAGGGAAAAGAAGCACTTGGGAAAAATAGGTCCATAAATAAGTAAAAGGGATTGAAATCTACTGCGAGTCTAACAAGACCAAGGCGCCGAATTGCTTTTTCCTATCTGTCTTTTACATGAAAAATAACAAGGAAAAACAGGGGGCTGTGATGATTTTCAGTGGGGAAACTCTAACTGTGAGACAGGGAAGGGAGCCCAGTGGGGATGCCGGGGGCACTGGAGGCAGTTCTCTAGGGGCTCTCCATGACCCCTGGCCTCGCCTGAGTGCCACTTCCTGACCTGCCACCTGCCACCTGCCACCTGCCAGCCTGGCCAGCCTTGCTCCAGGCTTGAGCTTCCACGTTCCTGGTGCATCAGCCACATTGAACTACTTGCATTATCCAGCAGAGTGCCTTCTCAGGCTCTTTCCCATTCCTGGACTGGAGCACACCCCCCACCCCCAGCCCCTGACATCACTACTTCCTCCTCCACCACTTTGCCATCTTGGAAGGGTCCAACCTTTCTTCTCTTCCAGTCTCCTTTCCAAATCCCACCTCCTCCTCCTCAACTCTGTAGCTTTTCCTGCTTGCCCTCAGTTTCACCCTGGCACTTTTCCAAACCTCTGTTGCTCACCTTCCTGTCATAAATATATGCATACGGATAATTCTCCCTCTAGATCGTGAACTCCTTATGACCTAGGCCAAATCTCTGCACTTGGTGTTCTGGGCATCTATCTCCGCGCAGGCACAAAGCAATGCTATTGTTCTCTATCCAGGCTGCAAATTAGAATCTCCTTGGATGTACTGAAACGTATCCATGGCCGCACCCCATATCAGACCTATTAAATCAGACCTCTCTTGGTGTTGAACCTGGCCGTGGTATGGTTGGTTGCAAGCTCCCAAGGTGATTCTGATGCCCAGGGAGGCTTAACACTACTAGCACAGGTTCTCCCAAGTGTGATTCCCAGACCAGCAGTATTAGCCTCTCCTGAAGACTTTTAGAAATGCACATTATCCCGCCTAAACCCAGACCTCCTGAATCAGAAGCTCTGAGGCGGGGCCCAGCAATTCGAATTTTAGCAAGCCCTCTAGGGGATTCTGGTGCACGCCGCAGTTGAGAGCAGCTGCTGTACTGGATGCATGCTGATCAGCAGTCACTGGATGGGATGGTAAAAGAAGTCACCCTGATTTATCTGCCCTCAGTTTACATGGTTGTCATTACTTCCCAGAATACATGCAGCTGATGAAGGCATCGGTTTTGGAATCTTGTTCTCTGTCTTCCACCTATTGCTTCTTCTTAAGAATCAATTAACCCATTGATTTATCTGGTCCCTTCGTTGACTGTAGGTTCTTGAGGAGAGGGGCGATGTCTTACTTGACTTTGCTTCCACAGTGATGAGTGCGGCGTTGGACACATAGTAAATCCTCAGAAGTTCTGTGCTGACTGCATGAATGAAGAAACACACACATTCATTGTCCTTCTAACTGACGTCTCACTTTGCTGGTATCTTCCATTTCTTCTCAGTTTTAGGTGATAAACTGTAAGGCCACTCCTTGATGGCAGTCTATTTTAAAAGCATCTCACCATTAAGCTTTTGAACTCTGGAGTTCTTCACAGCCTCCCTGGTGTGTGCTTCCCCCCTTCCATCCTCCCCAAGAGTCTACCCTTTGACTTCATTATTCAATATCCACCGAATCCCCCATTGTCTCTTTCCTGGCTTATATGCCCTCCCGCACCAGCCAACGTAGACCTCACATGAGGCCATTTATGAAAGTACATTCACAGTCACCCCTAATTCCTTGCCACTTTTTGCCCCTGCCACTCCTGCCTGGCCCATTCCAAGTCCCATGATGGCTTTCTGCTTGCTTCTGTGCTGCTCTGTGACTTCCTCAGGATGGAGAGAATCGAGCAACATCACAACCATCTTACTCATCTCTCCTCGTGGGCCAGAACCTTTTCCCTGTCCTCAGGCACCCAGTTCCATCCTGGCTCTGACTCTCAGGCCATAGCCTCAGATCTAATGGAGCAAAGTCAGAGGCCTTACCTTCATTTTGTCTGCTTGTACCATGTCCTTTTCTTTGCCCTTTCACTCCTGTGTTGGAGTGGGTGTGTCGTCAGTGCCACCGAGCTACACTCCTTGCCCCAATTTGTCCTTCGAACTCATTCAATTTCCATAGAATCTTGCCCCCTGGCCAACTCTCTTTTGCGTCTTCTGTTATGCCTGGCCACCTTCTATCCCTTATTCAAACGTCAGGTGATCGCTTGACCCGATTATCTCTCCCTATCATTTTTCTCATTTACTTTGCTGCCTACATTTCTTGAGAGTATCTACCTATTTTGTCTCTGCTTTCATTATCAGTTAATGATGTTGCTATCATTATTACCTTGAACCTTTAAACTCAGTCTGGCAATTGCTGTCTCTAGTCCTCCCTCATATCTCTCTCTCACATATGCACAAACACCGCTCACGGAGACATTGCTCTTTCTAATGTCACACGCATTTGCTTATTTGTAGTCATCCAATCATTCATTAATTTCCTGCACCCTCTCCCCACACACCGCGAAGGTTTGGCTGTGTCTTAGGCTCTACCACTGGCTGTAGAAGCCATGGGGAAGAGGGGGGGAGCTCCTGCCCTCGAGGGATGCATGCTCTGGTGGGGAAGGCCCTGGGAGAAGCAAGAAAACACATCACAGAATACTTGCAGAGAAGTATGAAGAGGGAAATACAGAGCTAATCAATGATGGCTGAAGGGAGGGCAGGGCAGAGTCACTTGAAATCTGGAGCCTTGGAGGCTGTATTGGTGTCAAAACTGAGTTCTGGGAAGGTGCCAGCTAGAGCTGGAAGGAGGGCCAGGCTCTCCAGGGCTAGCGCACCCCGGATCGTCCTGGCCCATTGTGGGGATCTTTGACGCTCTGACAAGTGTAATTAGCAGGGAAGTGGAGGCTGCTGATGAAATTGGCAAGTCAGAGTTGGGGTGGGGGTGGGCAGCAGGCCACGCAAGGAAACCTTGAGGGCCAGGGCTTAACCTTCTCCTTCTCTGACAGGCTGTCCTTGACCACACACCTTCAAGGATCACATTCCTTCCTTCAGAGCTTTCTCCTCAGCCGTGATTTTATATTCATGAGTGTGAACTCCATGAAGCAGAACCTCACCATCTTTGCTTTTGTTCGCATCGGTATCCCCAGAACACAGAGCTTGGCCCCTGCCAGCTGCTGAATACATACTTGGTGAATAAATGGATGGACGAATGAGTGAATGATCTTACCTCCTTTATCTTCTGTATGGTTTTTGGCAATGTAACGTCTCTGGGCCTCAGTGATCTTATCTCTGAAATAGAGATGGATGGGGATAGTAAAGGACTGATCAGCGGCCATGTGGCTGTTCCTGCTCATCTGCTCCCCTGGTCTCTTATTTCTACTCCCCTCTCTATGAAAGGCCAGCCCTGCTTGTCTAGCTACCCAATACCCATCTTGCCATAGCTCGTGGTTAAAACTCAGCCTTTTCGATCCTGCCTTCTTACATCTGCCTGGAAATATAGATGTGGATTAGCCCTTCCAACCAGGGTTGCTCAGTGCAGGGTGGAGATGATACATCGAGGTCACAGCAGAGGCTGTGGTACCTGAGAGCACCATGCTCACACCCTGGCTTTGCCATGTGTTAGCTGTGAGAGTTTGGCTAATATTATTGAACCTTCCTGAGCCTTGCTTTCCCCATCTGTGAAATGGGATGAATATAATGCCTATGCCTCGGAGTTTTTATGAGAATTACATGAAATAATAAATATAAACCGCTCGGCTCAGTGGCTGCTGGCAAATGCATGATAAATAATGGCTTTTACTTGATCTGTCATCAAAATTGACAAACCAAATGCCATAGATTGTTTACTTGTCATTCTTATCAGATCGTGATTTGGGACAGGGACCCAGCCTTTGATCTGTGTGTCCCAGTACACTCTATTGTGTCTGGCTCATCAGAGGTGCATAATAACTGCTTGAGGATTGACTCGCTACATTAATGAAGCCCTGGATGGCAGAGAATGTGTATTAATCATTTGTGTGTCCCTCGATGGTGTTTAACAAACTGTTTTTTCACATGGCACTTGGTTAATTATTATTTTTTCGAGGAAATAAATAAATGAATATGTGAATGAGGAATTGAATTACTAGCGAAACTTGCTAAATATATGTTGAACTGAGACAAATTAGTAGATAGGAAAGGACTTTGGGGAAGAGGTACAAGCTCTACACTAAATACAGGTCCTTGATGGGTATTGTGATTCTTCCCTGATTCATTTACACTATCAGTTTCCTTTGACAT
This sequence comes from Canis lupus familiaris, assembly GCF_011100685.1. Lineage (NCBI taxonomy): Eukaryota > Metazoa > Chordata > Mammalia > Carnivora > Canidae > Canis > Canis lupus. The sequence continues at coordinate 22,536,446 of NC_049228.1, forward strand.
AAAATCATAAGAATGTAGGAAGCTGCCCCTTCTCCTGCACATCCTCTACCTCTTATCTTTTCTTTTGTGTTCAAGCTGTTGGCTCCCCTACCTCCTCACTGGAACTGAATGTGCATGTCTGTGGAGGAGGAAGAAACCCCAGGCCTGTCCCCTCCTTTATACAGGGAGGTCACACTCAACAGTGAATAGATGTTGAACTGTTTTTCTTCGCAGAGATAGATTTGCACGATCCATTACCAAGCTCAGATCCAATGCATCTGTGAGCAAAGATGGGTGTCTAGGGACACGTGACCCAGGCTGTGCCCATAGACAGTATTAGTAAGTGAGACTAACAAGCTTTCTGGAGGATTGAACTCGAGACCCTGGCTGCACTAGCCCAGAGTAAAAATCAACTAACCCTTTAGATTGAGAGTCCAGAGAGAAGTGGAAGAAGGAAACTTCCATTTAGAAAGTGACAACTGTATTTCAGTCATTGTAACTGAAATTATAAATTTATTCATTCATTTAATCTGCTTATAGCCTTGTAAGTAACAGACAACTATTATCATCACCATTGAACAAAAAAGAAAGAGAGGTTTGGAAAGGTTAAATGTCTGGTCAGTTTTGCAGGGCTGGCAAGGAACTCAAATCTCTGCCTTGCACTCACGTGGAAATCTGTCTGACTCCAGAGCCCAGCCACAGATTCTGGGCCATGGGGTGATTTGTGTGAATGATAGAAGGCCTGATGGTGATTTACTTTATAAGGGACTCTGCCCTCCAGGATTCTGTTCTGCAGAACAGCTTTCAGTGTCCAGAGCAGCTGCCAGGAGGTAAAGAGAGGAGGAACAGAGCCATTTCGAGTCCTGGCAGACATCTGACTTCCTTACCCCCAAAGGAATTGTTGAAGCTGGCTGGAGCAAAGTGTGTGATTTTGTGAACATGTGTGCATGTGAAGCAGGGACACATGTATGTGGGGGAGGGCATCTGTCCCTGTATATGCATTTATGAATGCATGAAAATCTCAATGCCGTATAATACTCTTTTAATGGAAACATTGATCCAGTGAAGTCAAAATGACTTGACAGTTAAAAAAAAAAAAAACAAAAACAAATGTACATCTTATATAATTGTAATGAGATTTGGAATATCTTAATTCATCAATAAAAGAGCTCAATATGCCTCATCTCTCATTATTATTCAGAAATTTAAGAATGAGTTCCAGTGAATTCTTAGGCTAGGTTGCAATTTCTGTTTTTATGGCAGTCATATTTTGTAGAATGCCAGACTCATTCATAAAGATTGGCTGGGAGTAGGAGTGGGCACCTATTAGGGCAGTGATTCTCAACCTATTGTGTGCTTTACCATCACCCACCTGACTTTTTTAAAATATTGATGCTTAGCTTCACCCTAAATGTTTGAAAGGAGAGCAACTAAAGTTTGAGAACCATGATGCTTATCTGTGAGGGTGAATTTGAGGTATCCCAAAGCTTGAGAGCCATTTGCTAACTGTTATTTATAAAAGATGCAAGCATAAAGGAGCTTCAGTGGCTGGGTCAGTGAGAGAACATTTAAAGAGGAAGACAGATAAGAAAGAGGCTTTAAGACCACTTGGTGTATGCCAGAGCTTCCCTACAAAAACACAGGCAAGGGAGCAGGTCATTCCTCTTGTGCACTATAGACAGTGTCTGCCCCTCCCGTCACTGTACCTGGAAGGCAGTGATGGGCAAGCCTGCCCAATAGGCAGGTGGCATCCCTGCCTGTGGACCCAGTGCTCTCTTGGCACATTTTCTCGAGCACTCCTATACCTCCGATGGTGAGAAGGGGGAGCAAGGTGCAGGAGAAGGTATAGGCTATGCCATCCATGAGAACATGCACCTGTGCCCCTGACTGGCTGTGTGACCTTGCACAACTTACTTAACCCTGCTGAACCTGTGTGCACATTTGCAACATGGGGATAATCACTGTATGGCTAGATAGGTCTCTGGGTGGTTGTGAAATGATTGATGGGTGTGTGGCACCTGAACATAGTGCCTGCCTGGCATGTGTCAGCTGTTTAATAAATGGCAGTTACTGTTAGCAGCGTTTTCTGACCCATTCAAGATTTCTTCCTTTTACTTTATATAATCCTCAATCCCAGAATATACAAGGGAACTGCAAGTCTGCACCAATTTTCTCCATCTGAGGGCAGATGGACTGTGCATCTGCCCTCTGTGACGACCCTGAGTCACAGAAGCAGGCATTAATCTTTCTCTCCATAAGGTACCTGGTCAGGGTCAATGTACTGATGTCTCCTGCATGACTTAGAGCCCCTGCTCATGTCTCCTCACTTCCCTCACTCCCTGAAATGCTTTGTGTTGACAAAAAGATTAAGCATGGATTCTATAGTTGTGTATGTATATGTGTTTATATGTGTGCATTCAGCACTCTATGGAGAGACAGAACCAATAGTCTCTAGATGCAAATATAGAAAAAGATTTATTATAAGGAACTGGCTCATGTGATTATGGAGGCTGACAAGTCCCAAGATCTGTAGTCAGCAAGCTGGAAACCCAGGAGAGCCGGTAGTGTAATTCTGGTCTGAATCCAAAGGCCTGAGACCTAGGATAATTGATGGTGTAGCTCCAGTTTGAAGGCCAGCAGGCTTAAAACCCAAGAAAAGGGAATGTTTCAGTTTAATTCGAAAGGCAGGAAAAAAACTGATTTCTCGGTTCAAAGTCCATCAAGCAAGTGGAGCTGTTTCTAACTCAAACGAAGATTAGCTTTTTTGTTCTCTTCAGGCCCTCAACTGATTGGGCGAGGCCCACCCACACAAGGGAGGATGATCTGTTTTACTTAGTCTACTGATTGTGATGTTAATCTCCTCTGAACTACCCTCCTAGAAACACCTAAAATAATGACTGACCTGCTCTGGCTCTCTGGGCACTCTGTGGCCCAATCAAGGGTGGGTCCAATCAAGGCCCAATCAATTTTCTGTTGACACAGAAAATTAACCATCATGGTGTGCATTTGACTTTATTCCCACTTCTTCTGCAATGTCATATCCTTGAATTCCAAAACTGGAGGAAAAGTCTTAACATATTTTTTTCATTATTGTCATTTTCAGAGTCATTTTATATATTTCTAAAATTTCTTCAGGAAAAACCCTTTTCAACATTTAGTACCAGCATTCCTAGTCAAATGTGAATAGTAACAGCTAGCATCTATTCAGAACCTACCTTGTAACAAAGATTCTTGCACATATTTTAGATCATTAATCTTGTGCAGTTGGTGAGGTAGGTACTATTATGATCCCATTTTATAGATCAGGAAACTGAGCCCCACAGAGGCAGGAATTGGGCCAGCTTTCCACTGTTTTATCTTTCATTGAGATTCATTTCTGTAAAGTGGACACATGCATATACACACAACATATAGAATAAAAACTTCAAAAAAACTGATTTAAAATGAATAATCAAAGATTATCATGATCTGAGGTTTATTTATACACACTTTGTTCAACAATGTAAAATTCGTATGGAATATGCTCTACTTTATGATTCTCATTCTACATATCAAGAACTTGAGACTTTAGGGCACATTTATTTGCTTGAGGCTGTACTAGCAGAAGGGAGTTTGGATTTGTAACTTCTACCTGGGGCTCCTTCCCTTATGTTTCCACTGTCTATAAGATCTCAAAGGATTATTTGGAATAGCAGCATGCTAGATGGAACACAAACTGTTCCTGCCTAATTACTGGAAGAAGGGCCAAGTAATAGGCAAGAGGCAGGTAGGTGGTGGGTGGATGTGGTGGTGCAAGCTTTTAATCTGATTGCCTCTGTTTTCTCAATTATGTAGGAAGCAGAGCGTTAGCCAAGGGTAAGGATGGGGGAGGAGGTGTTGGAGGTTTTGAGGAGAAAGAAGAAGGTTTGAAATATGATCTAGAGAGGAGGAGAGTGAACAGACAAGGACAACATAGTGTGATGTAGGCAGTATTCAGAGCCCACTCGAGATCAGTGGTGTGGGATTCAGAACGGGACCAATCAGCATAGTTGCCAACTGCATTCATGTGTGGAAGGACAGAACTAGAGCCACAGGATCATTGAGTTTAACCAGTGATGGAGTGTTTTAGACAAGTATGATGAAACGGTGGAGGGATGAGAGAGTTGAGGTTACATGAAAGGGTGTGAATTTTATGGGCCACAGAATTTAATCTAAGTAAGGAGTGTGGAGAATACATGAGGTTGGTGAGGGTCAATAAAACAGTGGTTAAATGAATGGATTTTAATTCTCAGGAGGCCGTAGAAAATTCTGGCGTTAAGAGGAATGATCTGGGAAGGTGGGACATGAAGGTCAGATATTGGGATTCTTGAAATTAGGACCAAGGAAGGGTTGCAGACATTGGTAGTCTAGGCTTTACCATGGGAGTGGGGGTGGATGACAGGGTCATTTAAGAAGAAAAGTCAAGGTGCTGAGTGGTTTGAGAATTGAAAGGATCATTTTAGTGGCTACTGAAGTCAGCAAAAATTAAGGAGGAGTGTTGGAGAGGACAGTGAGCCAGACTCTGAAATGTGGAAAGTTGGGGATGAGTTGGTGTTAGCATGACTGGAGCAAGTGGACAGGATGGTCTGATGGTAGGAATTAATGACCTTAGCCAAAGGCACAGGGTTAATCGGTGGTAGAGCCAAGTTTAAACCTACTCAGTCTGGCACCAGAGCCACACTCCTGGCTGCTTTGCTACTTACTGACAAATATGGTGTTCTGCTGCTTAAATACTTCTAAATAATAGACGTTAAGTAATGAATAAAGTCATGTCAATATTTCATTTGTCTTTACATGAGATTTACATGCTTAAAGATAACATGAGTCTATAAAATATACATGATCATCATGGTTTATTTATTTATATTTGAGAGAGAGGAGAAAAGGGGCAGAGGAAGAGGGAGAGAGACCACGCCCAGCACAGAGCCCATGTGGGGCTCAGTCTTACAACCCCGAGATCATGACCTGAGCCAAAATCAAGAGTCAGACGCTTAACTGACTGAGTTACCCAGACGCCCCCATCACAGTTTATTTTTAAAATATAATGTTAGAAATGTGTTTTCTATTCATCACATGGTAATGTTAGTTATAATGACAGTAATATTTGTTGGCTTGTTCCATGTGGCAGGCACAGTGCTAGTATATGCACACTCATTTATATACAATTCTAGGTACTGTTTTTTCCACATTTTATAGATGAATATACCAAGGTTGAGGGAAAATAAGTGCCTTGCCTGAGGTTGTGGACTATGGGGGACTATCTCCTCCAGGACTCAGAGCCGGGTCCAGCCTCATTTGTCACATAGTCTAGTTTTTTCTTGAGCACCCGCTCCATGACGTGCTGTGCTAGACAGTGAAGGGAGAGCAGAGATGATAGCAGAGCTCTTTATATCTGATGAAGGGAAATATCAACTGAATATATAATAAATTGATTTGATGTGTAGGTTTTATAAAGGAAAATGCTTTATATAACAAGAGATATAACCTAGTCTTGGCACACCAGGGAAGGTCTATTTTGGAAAGTAATTTTTAAGCCAGACTTAACAGAATAGTATAAGTTATCCACGTCAATGGGAGGGGAGAAATTCTAGGTAAAGAAACAACATCAGGGCACCTGGGTAGCTCAGTCGGTTAAGCATCCAACTCTTGGTTTTGGCTCAGGTCATGATCTCAGGGTTGTGAGATTGAACCCAGGGCCCAGCTCTGGGCTGGGCATGGATTCTTCTTAAGATTCTCTCTCTCTCTCTCTCCCTTGGGGCAACTGGGTGGCTCAGTCCGTTAAGCATCTGCCTTCAGGGTCTGAGATCAGATGGCTGGAGATTCTCTCCATTTCCTTCTGCCCTTCCCCTCCTTTCTAAAATAAAATAGATACATTTTTAAAGTCTTTATTTTTTAGAAATATTTTATTTATTTGAGAGAGAGACAGACAGAGCACAAGTAGGGGGGAGGGGCAGAGGGAGAGGAGAAGGGGGCTCCCCGCTGAGCAGAGAACCTGACTTGGGGCTCCATCCCAAGACCCCAAGATCATGACTGAGCCAAAGGAAGACACTTAACCCACTGAGCAACCCAGGTGCCCCTTAAAATCTTTTTTAAAAGGAGAGAAAAGAAAGAAAAGAACATCTGCAAAGGTCCCCAGACTTAAAGGATCCTATAGGAACATCGGGCCTCATTATCCTTATTATTTAACTTCTGACAAAGCCACGGGTTTAGCAGATAATCTAGGCATCAGCCGTTCCGGTATGTACTCCTCCCAGAACTGGTACTGATTGTAAAGACAGTGGCACATAATAATCTCTCCTTCTTATCATTAGGATAAATGGAGGCATGGAAAGTCTTAGCCAACAGTGTAGCTGGAAAAGTCATTTTTATCATTTTTCTCTTCATCTTTTTTCCTGAGTATCTTGCAAACTACCTTTCTCCAGAAGTATTTTTTAATGAACCTCTGTTCTTTCTTTGTTTCACTGTTCCCTGCTTGCAAATGCATTTACCTCGCTAAGGAAAGGAACATTTGCTCAAAAGCTGTCACATTACATATGGATATGATATCCTCAACCAGGACCCCATGGTGTAGCCCTAGCTCGGCTGGAACTTCGAAGACTGTGTTTCCACCAGAAACTTAGCCGAATGTGGGCCAGAGGCAAGCTTTAAAGGATTTGCTTTTCTTTAACTATGGAACAAATTATTTTCCTTTGAAAAACACTCTAGTGACAGGTAGAGATATATATAAGTTCAAAAGAGGCTCCTGGTTTCTGTAAGCTCATCATGATGTGCCTTACTTGTCAATGCCTGCATCTGAGACATTCTTTTTCTCCACACTGAACTGTATACACACACCCCACATACATATATTCATGTCTTCTCTCTCTCTTTCCCCTCTGCCTATTTTTTTCCTTCCTTCTTCCCCCCCTTCCTCCCTCCCATCCATCCATCCATCCATCCATCCATCCATCCATCCATCTCTTTCCCCTCCCCCTCCCAGGCAATGAGTCTTGAGCCCATCACCAGACATGCTGACCAAAATCTTTCAAGCTCCATATTGAGGTGCCACTGTTAGGTGGAAAGTTGCACTTATTCAAAAAAGCAGCGTTTGAAATGCTCTTGTCCACAGAAGAAGTGGTCTCTTCCTGAACTGTGAGAGCTAGTGTGAAGGGATTATCCAGTCAAGGCTGACCGTGCAGAGTGTTCACTCACTCACTTATGTCTAGGTTACATAGTGGGAGAAATGCCCAAAGACCCAGTCAAGTCAAGACCACAACCAACTTCTGGCCCAGCCAACACCCAAAACCAAAGGGAAAAACCCCGTGACTGCTGCTATGTCTTGGGAAAAAGGAGGAAGAGTTGAGGAGAGAAGCTCAAAGCTTGGGAGATGCTTGTGGTTAGGAAAGATTCTGCATAAACTGTGGATATTGTGTGGATGGGGGAGAGGAAAAGGCAAATAAACGATTACTAATAGTTCTCAGCATCCCCAGTTTGCGTGTGTGTCCTTCTGGCTGCTCCGTGTCCATTGCTGTGGGGCTTGTCTGTAGCGGAGATTATGCTCCTGCTTGAGGCAGTGGATCCCATGTGGTTGTCATGCTGACCCTGTGAAGGCCCCTGAGTCTAGGCCATCTGTAGCTGCCCACACGGAAGGACAGTCTTCAGGGTCTTGATTTGTCAGGATGAAGAAATTAACAAACAGATAAACTCTTTCCTGACTTCTGACTCTGCCAATTTTCCTAAACCAGCAAGATGTGACTGGCTTGGCCAATACAGGACAGAGAATATTGCAGGCCGCCTACTAAGTGGGAGTCAAGACACTGAAGTATCCTTCCGACCTCAGGGTTCAAGCTTCTGCCCCACATCCGGCCTGATGCTATCCTATCCTTGGGCAGCTCTGTGGCCTTGCGCTCCTTCTACAAAACTGACATTGGCACAGTCTGTTCGGTAATGCCACCCACTCCTGATGGAGGCAGTGCTTTTGCCCCACAAGCAGATAGAAGCTAAGGTGGAAATTATTATTCTGTTTAGCATTCACCCTCCTCCCATCTTGAGCCCTGGAATCCAAATGGGAGTTGCCTCTGTTCAGATGCCTCTCCTTCACAGGCTGCAGAGATTGGTCCCGTTTACTCATCTGATTCAGGACACGTCAAGCAGTCCCTCCATGGGTTATTTTTTCCTAGTGCAGAGGGGGAGCATCCCCTCTGCGGTGTGACCCTTGGAAGCAGAGCTGCAGCCGCTGGCAGGCAAAGTCTCTACCATGTGCTTTAGCCACTTGGAAAGCATAAAACCTGAAGACTGAAAACAAAGCAAAGAGAGGAGAGGGACAATTTGAAGGCCAGAGGCCCTGATTCCAAGCATCCCCAAGGCAATCTCCGGTTCAGGCTGGATATAGGACTCACCGATGGGCTTCTTTTGGGTGAAACCAGTTCTTCCTTAGACTCCTATGCAGACAGCCTTGCCACAGAGGCCTTTCCTTGGTCAGGTGGTCACGGCTAACTCAGCTCCAAAGTGTTTTTTGGTACTTTTAGGTTCAGTTCTTCATTGCGTTACGTTGCCTTTTCCCATGTGGCCCCCTGTAGCCTCTCCGCTCAGGGGCACCCAGCTCTCCATTGCTATGACTTCACCACCATCCCCCAGACTTCCCAGCTCCCAAGACGTGCTCTACCACTGTGCCACCACTTAGCCTATCTCCTGTTGGGCTCCATTCCCCTTCCCGTCTCCCTATTCTCTTCGTCCTGACATACATATGTTTCTTCAGAAAGACTAGATTCCTTTGAGGGCAAGAATCTCTTTATCCCAACTCCTTTGCCTCGTATAACAATTCAGCTGCAATAGGCCCTCCATAAATATTTGCTAAATAAATCAAATAGGAATCCCCATTTCTTTGATGGATCATCCTTGACTAGTGGGGAGAAAATGAATAAATTCTCTTTTATTCCTTTGCTGGAGCAGTCTACAACTCTCACCATTTCAGAGGACATTATTCCCCCCTCTCTGTGTATTTAATGTCAACACGTGTAGTCACTGTCCTGTGAAGTGTTAGCCAGGTGGAGCTTTGGTGTTCCTGTATTCATCATTACCTCCTCTCCAGGCAACACACATACCTGGACAACCTGAGTTAAAGCCTGGTGTTGCTGCTGCATTTGCACCATGGGGCAAGACACCTCCTCCTATATAGAAATTAGGGAATCTCCTTCCTAGAGTATTTATATTTGATTCCGGTAACCAATAAATTTAACTTTTTTTTAGCAAATGCTTGCAGGGCACTCATTAAATGCCAGACACAGTTCTGAATGCTTCAGCTATATTAAATCGTGCTTCCTCATAACAACATTGCCAAGTAGATATAATTGTTACCATCAACCTCATTTTACAGGTGAGGAAATGGGGACACAATGATTAAGGAACTTGCTCAAGATCACACAGTGATTGGTGGCTAAGCTGGATTAAAGTGGGCAGGCTGGCTCCAGAACCCATGTACTAATTGCCGTACCCTGCTGCCTCTCATTGTGATCTGGGCAAGGTCTACCCTGTACATCTGCGCCCTTGGAATCTGAGTTGTCTTTCTCAATCTCCGGGCCCCTCGAGAACAGGAAGGCTCTTTGGTCTGACCTACCTAGCAACATGCTGATGTGTGCTTAATCAGTGTGCTCATTGATTTATTACCTGTGGCTTGAATACAGGCTTATTTATGTTATTCTACGGAGTTAATTGTTCACATTGTAATCAATGCCAGTCCTAAAATTTGGCTCCTTGAAATATATTTTCAAACAACCTAGGAACCAAGCCAAGAATTAACTCTAATTACACATTATACCAGTTTTGAGTACTGGAGATGACTCGAAGGCAAAATGTTTGTGATTTAAAATTATTAATCTGATAGTAAATAAAATGTGATTTTGCCCAGCAGAGAGATAAAATTACATGGCACTCTTTTTGCATTGCCCTTTCTAGGTGTCAAGGATCATGTAGGACTTTTTCTCCTAATGATTTCTAGACCTTTTCTTGAATTGATATATGATTTTTAGCTGCCCAAACCCACCACTTGCTGTTCAGCAAAAAAAAGAATCCTATTCAAACCCCTCTCTGTGGGTTCATCTCCAACAAACAGAACAAACAGGAAAAACACATGGGGAGAACTGTTTATTTGATGCAGGAGTTATTCATAATACAGTGTGGGACACATTTTGGAGCCAATTCTAGTTGCTTCAGGGTATTTCTAAATTGAATTCCAGGAATAAAGTGTTTATAAATAGTAAGCATAAAAAAAAGAATGCATTCATCCCAGCCACTTCCTTATGTAGTTCCAATGGCTCCCCTTGCAACTATGAACTCCTTTGGCTAGTTAATTGCTTAACTACTTAAGTTGGTGGTGCTCAACCCCATCAGACACAGCACCCTGTTTTATAATAAATATTTTTAGCCCCTTTAATAATCCTTACATGAAATTCATAAATAATGAAATCTACACATGGAAGATTTGAACAATAAATATAATGTCTTAACAATGATTAAAAGAGGGACACCAGGGTAGCTCAGTGGTTAAGCATCTGCCTTCGGTTAAGGTCTTGATCCTAGGGTCCTGGGATCAAGTCCGGCATCAGGCTCCCTGTGGGGAGCCTGCTTCTCCCTCTGCCTATGTCTCTGCATCTCTCTATGTGTCTCTCATAAATAAATAAATAAATAAATAATAAATAATAAATAAATAAATAATCTTTTAAAAAAAGCTTCAATGTTTAAAAGAGAAATAAAAAGAAAATAATTTATGATGATAGTATAACTAATTTAATGTGGAAATGCTGTGGTACTATTGTGATAAGAGAAATAATAAAGTCAACAGACATTTGAACCTGATGTAGATTCACCTTAATATATGAAGTAATATATGATATCTAAAATATGTAAGAGCAATGTAGACTGATCCAGATGTGCTATATAGGTGATTTAAAGATGGTGACAATGATATGATTTAGCAAACTTATGAACAAATCTTGGTAAAATTTCTAATACTGTATAATCTTCCCTCGATTTACATGGTAGTTACACAAGCAGAAAATTTACTATAAATATAAGCAAGATGCTTTATGCTTATATGTAAATGCAGTTAGCATCTTGGCTCAGGTTACAATAGGCAAGTTTTCACCTATGTTAAATGTGTGGTAAGGTATTCAGTGGTTCACAGGACATATGGAAATGCTTTGCTGTGCAGAGCCATCCTGAGAACTGTACTGCTCTAGCCTTTCTAGCCCTGCCCTCTAAATGCCAGTAGTGTCCTCCACATGCTGTGTATCGAAGAGCAACCATGAATGTCCCCAAATGCACTCTATTGGATGATATCACCCACGTTGACAAGCACCAGGTTACTAGCATTAGCCCCTAATCATAATTATGTCAGTTTATTCGGCTGACTTTTTCTAGTTCTTGTAGACATGCAAGTTTTACCACATGTCTACAGTAAAATCCTTAATAATTGGATTATTTGTGAGACTGAGTTCCATGGAAAGAGTTCATCCAGTACACATGATGTCTAGTACCCAACACAGTCCCAGGCTCTGCTAGTCTAGCTCAAATGAGTAAATAGTTTTTGAGTTAGACATTTGGGCTCATCAAAAGATATGTACTATTTAAATCAAATGGTTTTGTTACTTTCAAGTATAAGTGGCAAAACCTGGAAGCTCACAAGGGAGACTTGTAGTTAAGAATTATTTTAAAAACACCATTTCAAGTGTTTCTGCTTGAATGAATGACATTAAAATGTTTGAAAACATCTGGAACCTGTCAAAGATCCAGAATCTCCATGTCATTTTGAGTAAGGAAGGGGAACATGTCGAGGACTCTGTATGAGCTGTGGCTTTGGCCTGAGGAGATTTGCTTAATCTTCATAGTGGTCCAGAGGCAGCCTTTAACTAACCCTGTTTTTACCAGAAAGACTCAGTAAGGAAATAACCTGCCCACAGTAAGTCATTTGGATCGACAGCAAACGGGGTTTGAACCCAGACCTGTCTGATTCCAGAGGCTTTGTCTTTCCCAAGAAATCAACGCTGCTCCTCCTTTGTGAAGTGAGGCAAAGCTAAGTGTGTGTCTGTTAAATCTACCTCGGAAGGACCATGAATAACAGCTTTGTGAGATCCACCTGAATATAACTTTACTCTATATGTGGTTGTGGCTGTCATGTCTATTCCTTTCCACTCTCCTACTGGCTCAGTGATTTTTATGTTGATCCTGTTCTTGATCTGGATCCAGCATTGAGGGGCTCATGCGAAGCTGCCATTGGGGGAGTCTGGAGGGCTGGGACAAGGCCCTCTCCATCTCTGGGTCTCCAGGACCCAGCATGGCACCTCACACAAAGTGGATGCTCAGGCAGTATTTGTGGGGTTGACTTTAATCGAATGATGTTTCTCCTTTTAGGCCTTGGCCTTACACGATATTTCAGCGGGGCTTTGACCTGGTTTTGGGAGAACAGCCTTCTGATAAAATATTCAGGTAAGTGGCTGTCTAGGGACTCGCTTGTGTATGTCTACAAGCCCCACGTCCCACTTCCCACTAAACTTTCTTTCCGAGAGATAACGTGTAACCTGGGAAGCACATTTAGCTGTTCCACCCTCCCCGTCACAAAAGCACCGGCCCCACACTCTCTCCTGGGGATGCCGTGGAGCACGTTGAGGGCACACAGCTCTGTGTGGATCCTGGCATCCTTCCCTGCCTGCTCTGTGAACCCCAGGCATTTACTTAGCCTCCTGTAGCCTCTAGTTTCTGTGTCTGTTAAGTGGGGCTTCATCATACGCCCGGTTCTGTTGCTGTGGGGAATGTATGAGATAATGCGGGGAAAGCCCCTGGCACTGAAACTGCACAGAGCAGGCAATTAATGTCGGTTTCTGCCTCTCCACTTTGCATCTAATTTGCACCTTTTTCATAAAATCTTGTTCGAAATGAATCTGTCCCACCCCTGCCTCCTCCTTTTCTCAGTTCTCCTTCGTTATTATTTTCTTCTCGCTACTTCCCTCCTAATCAAGTTGGGTGTCTCTGGCCCCTCTCAAATTTCTACTGCCATACCTGGAATAGCACATGCTGGAAAAGCCAATGAGCCGAGGAAGGATTTGGGTGCTACCATGAACTATTGGATTTTCATAAAGTTTAATTTACACCAGGCTTTAGCTGGAACACGTGTTTATTTCCATACTAAGATCTGATCGTCCATTTATTCTTTCAATCTATCCTTCACTCAGTGTGCGTCTGCTTACTACCAGCTAAGTGTCTGACGTTGTGTGTGGCCTAGCAGCATGGACTTGAATGCATCTCCTTCAACATGCACGCCCCCAAGTAGAGGAAGTAAATGGCCCTGCAGGAGGGTCCGATGTCAAAGGATGCATTAAGCCAGAGCGAGGTACTATGGAAGGAATGGGGAACAGTGGGGAGCAGATGGGAAGCTTGTTTCCTTTTCTCTGCACTCCTCCAATGTGTTGAGTCTCATGTATTCACTGCTCCCCTTCCAGGCCCTTCCCCAGACCCTCCATGTTAGCCAGTCCTAGGTGTTCCATTTTGCTCCTGTATGTGCTCCCTGGATCTGGCTCCTCTGCCCCAGCTTCTCCTGGCCCTCCTCCCTGCTGGCTCTAGGAGGACTGGGTTTGCCCCTACAGTGTTCTCCTAAGGCATGCTCTTAGCAAGAGTGCAGATTTACAGAATCACTTGCTCGCAGAGCCTCCCCCTGCCTTTTTCCCTCCTGAGTGTCTCTCCCAGGGGAGGCTAGGTCACATTAATGGCATAGGCCACAGGCTGCTTTTGAGGATTTGTGCTGCCCAAGATGTCAGCGATATTCCTTAGACTATGACTTGGGCTTTTAAACTTTCCAACCGTGATTTATCATTTGGCTGACTTTGTTCTCTCTCATTCTGCTGCTGGTCTGCTAGGACCTTCAAAGGGTGATAAAGATAAGGCAGATGGAGAGCCTTGTGGAGTTTGGCTGATTAACGCAGATAAGTTTCCTCTCCCCTAAAAGTCAACAACTAACACTTTGAAAAACTGGGGCCTTAATGAAATTGCTATTAGAGCAGAACCTGCATGAAATCTGTGTTTCCATCCCCACAAGCACCATTTATTCTTTTCAAGTTTGTTAGCTGCCAACTGGAGGTGATAGCCAAGCACTAACAGAGGGATCAGTTGCATGGTTCGACTCTTGCAGTCAACTATTTCAGGAGCCAGTGGGGTGGTCAGTCATCTTGGTGCTTGTGACAATAACTAGTCTCCCTGACACACGCAGTGGGTCATGATTTACCTGTTTCAGGTATTCAGAACTTTAATCAAAACCACTCTAGGACAGGAGTAAACCAACTGCCAGTGACTATTCTGGAAAATTCTATGACCTAGTTGGTTAGTGACTGTAATCTCTTAAAGAAGCTAAAGACTGTTTACTTGCCATTCTGCACACCTATGATTTAGTGTCCTGATGAATTCCAAGCCACTGCACATTTCTGACATTTGAGTCTTTGAGTAGTTGAATTCCCGTTTGTAAGTCTGTATTATAAGCTGCTCTTCTCCTATGGAACCTTCCATTCTTAGTCAAAGCTATTCCCTACCTGATCCACTGTCCCCAGCAACTTGAACACTTCCTACTCTGTGCTTTTGCTCATCCTCTTTCCTCTAGCAAGAATATATTCTCCTCCTCATATAAAAACTACCTATTTTCATGCTCTGGACCATTGCAAGAAACTGGTTTAGATGCTGTCCATTGACCAAACAAATATGACTGACACAGTCCCTGACTTCAAGGAATTTACAGTCTCATCTAAGAATTGTCCTCCAGGAGAGTCCCAGGGTGCTTCAGAAATGACCATGATCTTACCTGGCACAAACTAATTAATTGAGAAGTTCTGAGACGTGGGACCAGGCCATGAGTGTTTTTTCAAAGCACCATGGTAATTCTACTCTCTACCCAGGATTGAGAAACACTGCTCTAAAGCTTCTCCAATCCACTTTTCCTGCTCCAAATATCTGTAACACACTGACTGTAGTATTTATTTGTCAATTATTTTATCTCATGTTTATTTTTATTTGCCTATTTATTTCCCCAGTGAAATGGTTCTCTTCTTGAGGGAAAGAGTAGTACCTGACATGGTTTTAAATATTTAACATCTAACACACAATTTTGAACACAGTAGATCTGTAGCTGACCATTTCAAGTATTTCCTAAGGACTTGAAACCAGATTCATAAAAGACCTTGATACCCAACCTAACCTTGTTAATCTGCAATCCCAACAGAGCTGGAAAGGGCCTAAGCTAGACTCTAAGGGTCCCAGGAAGCTGAACCTTCAGCTGAGTCTTCTCAGCAAACCCAGAGTGTGGCCCCAGAGACTTCCTTTCCATTGTGGCTAGGATCATGCAATTCCACTAGACCCTCTGGTGCCAGGATTGGTGCAGACCAGATTCCTTTTTCAGAAACCTCCCTTCCACATGTGTACCTGTGTCACCAGAAACAACACCTCATCCTAGAATGGCCTGCTCTGGGAAAGAGTGGAGATGCCAGCCCCAGAGCTCTTCATCCATTTCCTCCCATTCTCTTTCATCTCAAGCCACGGTGAGAGTACAGGCTTCTGCCCAGTCCTCGCTGGCAAGCGTTTGCCTCTGAGCAGAAGTTTTAAGTACTAGTTCAGCAGTGTCGTGGGCAGGACTCAGCCTACAGCTGAGCCATCAACTGCAGTGGTCACCACCAGCTGTCATGAGAGAAGGCCCAACTTGGGAAAGCAATCCAGATGCTTTCCCAATTTCTCTTTGGTGGCTTTTTGAAGTCATCCCTGCCAAATCTGTATGAATGAGGGACAGATGAGATTTCAGGACACAGCTTTTTTCTCTGACAGTTTGTTCTATATTTGGTTTTTGGAGTTACTCAGTAAATTTTGCAGAGAAAAGAAAACTTTAGAATTTCATAGGCAGGAGCCAGTATGGGCTGGAAAGCTGCTGTGAGCCATACTGAGTATCACACCAACCCCCACCTTTCCCACTTATGGAGAAGGTGACCTTGGAGTGGTTGTTTAACTCCTCCCAATCTTAGTTGACAAATCAGTAAAATGGAGCCAAGAGACCAACCTCACTGGTGAGGATAAATGGAGCAGCTCTACAAAGCCCCTGCCACATTGAGAGTTCTCAAGTGAGGTTAGTCTCAGCCACACCTGGCTGCTTCCTCTGCAGGGTTTCACCTTGTTCCTACCAGGGATTGAAGATTACACTGTTTTTTTCTTGTTAATGTGGTGTACAGTGTTGTGTCTCAGAAACTACTATGCACTTTAGAAGTTCCTCACAACGTGAAACCCAGAATCATCTTGACCATTAGATCCATTCAAACCCAGAGATTAACACATATCCTGCTCTAAATGAAGGATAATTTTCACCATCTCTTCTACTTTTAAAGTTGAAAGTGGAGATTAAATACCCTGTAGCCTATGCAAACCAGAGAACATAACTAAATCTCCTTATTGATCAATCAACAAGTATTTATGGAGTGACCCCCCCCCTTTGGGCCAAAATTTTGTGTTAGATTGGGAGAAACAAAGATGGCAAAGATCCTCTGCCATCCAATAGAGCACATTCTCCTGAGTGGTGACAGACATAGGAAAAGACGGGGCAAATTCAGCATCTCTGGGGCAGCCAGGGACCATGTATGTACACAGAGGAGCGTCCCCTGCTCAGCCTGAGGTTGAGTCTCAAGATCCTGGAGGACTTTCTGGAAGGGGTGGGAATTTTAACAGTCTTAAAATGACTGGAATCCAGCAAAGAAGAAAGGGAAGCAAATTTAGAAAAGATTTAAGAGCAAAGGCAAAAAGGTGAGAAAATTAAGGTGACTTTAGGAACTACAATTGGTTGCCCCATAGAAGCCGGAAGTGTGAGGCAGGGTTTGCTGAAAGGAGAAGCTCAAGAAGTGGGTGAGAATGACATCTTTGGAGATATCGACTTCGTTCTGTGGGTCTAAGGCACTGTCGAGTTTTAGTTGCAGAAAAGTGTGGCTTCCTCCTCCCCTCGAACTGTTGCTGCCTGCGGAGGAAGGGAGAACTGAAATGGAGGGACACAGAACCCTCTTCCAAAAGGAAAATTAACCGTCAGAAATATGCTGGAACTGCCAACTGTTTCCTAAAATCTGTTTCATAAATTATAAGCTACAGGTCCCAGATTTGTTGCTCTGCCTCAGTGCAAACTTATAATTTTATAACCAAAATAGAAAACAAAAATTCACCTCTATGTCCAAATAAACAAATACACTGCTTCCTCCCCGGTACCATCCAAACTTGTGTATGTGCTCTCTGAAATAACAGATTATTTATAATACTCGTGGTGCTCTCAGCCCGGCCTGCCTGTTATAACGTTGCCCTCAAGAATGTCCATGCTGACATGCAGCATCAGCATAACTGCTTGCATGCTGTTGCCTTCGACTCACTTCATCCCTCAGTTCCAAATTCCAGGCTCTTTGGGGCAATCCCTTGCCCTGAATTGGCTCCTTAATCTTGCCAGGTGAGGGTGTGTGTGTGTGTGTGTGTGTGTGTGTGTGTGAAGGGGCTGGCATGCCTTCAATTTTACAGCTGCCTCACAGAAGAATGAAGTGGCAGGTGTCCTCTTCTGTCCCCTACAAACGGGCCTCCCTCACCTGGTGTAGACCCTTCCCTGCACCCTGGCACAGACCCAGCCCCAACGATGGCTTTCTGTCCCCAGGAGTGGGAAGAGTGGAGTGCCTCATTCAGAGCAAGAAGCATCTCTGCTACCTCAGTGCTGCTTAATGCAGAGATTGCCCAGCAGGTCAGAGTGAGGTTGGGAAAGAGAGGACAATCTCCCAAATCCTGGCTGCGTCCCACTTGCTCAGCGGTTTTGCCTCTCGCCCGGGCACTGGCCTTCTCTCCTTCCAGCTGTTCTAGCTCCGAGGGCTGTCATTCTGGGAGTGGGTGAAAAATCGCATGAGCCTCGGTCAGTGGGTATTCTCTGTGGCCAGCATTTCAGAGGGCTACGTTTCTCCTAAAACATTGCGCACCAATCCGTCTGGTTTCCCAGCCTCTCAGACAACCCCAGGGAGTGGAGAAGGGAGTGCGTGGGTTAAGGGAGAGGTAGGAGCAGGATTCTAAAGTGGTGCTCTGTGACCGGCATGCAGATCAAGCCAGGGCTGGGTTCTTTTTAATCGTATGCATTCTTCAATTGTTCCTCCCTCCACATTAAGTTGGAAGGGGCCTCCAGACTGCCACAGCCTTGTGATATCCCACCCACACTGGCTTTTATCCCATAGACTATTTTTGACTGTGAACACAGAGTATTTGAATGCCTTTGAAATAAAATGAATGAATAAATAAACAAATAATCTTTCATGGTTTCCTTAAGCTCTCCCTTGAAATGCTGATTGATTCTTTTATTCCTTTTAGCCCCAGTTATAAGAATAATAATAACAACAACACACACAAAAAAAAAAAACCCACAATCTCCTCTGTCTCCAGAGGGTTACTGCCATTAGCTGAGGGTGTAGGTAGGAGTGCGGAGAATATATCCAGGCTTGTTTCTGTTCATCCTCTTCTCTTCTCCCTGGGGCTCCTGGCTTTGGTCCTTTGTGTGTGCATCGCACAACAACGGAAAAGGGGGAGCTTCTCCCTTCCTTTCCCTTGGTAGCGTTTCCCCGGGCACAGAGAGAAGCCATCGCTACCACTGTGAGCGTGCGATCCGAGGGATGGGGATGGTGGGAGGCCAGCCTGTCTCTTCAATTAAAGTGCTTCCAATTATATCTGACTTTGGATAGAGGAAGCCCAGCTTCACATCTGAAGGAAACTGGAATTCGATTTCTGAGGGCTTGATAAAAACCACTTGCAACAGCTGCTGAGTGGGTGCCATCATCAGTTGTCCCTGCCGGCTGGACGTGTGCGCAGGAGTGGGCCTCTCTGCCTCCCTCGGACTCCTCATCTTGTCCGCAGCGTGGCAGGCAGCTCCCTTTCCTGAAGAGGCGGGAGGGCTGGGGAGCAAGCCCCTGACGGGAGGCCGGGCCCTGCAGCCGGGGTGGCGGTTCCTCCAGCCGTGACCACGTGCTGTTGGGTGTCCCCGCAGATTCACCTACACCCTTGGGGAGGGCATGTGGCTGCCCCTCAGCAAGAGCTTCGTGATCCCACCAGCCGAACTGGCCATTAACCCTTCAGCCAAGTGCAAGACGGACATGACCGTGATGGAGGACGCCGTGGAGGTCAGGTGAGCCCGGGCCCAGGCCGGGAGGCCACGACGGAGGCCCGAGCAGCCGGGAGGCGAGGCTGGCAGGCGGCCGTGCCAGGATCCCGTCTACGTGGGTCAGTGTCCACACCCCAAGGCTCATGCTCTGGGAGCGGCCATAAAATCAGAGTTTGTAAGCACTTCCCACATCCCCTAAGGACTGACAGCAATAAAATGTTCATTTCCTTGCCCAACTTAGACCTCCTTCTTTGACCAGGCATTGCAGCCTTGGCTCCCTTCCCAGATCTAGAGAGTGTCCATAATTTGTTAGTCCAAGGCTCCGAGTGCGGGCGACCTTTACTTTTGGTGAGCGGGAGCGAGAGGCGCGCCGCGGCTGGCTAGGTAGGCACTGGGGCTGTGATGCTCCCGGCGGCACCCAGAGTCCCCTTGACTCCTCGCCCGTCCCCCCGTGTCTCCCCACAGAGAGGAGTTGATGACCTCGTCCTCCTTTGACAGCCTGGAGGTTCTGCTGGACTCCTTCGGGCCGGTGCGCGACTGCAGCAGGGACAACGGGGGCTGCAGCAAGAACTTCCGCTGCATCTCAGACCGCAAGCTCGACTCCACTGGTTGCGTGGTAGGTCGGTCGGTCCCATCAGGTGGGGTGGGTGATGGTGGGGGCACTGGAGGGGGGCACGGGGTTAGACATAATGCAAATGCACAGATGGAAATACTCCGTGAATAAGAGAGAAGGCGCCTGGCTGGCTCAGTCAGTGGAGCGTGAGACTCTTAATCTCTGGGTTGTGAGTTCGAGCCTCACACACTGGGTGTTGAGATTACTTAGAAATAAAATATTAAAAAAAAAAAAACAAAAACGAGAGAGAA
Source organism: Canis lupus familiaris (assembly GCF_011100685.1). Taxonomy (NCBI): domain Eukaryota; kingdom Metazoa; phylum Chordata; class Mammalia; order Carnivora; family Canidae; genus Canis; species Canis lupus. The sequence continues at coordinate 22,556,460 of NC_049228.1, forward strand.
GATCAAAAAATGACCCCTCCCTGGTTGTCACTACTGTCTAATCTAAATTATGAATTTTCTCAAGGGCGCCTGGTTGGCTCAGTCAGTTAAGCCACCGACTTTTGTTTTCAGCTTAGGTCGTGCATGGTCTCAGTGTTGTGAGATTGAACCCAGGGCCGGGCCCTGTGCTAGGCGTGGAATCTGCTTAAGATTCTCTCTCTCTCCCTTGGGGCACCTGGGTGGCTCAGTCTGTTAAGCATCTGCCTTCAACTCAGGTCATGATCCTGGCATCCTGGGATGGAGCCCTACATGGGATCCCTGTTCAGCGGGGAATCCGCTTCTCCCTCTACCTCTACGCTTCTCACTGCTTGTGTTCTCTCACTCTCTCTCTATCTCTCTCTCAAATAAATAAATAAAATCTTAAAAAAAAAACAAAACACAGATTCTCTCTCTTCTGCCCCTCCCCCCACCTCCCTCTCTTAAAAAAATTAAAAATAAAGGGCACCTGTGTGATTCAGTTGGTTAAGTGTCTGCCTTCCGTTCAAGTCATGATCCCAGGGTCCTGGGATGGAGCCCCGAGTCAGGCTTCACACTCAGCAAGGAGTCTGCTTCTCCCCCATCTCTGCCCCTACCCCCTGCTTGTGCTTGCTCACTCACTCTCTCTCCCTCAAATAAATGAATAAATCTTTTAAAATAAAATAAATAAATAATAAAAAATAAATTGTGAATTTTCTCTTGACAGAGATGTGAAGCTAATCACCAGTCAGCTAATCACAAAATATTCATGGAGCACCTACTATGTGTACTATCACTATCCAAGGGAAATGTCATGAATTACATAGCAGGATCCTTTGTTTCCAGTCTTACAATCTAATTGGTGAGGGATACCCCCAAACAGTTTGAGAATTAGCTGCTTGTTAGTATGATATCAACTCTGATAAGAATTCGACTACGTTGACTGTCATAGGAAACTCTACTCTTGTCTTGGGTCAGATGACATTAAGAGGAGATTTCAGGAGAAACCTAAATGATGAAAGAATGATGAAAGAAGCAATTCATGCCAGGAATGGTAGACAAAAGTAAAAATACATCCCCTTTGAGACCATGACAATGAACTCCTACTCCGCCACCACAGGTAGTTTTCTACTTTGTCATCACCTATGGGTACTTTGGCCATGTGTATAATATGTGATGCTAGAACCTAGAGAGGCCATTTGGTTGAGAGTGTGCTAAGATCGCTCCTGCACTGGGATGAGGAGTGGTTCAACCATGCAGGTAAAGGGAGGCAGGAGCAGATGAAGCCCTCAGCTGCCAGTGCCTCTGTATTGGCGTGTTTGTGGCCATCAACACTGTTGTGTACTGCCAGCCCTCCTTTCTTTTAAGGGCAGAATGGTGCAATCCTCACAGAGAGGAGAGGACAAAGAAGGAAGGCAGTGAAGCCAGACATCAAGTGGGCCTAAACGAGAGGGAGAGCTGGTTCATCGAGACACGTAGTTCTGCAGTGTTTCTGGGGCAAGGCCAGGAGCCCCCAGCTTAGGGAGAACACGGTGCCTCATCCTGCTTCCCAGTCTGACAGTGCTCCAGTAAGGGGACCTGGAGCAGGGCAAGCTAGGAGGAGGTCAGTCCGTCTCTCATGCATCCCCTTCCTGGTCTCTGAGCACCTGCTCGGTTCCCCGAGCTGTGCTCCATCAAAGATGGGTGTGTGTCTGGGATCCAGGGTGGGACTCTCTCAGCCCTGAGGCCTCCCCAGAGTTTCATAGATTAGACAGCAGCTGGAGGGAGCCTGATTCATCTGAGGGAAAGAAAGTGAAGAAAAGAATAGAAGAGAGAGGAGGAGCAGGTAGGTGGGGACCTGGCCAGTCCATCAAAGGAAAGGAAGCAGAACAGAGGACCATCAGGAAAGGACAAAGAAAAATGTTCTGTAGGCTCTGTCTTCCAGAAGCAGCCAATAGGTAAGATGAGGTCCAGGTTCTGTCTTCCAGAAGCAGCCAGTAGGTAAGGTGAGGTCCCACAGCACTCCCCTCCCTTTGGCTGGTCCACTTTCAGATGTCTTAAGCAAGGAGCTTCCCAACTGGGTCCCTCAAGAGACAATTTCACTGTCTAATGGAGCTCCCGGCTGAGATGCATTTTCCCCTTCTATTCAACCTGCATTTCTTCATTCAGATTTCAACATTTCAGTCCTCACTATACTCTTGGGACATTCTGAATACTGAAACACTATGTGTGCACATGCATGGATCCCTGTCTTCACCCCACCCCTATCCCAGCCAGTCCCGGATGAATTTGAGTGTGCTCACACCTTCATACACATGCACATGATATGGTCTCCACCTCCTCCCACCTCTCTGCCCCTTTCCTGAGCCCCGAAGGGTTGCCTGTCAAGTGCCTTCTGTTGGTGATCCTCACCCCTTTTACTTGGCATGTAGCCTTGCTGGTATATTTTTGTACTTTTAACACTGTAATCCGTGAGACAGAGCTAGCAGGAATAGTTCCAATGAATATGCATTTGCAATAAGGCCTCTGCGTTTTAGAATCAGAGCCACTGCAGAAAGTCACCCAGTTATACCAGGGCTTGGGATTAGCATAACACTTTGAAGTCACTGGTCCACAGTGGCTGCTGGGGGGAGGACAGGCCAGCTGACTGACTGGCAGGCCATTCAATAGACTGTTCTTCCTTGGCCATAGAACACATGATCCCTGAGACAGGAGGACTGTTGGAGTGAGAGCTGAAAACCGTATCATGACTCTTGGGATCATACTGAGAAGTAGATCAGGGACTTTACCCTGAGCTGAGCTGGACATCAGTACAGTCCCAGAACCAACCAGAGTCATCTAGAGGTAGACTGGGCACAGAGAACCTGGCACCAAACTGCAGTTTGGGAGAATTGAGCTATTGTCTATGTAACCCTGACGTTCAGTTCTCTGGGTGAAGCCTTCTCAGGAAAGGCATGTTTAATGAAAAGAGAAAGAGATGAGGAACTCAAAATACACTGGCCCTTAAAGGAACCTGCTAGATGTGGGACAAGAGGAGGCACCCGTGTATTTACCTGATTGGACACCAGCCAGACAGGTGGGGCTGGTGTGCAATGGCCGCTCAATCTTCATTCTTTCTAGGAAGGCAGGACATGTTTCTCAGTTATGCATGGACTCCCACAGGGTTAATTGCTACCCAGCTAATTGCTCTATTGTTTATGTTGTCTCTGAGGACAGGAAACAAATGCCCGTGAAAGACACAGACCTGTAGAAGCCATAATCACTCTGTTCCAAACCAGACCAGTCTCCCAAGGCAGGAATTGCTGAACCTTCGGGAGGGTTCCCAGAGCCGAGGTCAGCCACTCACTTCTGAGAGCTTGGGTCTTACTTCTACCCATTGTCCTTACTGTGCCAAGGCGGGAGCAGTAGTCCCTCCCTGGGAAGCACAATAAGCAGTGAGTCTGTGTCCTGTGAAGTTCCAGAGGTCCTGCAAAGTTCTGTATTCATGTCCTATTGCTGCTGTAACAAATGACCACAAGTTTAGTGGCTTAAAACAATACTCATTTATTATCTTACTGCTCTGTCGGTGAGAATCCAACATGGAGCTCACCAGGCTAAAATCAAGTATTGGCAGGGCTGTATTCCATTCTGGAGGCTCCAGGGGAGAATCCATTGCCTTGTCTTTTCTAGCTTCTAGAGTCTGCCCTTGGATTTTGGCTCACGGGCCCCTTCTTGCATCTTTAAAGCCAGCCACATTGAATTTTTCTGGCCATTCTTCTGTAGCACATGCTCTCTGATCTTCCTCCCTCATCCACTTTTAAGGATTCTTATGATTACGTTGGGTCCACCTGGATAATCCAGGATAATCTCCCCATCTCAACTTGACCTGCAAAACCCCTTCTGTCACGTAAGGTGATCTGTTCACAGGCTTGGGAGGTCATACTGCTGACATCTTGGGGGCCACGAGTGGGAGAAGGCTGTGGGATCAGGGCAGACTCGATAGGCAGAAAGTCGGTTCCTACTCCCAGCTTGAATGAGAGCATCCTCATTCTCATCAAGCCTGTTATTGAGGTTTAAGTTAAAACTTGGAAAGTCTGAAAATTATTTCCAATTCTATAAAATAATGGAAACCCCGTGCTCTACTGCTCCTTCTTCATCTTCACACTCATCCTGAAAGTGGCCAAAAGATGCCTTTGCTTTGTGTGCTATCTGCATGTGCTTAGGTGAGCAGATTGTGGCCTTGGAAGGTAAGGGGTTGGCTTTCCCGCGTTCTCGTGTAATGAACACATGACCTTCCCCACCAGAGCAGTATGCTCTAATGAGCTTTGAATTACCCAGTGACCGTGCCGCCCTTCTGTCCACACGCTGTCCACAATGGTTTCCCACAAAATGTGTCATTTCACCTCTACTGGAGCGCAGACATGTGGAGACCATTACAGATGACCATATCTCTTTCTCTCTGTAGGACAGTAAGCAGAAGCGTATGCTTCAGAGGCTTTCAGAAAAATAGGGACAGGAAGCTGGAACATAAATTTAATTCCATCAAACTTTCCCCTTGGGAGAAGTCCTGTGTGGCTTGAGCTTGCATGTCAGAGCCCATCAAAAAGTCAGGGAAATCATTATTATGAAAGGGAGATCACCATGTAGTAAAAGGGAGCTTGTTTTGAGTAAGCACTCTGGTTGAATATCTTCTGAATCATCCAGGTAAGGCAAAGGTAGGCTCAGCTGCCGGAAAGTGCTCCTTTTCTTCCTGGGACCCGAAACATGCTCAAGTGTCCATCACTCCTATTCATCTGCCAACAGAATGTCCGCCCCATAATCTGGAACTGAAGGGTGTGTGTCTCAGGCTTAGTGAGATTTGACTAGACTCCTATGTCACCAATCAACCAAAAATCATTGGAAGCAAAAGAGAGGAGAGACAGTAAAGAAGAGGAGTTGAATGGGGGGAAATCATTTTAATCTCATTAGCACACAATGCCTTAGACCAGTAATAAGTCAAGAAGCCATGAGCATCTCATGAAAGATGACTAACCTTGTATATTTTAGGGGGCACAAAAATATGAGCTCATTTATTAGACCTTCTCAATGGGGGAGGGTTGTTGCTATAATAAATCGAAGTTTCTTTTTAAGCCCATAGTTTATAAAGTCTCTGGGACTACGAAAAGTAACCTATGCAAAGGGGTTAATGTATGACCTTGGGGCTCAATCCTGAGCAAACAGTTCTCTCTTAAGGAAGAAGCACAGAAATTGTCCACAAGTCAGAAGACAAGAATGGCCAACATTTGCAAAGAGAAAAGACCAGTTCTTCCTGGAGGCAGGATTTTTCTCCTGACAACTGGGCTCTGGCTGCAAATACTTTTAAGAAGAAGGCATGGTTTGGAACCTGTATTTCTTTGTATTTAGATTCAGATTTTGAGGAGTCCAGAATGTGAATACAACCATAAAAGGACCATGTAGGCGAAAACGAAGACAAACTTATACGTGGGAAATTTGATTGATCAGACTCTTTGGAGAAGGAGTGTTCTGGTTCAGTCAGGGTTATGAAGAAAACTCTATTTTCAGTTTCAGCCTTTTTTTTTTTTCCTGGAAATCTTTCAAAAATATTTTTCTCTGAACTGCAGACCAAGTAAGTTACAGTGCAGTGAAGATAATTGCCTCTTTTTTCAGTGATTGAGGATCTTGTCTTGCCTTCAGGGTCATCGCTCTGGACATTTTGAGTGTTTTTGCCTTATAAATATATGCACCTCTTGTGTGTGTGTGTGAAAGATAAGGGGGAGTGAGACACAGAAAGAAAGAAAGAGAAACGGAGAATTTTAGACTAAACCTACAGATCCATAATTGATCCCAGGACATACTCTGGGAGTTGCTCAAAACAATCAAACCAGCAAACAAAAGATCTACAGGATTGCTTTACTTGTTGGTGTATCAAATTGACTCTATTTCTGTAGGGATTCTAATGAATCCACATCTTCTCATACCTGAGATGCTGCACAGCAAAGTAAAAGAGACAGACGTGAACTTTGGGATCAAATAAATCTAGGTCCAAAATCTGATTTTGTCATTTTCCACCTCTGTGACCTTAAACCAACGTACTACTTAAGGTAAATTTACTCCTCTGTAAAATGAGGTGAAAAAAGTCTGTGTTGTGGCAATTGAAGATAATACCTATAGATTATCCTGCACATAGAATTGCTTAATTCCCGACAGCTGCTATTATTGTTCTAGCTTTGCTTGTAGGAACAACAACAAAAATGCATCTTGGGCAAGGCAACTAACTATCTTCTCTCCAAATCTCCTGAGAGAGTGTAAATATCAGGTGGTCCAATTTGGCATCGCATTGGGCATCTAGATATCAGGGCCAGGCAAGATGCGGCTATGCCAAGCTTTGGAATTCTGGAACAAAGCCTGCTTGGGTTTCATTTGGTGAAGTCTTTGTCAGAAATCATGCTTGCTGGAGCACTGTGAAAAAAAGCAGGTGGTTGGGAAGTTGGGAGTCCTGGCTGGCGAGCTAACTGATGCAAGGGTTGAAACCACAGGAAGTGGGAGGACCGCCTTGGTCTCTACTTTGATGGCTTTTCTCAAGCTTTAAGGAAGTGAAAAGAAAAAAAAAAAAAAAAACTTATGGCAACCAGTGCAGCCCATTTAATTCCAATCAAACTTCTACATCCGTGCCTAGGCAACCTCACAGTAGTGAAGCCAGCTTCCTTCTGGTGGCACATCTGGCCTAACAGCTGGACAGCCAAGGAAGGGGCTAGATGGGGGTGCTAACAAAACATGGGGTGCTTTCCTCAGCTGGCTCATTTGCTTGTTTACCATCCTCTGGAACATCTGGGTTTGCACCGCATGGGGCAGCCCTTGGAAGCGACTTTTAAAGCCCTCACCTTCCAGCACTCCAGCTGCTTCATGAGGAGGACGGGGGTGGACCAGCCTGGGAGGCTGACAGGCCCGCAGAGGGGCCGTTTGTTTGGGAAATTGCAGAATTAGTGTCAGCAAACAATGCATATCCTGCTGTGATCTTGGGATGGGGGTGGGTTTTCTGGAACACACCTGCGGTGGCTCTAGGCTACTAGGCAAAAGTGCTTGGCAGTCAAGAGAAAGAAGCAGCCAAGCAGCAGGGCCAGGAGTGTGTGGGGGGTGGGGGGATCACTGTTCCACCAACTTTTGAAAGTTGTGTTGTTTTGTTTTGGTTTGGGTTTGGGTTTTGGAGGAGTGTGTTAGCTGACAGTATGTTTATAGCACAGTCATTAGAAGCAGGTCAGATCTAGACAGACCCCCAGCTCTGCCCCATACTAGCTGCTTGACCCTGGGCAAGTTATTAGACCTCTTCCAGCCTATGTGAAAGGATCAGCTGTAGTCCAAATGCGCAGGATCTACTGAACAGACAGGAGAACCAGGAAGTCAAAAAATATTCATTGACCCTTTCGGTGGACTCCCATGCAGTGAAATCCTGCATTAATCAGCGATGTTGATGGTTTCCCCATTTATTAAATGAGGCTAATATAGGGTGCTGTGAGATGAAATACTCAGAGTGTCAGCCTAAAGCTCCTAGTAAGTAAGTGTTCAGTTAACAGTGAGTGTTGTGTGTGAGACTGATGGTGGTGTGAGCTAATGATGGGCCAGCTGAGTCATGGGCCTCATAGCCAGCCTGCCAAGTTTCAGGTATATTCCTGTTGTGATCAGCAGTGGGACTTTCAGAAAGTTAAGTTTTCTGTGCCCATGGTTTCTTTACATGCCAAATGGGGCTGATCATACTACATACCTCAAGGGGATGTCTCAAGGGCTGAATGAGTAAGACAATGAGTTAGACCCAGCCTGGTGCACAGTGGGCACTACAGGAGCACTCCCGCTGCTCACCAAGCCCCTTGGACTTCCCCAGATTCTGGCTGACATCTCTTCCTGAACTAATTTGCTGGCACTCCTGGGGAGTTTACCTGAAGACATAGCAGCTCAGAGAAGCTAATTGTTTCACAATAAGAGTGTCAAGGACACTGGGATAAGCCCAAACCCAAGTACAGCACCCATGGATGCTCATGTAGCAGATGCCCTTGTCTTGCATCTTCTGCGCAGCGTCCTTGAGGCAGGGAGGTCATGATAATGGCCACTTCTACCAAGAGAACAAGCAACCCCCCCACAAGGTCACAGAGAAAGCCTACTTCCTGCTTCCAGCAGGAAGCCCTGGCTCTGTCCATTCTCTCCAACACTGTTGGCTATCTGGTACCAACATTGGCAACATGTTTGCATGTAAACAAAACAAAACAAAACAAAAAACTTTTCATACTAAACACAAACAGCAGCACCCCCTTCCTCTAGCCCAAAGAAGCCTCTGTTAATGCTGGTCAATTCTGGCCCACAGCTTCTACCCAACTGGGAGGCTGGCACACCTCCCTCTGTCATATGACATTCCCTTCCAGCCTGTTTGGAGGAATTGACTTTAATGCAAATGCCTGTGATCTGTACCCAGAGCGAAGAACCAAGATGTCAAAAAGGCCACTTGCTTTTAAAGGGAGTCCAGCATAGTGAGAAATTCGTGCACTACTTGCCAATGTTAATGGTTTCAAGGCTGAGTGCTAAAAATAGGCATCAGTGGTTACACTCCGGTTCCCTGAGAACCCGGTCTCCTGATTCACCTCCCTGTGTGGATGCTTTTTGATTGTTCCAGTGCCCGTCGGGACTGAGCCCCATGAAGGACAGCTCTGGCTGCTATGACCGCCACATTGGGGTGGACTGCTCAGATGGCTTCAATGGCGGCTGCGAGCAGCTGTGCCTCCAGCAGATGGCACCCTTCCCGGATGACCCAACCTTGTACAACATCCTCATGTTCTGCGGGTGAGTTGAGCTGCCGGAAAGGCCAGCCAGCTTGCTGGCTTGCTGGACACTCAGTGTTAAAACCAGGAAAGTAAATCTAAAAGAACCATCACCCTAGGCTAGCCCTTGGGCTCTGAGGAAAGAGCCTGCAGGACTGGAAGAGCAGCACTTTTATCATCAGAGTTGGGAGGACCTTCAGGGATCCCATCCCCGTGGGGGAGGCCCCTGAGCACAGTCACTGCCTACATACTAGAATTTTCCAGTCTGTGTTCTGTGGAACTGTGTTAATGTGTTTTGTGACAAAAGGATTCCATGGTCCAAAGGTTGGGAACGATTGTGTAAAACTAATTAATTATCCAAGAAGGGGAGGGGGCAATCTTTGGAGGAGTGGAAAACCTAACAATTCTGCCCCTGAAGTCCCACCATTTTGTGTAGCCACCCTCCCCGAGACGTGATCATTCTTCAGTGCAGTTCCTCTGCCGTGAGGTTGAGTGGCTCCCTCACGAGTGGGACTTGGTAAGTGGAAAGATTAAGATTAGAATTCAGGCCCTCTCTGGTGTTTTAAAACTTCTGTGGTTTCCTCAAAATTTAAATGTACACCACTGACTTATATTTAAAGGCCGTTTCATGTTATATTTATAAAGTACAGTTTGACCCATTCTTATACCTTCATAGTTTGCTTGTCTGTCCTTCTTCCTGTCTCTCCCTGTCTCCCCACTCCTTCCCTGGTCGCCCCCCACCACCCCCTATCTTCCTGCCTATCAGGAGTGTGCACACTTCATGCCATACACCATGTTAGTCACTAGGTAGCACAGATGAATGAATGACGTATAGTTCTTGCTCTCAAGGATCTCATGCTCTAAGAGGCTTGCAATTAAAACCAATGTTTATAATAATTATATAGAATATATAAAATAGCTATGCTATTTTAGCTCTGTCACCAGAAGTCTGTGCCTACTGAATAATCATGACAAGACTATTGGATGGAATGGGGATGTTATTTTATTATATTTCATTTCCTTTCAACTGAAAGTTTTTACCTTCAGCTTCTTGTAAATCCCATCCCATAAATGGAAGCTTGATCTAAATTTTAATGTCTCTATAATGTTATTGTTGTGGTTGACCCACTTCAAGTAGTAGAGATAAATCCATAAATTATTTAATATACACTGGAGCATCTGGTTTGTGCAGAGAATCTTGTTAGGTGTTAGATACAGGAGAGGCAGCAGGAGGGGAGACTGGCCTCTGCCCTCAGAGGAGTTCAGAGTGGGACACACGCATGGCGGAGGTAGGTCAGTCTGGAAGGGGAAGCTGTAGACTCTCCAGCCACTCAGCTTGGAGTGACTTTCCAAGCCACTGTAGGGAGCCTGCCAAAAAAGTTCCTTGACTTCACGTTTTTACATAAAGACTAAACAGCATGCACTTATCATTGAAGAGCTATAGTCACACCTGTTAACACAAACATGTAAATGGTAAACGGGGACTACAGTAACAGATGCGGTAATGTGGACCTCAGTGGTCCCTCTGCTGGTAACAGCGATAGGAGGATTTGATGCATATTTGCTGTTTGCTGGGGACGTTGTTAGTTCTTTAAGTTCGTTGTTTCACTTGATCTTCTCAACAACCCTGTAAAGCAGCTTTTCCTCCACCTTTTACAGATGTGGAAGCTGAAACTTAGAGAGTTTAATCAGCTGACCTGAATTTGCCCAGTAAAGGGCAACATCACTGCTTTTCACCACTTAACACTATGATTATTTGTTCCTCCATATGGAAGAGAGGTCTTTATCTCGTTACAACAATTACCATAGATAGTAATAAATGATGTGTTTTAATGTCATGAGCATCTATAAATTCTAAATCTAGTATATTCTAAGGAGAGACCCACATTAAATTAATATGCTTTTTAAATGACAGGTTTATCAAAGTAGTTCTTGAACTAACAAATTATATTCTTTTCAGTATAACTACAAATAAGGTCCAATTAATGACTTATGGGTCATTGAGCCATGTTTACCAACATCAGTATTGCTCTTCCATTAGAGTAACTGTACATGTTTAATGGGGAGGGACACCAAGGAGGTGTTCACACAGCGTGCCCTAGCATCTGTTTAGTTCAGGAGGGCTACTCTGAATGGAGGGGGAGTTAATATGGATGATCCTGTGTTTGGATACATTCAAACAGAACACAGTCAGAAGATGATCAATCTCTCTAATTTCTTAGTTGACTTGTCACAGGACCAGATTATAAGGTTATTAATTTCTTAAGCACAGTGTCATTTTTTTTTGCTGCCTAATTACCCTCCAAACAAATGCAGGGTCTGGCCACTTAGATGGTCCTGGAGAAAGGTTCTAGAATACCTCAGATTTAAATGTGGTAACTCACTTACAAGTTTACCTCCAGTGACTCTAACCCTGACCTATCTAGGAGAGGATCCACTTAAAGGAGGAAGTACTCTAAAGCTCTGTAAGCACTTATCTGGAAAGGAAAGGCGAGAGGTTCTGTATGATCACATAATGGAAGGAGGCTTGTAGGTTTAAGAAACTGAGTTATAAAGGGGACACAATCAAATTGGAATACTCATCATCTTTGCCACCCAACCCTCTCCCAAAGGTGTTTCTTCCCGATCTGTTAGGTTGAATTGACTGCATAGCTCATTGATGGAACAAATTTTATATTGCGTTTCCTACCATGTTAGGTGCATCGAGGATTACAAGCTTGGTGTGGATGGTCGTTCTTGCCAACTCATCACGGAGACCTGCCCAGAGGGAGGAGACTGTGGGGAAAGCAGGGAGGTTCCCATGAACCAGACCCTCTTTGGAGAGATGTTCTTTGGTTACAACAACCATTCCAAGGAAGTGGCTGCAGGACAAGTGTTGAAAGGAACATTCAGGTGAATCTCATGTCTATAGAACTGATTATTCAGGGCTATTGGTGCATCTTCTTCCCTGAAGAGCTTTAAAGTCAGCATAAAGTTTTGTGCTTTGGAGCAAGGTGAGCATGATCCTAAAAGGACAGGTTGTGTTCTCTCCCATGGTCTTCTCCTCTTTCCAGAATCCGGGAACCATGCTTCCTCTGGGTGAACAGTCAAGTATTAAATACAATTCTATGGGGCAGCCCTGGTGGCTCAGCGGTTTAGTGCCGCCTTCAGCCCAGGGCCTGATCCTGGAGACCTGGGATCAAGTCCCATGTCGGGCTCCCTGCATGGAGCCTGCTTCTCCCTCTGCCTGTGTCTCTGCCTCTGTCTCTCTGTGTCTCTCATGAATAAATAAATAAAATCTTAAAAAAACAATACAGTTCTATCTTGCCCAGGCAGGGACTGAAAGATTTTCCATGGAAGCCACCAGAGAATGCTCAGGTTCTGTTTTGCTCTGAGTGGAAGACTCAGTCTAGAATAGAAGTCCTCAAGTATGGCCCATGGATCCCAAGGGGCCCTGAGATCTTTTCAGGGGATATTCAAGGTCCTGCCTTTTCCAGTTACAGAAAGGCTGGATTTTCTTCATTCATATCAACCCAGACAATATATTGCAATAAGTTGCATGCAGATGTGAGAATCCAACTGTATCTATTAAGTCAGACATTTTAAAAATTTGCAAAAAATATTTTTAAAATGCCAACCCCTCATCATTTTTCATGCTATGTTCAGATTTAATGGACTGATTATTGTCATTTTCGATGCATTAATATGTATTTCTAAAATCTCTCTTTCAATTTCTAATATGGTAAATATTGATAGATATAATCCATACAAAGAAAAAGCTACTTGGAGTGTTCATTTATCTTTAAAACTATAAAGGGGTCCTGAGAACAAAATGTTGGAACCATTGATTTAAAATATCTCTTGGAGATTTTCCATTTGACCCCTGTTCCTATTCTCTCTTAGGCTATTAGAGTACATCTTCCTCAGAGCTCATGCTTACCAGGAGATAATGATAATGAGGGCAAGGAGAAAGCAGGGCGGGGGGGGGGGGGGAGGAGGAGGATGTCATAATATGGACTAGCAATTTATAGCAACCTAGGACTGGACTCCTATGAGCAAACTGATAATAAGTATGTGGTGGCTGGAGTTTTCTCTGTAGTCTAGAAATGAGACTGCATCTGCCTAGATCTTGTGGAGGTTGGGATCAGGCACTAGGGTCTGGGATGGAAAGGTGGGAAGAATGTTCTAGATCTTCTGAGTAGACCTTTTCAGCTGATATTTTTCTCATCTCTCCTAGCCCTCGCCCTACCTGTCACACCTTTTCCTACTCCAGACATGTCCATCAAGTGGGGTTCAGTGAGAGGGGAACCTTTTGGTCCAGGAAGAATTTTTTATTATAGGTTGAGATACAGATTGCCCATCAAGGAATGGGGTTCACCTTTACACTCAGAAATGAAAATCTGCTAACATTTCCAGGCAAAACAACTTTGCTCGAGGTTTAGATCAGCAACTGCCAGATGGTCTTGTGGTGGCCACTGTCCCCCTGGAGAATCAGTGCCTGGAGGAAATCTCGGAGCCCACCCCCGACCCTGAGTTCCTGACTGGTGAGTGTACCTCCTGCCCTTACTCAACTGACAAAAACCAGGCAGCTCCCAACAGTTTCACAAGATCAAAACTCTTGACCTCACTTATTTTTGTTTTGAAGCCAGTGATTTTCTTGATACACAATAAAAGCTCAATTCTAAAACACTATAGTAAGATTATTTGTCAGTGAAATTGCCAAGATTAGTATATAATCATCTGCAAAATGGTCTAATAATACCTTTCCCTGCTAGTCTTATTGAGATCTTTGAAAATAGATGGCATAATAGATGGGTAAAAGTTCAGAGGTCTCAGTGGATTAGAGGGAGTAGAGTCAGAGAGAAGGTGGATGTCTATCATCACCTAGACGTCTGTCACTGGGGCCACTGTGTTCTCTGGAAAGTACTTATGGACCAGTGTGAGAGAGGAGGAAATGCTTCTCATTTCTGGGCCTCTGAAGACCACCCCACCCATTAACACCTCATGGACCAAAGAAGACACTTCAAAGGGTCTGTTGGACCAAAAAGGGGGAGACAACCAGGAACTCAGCATCATGTGCTAGAAAGTTGGATGTGAGCTCAGTTCCACTGCTGGTTTGCTCATTTCCCATTATTTTTCTCCCTTCCTCATTCTATGTCTCCCTTATCCTATACCTTTCTGTCCTTTTCCTTTCCTTCTCAGAAGAACAGGTTGTGCTGAGGGCAAGCCTTTTCCAGATATCAACTTATGTTTAAACTTTATTTTAGACATGAACCGGATTAGAAATAGGTCTGCCTACGGGAGTATTGTGTAGCGATTAATCGCATAGACTCTGGGGCCTGATAGCTCAGCTCAACTCTTCACTGGCTGTGTGATCTTGGACAAGTTGTCTACCTTCTCTACCCATGAAAATGGATATAAAACTATCCTCCATGTAGGATGAATACAAGGAATAAATAAATTAATATTTGTAAAGTTTTTAGAATTGTTCCTAATGCATAGTGAGAGGTACATTTGTTGAATAAATAAGTATATCAAGGAAGAAAAAGAATATGAACATTCAGAGTACCAAATAGTATTTTCCCTATAGAAACAGAAGGAGTAGGGAGAAAACAATTTAAATATAAGCTGGACCAGGAATAAATGCCATCAAAATCTAAAAGATGACACACTCACACAGACACACACACTAAACTGAAAAAATTAAAAATGCATCCTTTGGACATATATCTAAAGCTGACATCTCTAGTGTTCGAGAATCTAGTTTTCTTGTTTCCACCACTTTTGCTGAGAAACACTTCCTGTGTGTATGCAAAATGCATGTGAAGGGAAGTGTGAGATGATACACACAAATAGAACAGGTTCCACATTAGAGATACATGTCTTCTGTTTAAAGCTCCACCAAGATCTCACATGTAATACTGCATTGTGGAAGTGAGGAGATTATACTTCAGGCGCTAGGCTGGGAAGACATAGAGTAGTCCTAGATGCTACCTGAGGCTTTTTTGGAGGAGTGTGTGGCTAAATCTGAGAAATATCAGAAGAACATACTTGAATCTACATCTTTGGAAATAAGGGACAAATCCAAACTTGGTCCTCATCCACAGCACCCTTGGACCTCTCCTAATTTGGCATATTTGAGGTAAAAGGAGTAAAAGGGTATCCATATGGATCACTTCCATTTTTCATGGCCTTGAAAGAGTAAAGTCTAACATTTGATGTACAAAGTTTCAGTCTTATTTTTTAAAGCCCAGAATGACTAGAAGAATTAAAGAGATGGTTGACCAAATTTCTCCCATATTAACTTTCTAGTTCTGGTAACATTTTAATTGTATCTTTCCTGAGAGTCACATAGAGAATATCGTATCATGCTGCACTAGGTGCTATTATAGGTCATAATCCCCATAAACCTACAAGCTGAGAAGATTTTAGAGCTAAAGTGATCTTCAGAATCTTCAATCTCAGCATTTACAATTTACAAGCATGGTGATGTTTTTTTTCTCCCCCCTCCTCCCCATGGAAAGCCAGTGCTCCACTAATAAATAGGTTCTTTATTTAAATACATTTGGAAAGACTATAGTATCTACTTCTCAGCAATTTGTAACACCTTAGCCTAGAGAGACAAGTCCCAAGAAGCCCTGGAGTGAAGAAATCCCTTCTACTTCACTTAACCCAGCAATTCCCAAACCTATTTAACTAGAGAATCCTTTTACACATAATAACTATTTCCATCTTTCAGAATTATTGGTTTGAAGAAAACATACTGGAAAATATTGATTTATGTGTGTTATCTTGCTGAGTGCTTCCCTCTTCATCAAAATAAGAGTTAAGAACTCTGAGCTTCACCAGCCTTTTTGGGGTTAGAAGTTGTGTGGAAATAAATGAAGAGCCGCCAAATTAAAACATGTGAAGACTATTTATTCAGAGCTTGCTAGAGCATGGGATTCAGCCACCACCACTTGCATTTTGGCCAAGACTGAAGGCAGGCAGAGGAATAGGAAAAGGAGTAGGAAAGCTTTAGAGGAAAGAAGCAAGTGCTTCAGGTGGTCTCTGGTTGGAGGCTATTAGCATGTAGGTGGGCCAACTGGCTAGGAGTGAGGCATTCTAGGTAGATGTTTAGATATTTGTCTGGTTGGACCTAAGTTGAAAGCAAGAACAAAAACTAGGAAAGTTGTCAGTTATCAATCAAGTCCTGGTCATGTTGGGCCAATTTTTACAGAGCATATTGTTTGGCTTCCTGGACTGATTGCTGGAGATAGTGGTCTGACTTCTCTAAGTGATTTGTAGACAGTAAACTAGCTTCTTGGGCTGGTTCCTGTAGATAATAGGTTGGTTTCCTGAGCTTTTTGTGGCAGATTATGGGTCAGAGTTCTATTTTTTATATGCAATCTGGCTGTTGTCTATTTGTATTTTAAGTCTCTCAGCTGAGAGAAAGAAGAATCTGGAGGCAGACCAAGGAGAGAGAGGAAGCTGCTGGCCACATTCATGGGCCGATGGATGCCATCATTACTAAATTTGTGTGAAGATTTAGAGCTCTGATCTCTCTGGAACTTCAGGCTCATCTGAAGAAAACAGACTTTTAAAACTTTTGGGCATAATACATTATGACATTTCAAATAAAATAACAGAAGAGAGCAATCCTCCCTCCCTCTCTCTATCTCTCTCTCCCCCTCCATCCCTCCTTCTTCCTTTCTTTATTGCACAGAACTCTATTCAGTCATTCTATTTTCCAAGCATAGTTAGGGGAAAGTATGTTCCTTCTTGAGAAAACATAGAGATATTTTGTTCAAAAATAAAAAAGAGTCATTGAGAAATGTATTCCCAAATAATAATAAAATAAAATAAAATAAAATAAAATAAAATAAAATAAAATAAAATACTAGAGCTGACTATATGTCAAGGACACCCTGAGAAAGAATCCTATGACGCAGTCTATGACAACATATACTTTAAAATACCCCTTTCTAATTAATGGACATATTATCCGTATGGAGACACAGAACAAACACCTCCACTGTTTCCCTGACTATGGCAGAGCCGAGATGCACACAGTAGGATTATTGTTCAGGGGCTAAGTGTTGGGGCTCAGATGCTTGGCTCATCGTGGATGAACATGGGACACTGCTATCCCTTCCTACCCCTGACATCCTGCGTTCTTTCTTTCTTCTTCACACTGTTGTTCTGAACTAAAGCCTAGGAATTTATAATAAAAACATCTATGAAGAAATGGCCGGTTTATACAATTAGCAGTGATGAGGCAGATGATAATGAGAGAAGCCATGCATGTATATTATGCTTTATTTTTTCTCAACATACTTTCATGCTTATAACTTTATTGGGCTCTGGCAGCCTACCTGTGAAGCAGGTAAGATGAATTCCAGTATTGCCACTTTTCAGATAGGAAAATGGGAACATATGAGTTACCTTGTCCAAAGTCACAGAGCTGGTCAGAATCTCAGGTTTGAAGAGGAAGCAAGAGGTCACCTCAGCTAAGCCTCTCACATGGCAGATGACAGCACTGGCAATAAAAAGTTCCCCCAGCCAGGTAGCCAGAGAGGAACTCAGCCAGCGACTGGCAGCAGAGACCTGACCCCTCCAGCAACACTGCTGGTGTTAGAACCCCAGCTTTCTGATTTCCTGCCCGTCTCTTTTCCCACTAGGAAACAACTCTATTAAAGGGAATGTTTTCCAATACACTGAAAAGTCTTCATTGACTGGATTTGCTACTTTTTTTTTTTTTTATTAATAGACTTCTTGAAATCACAGCAAGCTGGTGAGCTGATGTAACTAGAGAATGCATGTTATGTAGAATAGTTCTATGAAGCACGCACATTTTATGCTCTAATGAGGAGTGTTAATCCTGTAAGGTTGGAATTTCATTTATATGCTTTTAAAATTAACTGAAAGGTTAAAAGCCAGAGCATGGGATAGTATGACTGTTGTCACAAAGCCTAATGCCCTGAAAGAACATTTGAAAGAAGAAAAGTACTGAAAACCTTCTTTTAGTTTCAAGCAACTTATCTTTGATTGCCTGAGATAAAGTGTAAGCAATTGATTCATGAAGCACCTCTTCTGACCTTTTTACTTTTTGCCTCACCAACAATTATTCCTGTATGATTCACATGGAAATGGAAATTTGGCAGTTACTGGGCTAATTTGATCAGAGCTGACAAGCAGCTAATTAATCCACCCCCTCTTCATCCAGTTTATGTATTAAATTAGTTGATTTAGCCTGAAGAAATCATGGGTCAAAATGGCAGGATAATTTAGTATGTATGTATTATCACCATTGTATTTATACATATTATACACATTATACATATAATATTTATACATATTTATACACCATTGTATTTATACATATTATACATATAATATTTATACATAAAGTTTCTATACATGGTGCCATTATATTTACATATAAATATATATGCACATACACACATGCATACATATATATTTATTTCTATAACTTACACAGCAAATGTTAGGCATAGAGATGAAGCTAAAATTGGTTTTCCAAACTTAGCAAGGTGATTTTTTTTATTTCTTGTAGTCTAATTATTTTGTTTCTGTAGCATTTTATATTTATGGTAATGACTAGAATTCAAATTGGATGCCATTCTTTTTCCACGATGCTCAAGCAAGAACAGCCCATTTTAGCATGTCTAAGCGGCTACAAGGATATGCTTATTGAGAATGACTTTGGGCAAGTACCTTGGCTTCTCAGAGCCTCAGTTCTCTCATTGTTAAAACAAAGACCACAAATAAAGTGTCTGTTATAGTGTCTGGCACTCCATACAGGGCCACCCTGCTCCTTAATGACTGAGTCACGCTGACCCTGTCCCTCCTGGTGAAGAAGAAATAAGCATTATCAGCTTCAGAGTAATTAAAACTTAAATACTGAACACAAATCAGTTAAATGGGACAGAAAACTCAATATCAGGTACGTGAGCTGAGTCAATTACTACAGCTACTAAAGAGAGTAAAACTTGCGTATGTTACAGTAAGCCTAGAGTTTCATATAAATTTGCTAAGGGAATATTATAGTAGAAGGGTTGAGAACCCCGCCCTGTCTCAGATAGATCTGGAACTCCATCCTGGCCCCGCCTCATGGCTGAGGGCCCATAACACCCTCTCTGGGCCTCTGTTTCCCCATTTACGAACTGCAGATGATAACACCTATCTCGCAATGATCCAATGACTTTATATATGCAGAGTGCTTAGCAAAATGTCTGCCACAGAGTAAGGCTCAATACATGAGAGCTGTTGTCACTGTGATTCCAGAAATTCTCTCCATCAAAGAATGCTTTCTCGTTTTCTCACAATGACACCCGCTAACCCAGTAGGCTTGGGACCTGAGAATCAATCGCACACACTGAGCCTGCGTCTCCTCTGTCCCTAGGGATGGTGAACTTCAGTGAGGTGTCTGGATACCCTGTGTTGCAGCACTGGAAGGTCCGGTCTGTGATGTACCACATCAAACTCAACCAAGTGGCCGTCTCTCAGGGTGAGCACAGCAGCAAGCCGTCTCTCCTATTTGCTCCTGGGGAGTGGAGTTCCTTTCCAAGGGCACAAGCCTTTGATCCCATTGTTGCAAATACAGCCTAAAATGGAGCCACTTTGTGAGATACATAACCTATTCACTCAGATTCACCCCTTAAGGGCAAACACCCAGAATCCAATAGTTGTCTAAGGATATATTAAATTGCAAGTTTAATCTTGGACTATAGAAGAGATGGAAAGGGCAAGGCGGGGCTGCTGAGGATAAACACCTACTTTATCATTATTCCTGGGGTCACGCAGTGTACAAAGAGGATATGCAAAAGTAGACTTTTTTATAAATTGACAGAATAAAAACCTTCCAAATGCAAAGAACATCCTTTAGAGTTTTCATACAGGAAAGAAATAGGAGAAAAAAGAGCAAAAATGAGGAAGGGGTGGGGGAGAGGGAATAGAAAACAATGTTTATGGTCCCTAAACAGCAAGTGAGGAAAGATAGATAGATGATAGATAAGAGAGATAGATACCTAATAAGTTAAGGAGCAGTGAATTCCAAAAACGAGGACAAATTGATCCATAACAGAACAGTGAGGCGCCTTGTAAAGAACAAGTATTCTTCACATTTGAGCGGTAAATGCCTTGAATCAAGTACTGAAGCAATCCTAGCACTGAAGCAATCCTAATGTGCAATCTGCAGATGGGAAAGTTGCTACAACTAAGGCCTTAATATAGGTACACATCTCCATCCCACCTCATCCCCTTGGACTAGGACAGCCTTTCTCAGCTCCTTCCTCCTTCCACCTAAAGAATGTAGCAGACGGGAGGGTTACACCGAGCATCTGGTTTCTCTGTGTTGGAGGAGAAGGTAACCAGAACCAGATGATATTGTTGGCGTGGGATGGCAAGACAAGGAGAAGGATCTTCGGGTCAGCAATCGGGAGGCAGAGCCTTAGAGCCAACAGAAGAGAGAACAAAGGTAGGGGACGAAATTATAGAGAGGAAGTGAGACCTATACTCACAAAAGGTAAAACTTTATGCATCGGGAAAGAAAATGCATTAAGGATGTAGAATATTTCCATAGGACACAGGGGGACTCAGAACTCTGTTTAATTTCACCTGAAAGGGTTCTTGGCAAGAAGGGCCTGGGGTGGGAAATCTTACTGAAGTCAACCCTGCTGGTACAGAAAAACCTTGAAAGAACTAAGCTACTCCTCATTCTAGAAAAACGCAGCAGTAGAGACTGTCCTGTT
This sequence comes from Canis lupus familiaris, assembly GCF_011100685.1. Classification (NCBI taxonomy): domain Eukaryota; kingdom Metazoa; phylum Chordata; class Mammalia; order Carnivora; family Canidae; genus Canis; species Canis lupus. The sequence continues at coordinate 22,576,948 of NC_049228.1, forward strand.
TACATGCAGCACGGGTGATGGGTACACTGGGGCTTAACAAGTGGATAGCACTGCTGCCATGTGCCTTTCAAAGCCACACGTGGCATCACAGGTGAAATGGACTTCCGCACTTGGGGTCTCGTGCCAGGGCCAAGCGTTGCCTTGTCCTGATAGGGCACAGGTGTGTACAGAGGAAGATTGCCTGAAGCTGGCCTGGTTCAGAGGTATTAGATTTGGAAAACTGGTCATGGGAATTACCAGTGTAATTTTCCTAAATGGGAAAAATGAATCCCTGGAGATTTGTCTGGGGAGGCGGGAGGGGGGCAAACAGATCCCTTCCTCCATCTGCCGTCTCCCTGCCCATATACTTGTGATTTTCTGAAATAAATATAAGCGGTATATTAATGACTTTTCTCACTCCTCTTCTTCCATTATCTTCCCATTACCAGTGTCTATGTCTGGAGGCAATTCTGTCTCCAAAAACTCTTTTGGTCACTACCCACAGTTAGAATCCACTTTTTACACTGTGACCTTGAGATATGCACACTCCCACATACACACAACAGAAATTTCGTGAAGCAGTACTTCATTTTACGATGTGAAATGTTCCTTGCTGGTATTTGTGTTTCTATTTTAGGCTATGCTATTCTTTTTTTTTTTTTTTTTTTGAAACGCTATTATTTGAGCTCACTAAATTGATTTAATGTCATGACTTATGATTTGAAAAAAGAAAAAACAACATCGACTTAAGCAGGGAGTTAGATGTGGCAATGTTCTGCCTGCGTGAAGTTAACAACGTAACCAACGGGCCTGAGAGATACTCACTTAGGAACTAAACTGTCTGAGTTAGCTAACTGGAAACGCTCACCTGATGGTTCCAGCCAGCATTCTGACGTCACTTTGGGCCATCCAGGCACTTCTGCTTTTGAGGCTGAATGGCCTGGGAATCCGGATACCCAAGGTGTGAGTCCTCACTCTTACTCTTGGGTGGTGTCTCTCCATAGCCCTCAGCAATGCGCTCCACTCCCTGGACGGGGCTACGTCTCGCGGGGATTTTGTGGCCTTGTTGGACCAGTTTGGCAACCATTACATCCAGGAAGCAATCTATGGCTTTGAGGAGTCCTGTTCCATCTGGTACCCAAACAAGCAGGTCCAGCGGCGACTCTGGCTGGAATATGAAGACATCAGCAAAGGTGAGTGATGTCCCTAGATCATCAGCAGATTCTACTCCCCATACAGGTACGGCGGTCTAGGTGCGAATCATAAGACCAAACCAAAGGAGTCTGTTGGCAAGGGACTAATTCAGATGATGCTCTGTGCCCATCCTTAAAGTTGCCGAGGTTGGAGTGTTTCAGGAAACTTTATGTGCAGGAAGGGGTCAAAAGTGTATGGTCACTGTGTTAGATATCATGGCCAGAGTCCTCTAACTACCTGTCCCCATGCATTCTGCTGTCATAGCAAGGGCTAGGTATTCAACTGTTTTTATGGACTGAGGGAGAAGCAAGAGAGTGCTGCAGTCTCCCCCACTACTTCCTACCACCAGCAGTACTGCCTCCACCCTCCATGGCTGGCAACCCTTTCCAATAACCACAGAGAAAACTCTTCTTACTCCATCTTGCCCTGTGTTTAGGCTCATTTTCCTACTGATGTGTGCAAAGAGGAAATCTCCATAGGCTCAAGTGTTTATACAGCTCTGGATAACAGCCTTACAAATAAATCTTTGTCCACTGTTTGATAGCTAGTTAGTATTCAGTCCAAGTAAGTATAAGAAATTGGAATTATTCAAACCTTGTGAATTCACCTTCTGGTATGGGAGGAGTACTGGCTGGCAAATACGTATTCTGATAAACCAAGACTGATGTAGAATTGCCATTCATGGAATTTCTTCTGAGCTTATCCTCATGGCATTCTGATGAGGGCACGTTATGGATGTGTGAGTTGCAAAAGGGCAAGCGATGAAATTAGTGCAATGGAAACTGAAGAAGTAGGTCATCTTAACATTTAATGATCAAGAGTCCCTCTGCAATGGGGGACCCTGTGTGTCAGCAATGCTGTGGTAGAAAATGTGCCTCCATGCTGAGATGCTCTTGACTTTCTGAGCTCCATACACATTTTTATTTTGTCTTGCTCGATAGGTAGCAGAGGCATGAGGGCCTCTCTTCTGGCTGGGCATTTTCTTACAGAAGAAGCAAAAGGCTTGTGTCTGGGCTCCAATTGTTACAGGCATTTCCCCCCAAGCCCTGATTCCTCTAAACTCAAAGACACAATCACAGGCTTCTAGCATCCTTTCAAACTTCAGTCTCTTAAAATTGTTCCGATTCCAGTTTGCCAAGAAAGGAGTGTCATGTAAGCAAATGTAGATAAGACCAGTTTCAGCTGGCACAGCTTTCTTACATTTCTGTGCCAGAGCTTAGTGATTGAACCAAAAGGCTAATTCCTCCCGTTTCTGTTTGCCAATGGTTCAGGGATGGCAAGGTTCTGGGACTGCTGGGAAATGAGTCTGACCTTCCCCAGAACTCCTGGTTCTATTCCTTGCTTCTGTCCTGAGCATTGCAGTGTCCTTGAAGTTAAACACTGAGCCCAGGGAGGAGATGTATCTATGACCTTGGCACTGTGTCCTACCTATCTTGATCCCAAGCCATTCTTACCATGTAGGAGTTCATTTTGTCACACTCCAACTGGTGACTTTAGTTCTCTTAGGTATTCCGTATACAACCCCTTGCCTGTTATTGATCTTGGAAGATATTCAAACATTTTAGTATGTCTGCTTAGATCTCTCTCAGTTGTCCATGTATATTACCCAACCCCCTGTCTAACTCTGCATCATAGACTTTATATCTCTTCTGTTGTTTGGTCTGCATATTACTCTTAAATGTTTTTCTCCTCCCTAGGCACTAATTTCTTTTTCTTCCAAAAGCATGAAGTATGCTGATGATGAAGACTCATAAATACGTAAAACAAAGGAAGATTTTCTTCCACTCGTCTGCACTCTGAAGGGATTGCTCCAGAATGGGATTTATACGCTAGTGGTGACAAGTATTCTGAGAGGGCTATACCGCCCATGACATAAAAGTGACATCTTGTTGGACTCAAGTCTTTTGATTATATGTTCTTGCCTGCTTCAGCTTTCAAAACCTCCTAGTAAAAAGGGTTCCTCTGTTGTTTACTTTTGCACCTGTGATCAGATACCTAAAATTGCTCACCAAATGAAAAGGAAAGGAGGTTGATTAGGGGTGAAATGAAATGGAAAATGCACAGGACTTACGGGTTGGGCCTCTAGCACCTGTCAGGTGACTTTTGCTTAGTTCACTGTTGGAATCTTGCTATAATGCCATCTTGTGTTTCTTTCCAGCTCTCATATTTTATGGATCCTTATAAGTCCCTCTTTATGTGAGCACTTTTCCCAGGTCAGGCATTAGGGTCAAGGTTGCCCTCTCCTCTCTATAAGTCCCTACAAAATCTCTCAAAGGTAGGGTTCATGCCTTAGTCAACTTTAAATTCCCAGAGTCTAACACAGAGCAGGGCACATGGCGAGCCCCCAATAATTGTTTATTGTGGTTATTGGTGGTGGTGGTAGAAGGGGTGGCGGCAGCTGTGGAAACGGTAGGAAGAGCCCTTCTGGTGTGGCAGATTTCCAAGTGGGTTTTATTATAGACATGCAAAGTGCTCTAGTTCTGCCTGACTGACGAAAACTCACAGATGGATATTTTTGGCCAGATCCTCAGAAGGCAGCCTTCCATTCATCATGCACTTATTTGTCATACTACCACTATATGGTTTGGCCATACCAATATTTAGGAACATCTGTCTTTTGGTAAGTTTGACTAAAACCTACAAAAAATAAACTTCTATTTCTCATTGCTTAAGATTAGCCTCTCCTTTTTTTTTTTTTTTTTTACAGAGCAGATAAGATCTATTAGCATTGAAATTTCCCAGCCTCCCCTCTCCACTGCTAAACTGACTTTTACCTTCTCTCATTGTTCTTTGCCCTCCTGCCTCAGAAAGTGTAATGAATTCTTCTTCAGGCTAAACTCTCCACCTGTGCAGCAGTACCCATCCCTCTCTGCTTCCTCTTAGACCCCATTCATTCAATAGTGTCTTCATCTTTTTTTTAAAAGATTTTATTTATTTATGTATTTATTTATTTATTTATTTATGAGACACACACACACACAGAGAGAGAGAGAGAGAGGCAGAGACACAGGCAGAGGGAGAAGCAGGCTCCATGCAAGTTGCCTGATATAGGACTCGATCCCAGGACTCCAGGATCACACCCTGGGCCGAAAGCAGGCACTAAACCATTGAGCCACCCAAGGATCCCTAGTGTCTTCATCTTTACAATCCTTCAGCCACTTGAATTATTCCTCCCTCAGCCTTCTGTCTCCCCACAAAAAAATAATAATTTCATAAACATACAACTCTTTTACCACTATTTCCTTTCAACATATTACCACCAAACTTACTGAGTGAGTGGTTTATACACCTTTTCTCTACTTCCTCAACTTCTTTTCACTTTTCAAATTATTATTATTCGCTCTCAACCCCTTTCACTCTACAGAAACAGCTCTGGAGAAGGGAATCAAAGGCTTCTTAATCAGAGGTTCACTTTTCCATCCGATGATTATTTTATCTATGCCTGCTGAAGAATTTGTCCCTCTTGACCAGGTCTGCCTTCTCAAAAATTCTGTCTTCCCTTGGAGTCCCTGATTCTATTCTCTTGCAGATTCTCTTTATAATTCTTGGTCTTTATTTCTCATTCTTTTTTTTTCCCCTTACACCTCTAAAGAAATCATTACATTTTGCTTTGTTTCCAGAATTTCCTCTGTAATATCCAGCTTCACTGTTGCTGAGGGATTCTCTTCAATTCCACCTCAACCTACATCTCCAATTCTTCGCTTCTCCCAGACATTCAAGACCTCATCTGCCCTTGAGTATTGAGCATTTCTACCTGGATATTCTGTGGGGATCTAAGTGGTCACCATCTCTTTTCTCTGTATCCACTAGTACATTTGTCCACTATGCTGTGGGATCGCGACACAAAGTGAGGGGTCACTTTATGACTCCTCCATCCTCCATCCACCATATTCACCCATTTACAAAGTGCTATTCTTTTTTACCACCTAAATATTTCTCCAACAGGTGTCTCTTCCTGTCCATCTCTCGAAGTTGTATGAGTTTACAGTATCAGCTCTCATGAGAACTGAGGCTGCTTCCTCACGTGGCTCCTTTTCTTCAGTTTCCTGCCTCTCTGGTCCAGTCCACATGACAACTATCTTCTTAAAACACCACTTAACCACATGACTCCTTGGCCTGAAGTCCTTCACTAACTTCTAGCTGCCTTCCCAACATGAGCATGACCTTGCTCCCTGTATTAGTTTCCTAGGGTTGTTGTGACAAATCACCACAAACTGGGTGGCTTAAAACCACATAAATTTATTCCCTGTTCTGGGGCCAGAGGTTCAAACTCAGCTTCAGTGGCTAAACTCAAGGTATAGTAAGGTAGCTCCTTCTAGAGGCTCTAGGGCAGAGTCCCTTCCTTGCCCCTTCCAGCTTCTCAAGGGCATCTGTGTTCCTTGGTTTGTGGCCGTCTCCATGTTTAAGGTGTGTCACTCTGATCTCTGAGTCACCTGGCTCTCTGCCAGGACTCTTCCTGCCTCCTCTTTCTTATCAGGACCCTTTGGATTGCATGGGGCCTGCCCAGATAATCCAGGATAATCTCCCCATCTCAGGAGTCCTCATTTAAGCTTCTCCGGGAAAGTTCCTTTTGCCATTCACAGGTGACCTTCACAGATTCCAGAGATCAGGCTCTAGGCATCTTTGGGAGCCTTTATTCAGCCTGCCACACCTCTGCCTTCTCCAGCTGCTGCGTCACTGGCCACTCCCTACACCAAGTGTCCTCCCCTTGGATACTAGGCTGCTTGCTCTCAATCCCAACCCTTGCATTTGCTTGCAGACAGTGGAAGACCTCAGAGGCTCCCTCCCTGCCCCAGTCTAAGGCCATAGATATGCTCATTGAGGTCTTCACCACTGAGTTTCTGTCTCAGAAATTTCTTCTTGGATCCCTGTCCCTTCTCCTCTTGGGGTTCGCTGTGTGTCTCCTTTCCCAGATGTCTCTGTTCAGTTGCGTAATTTCTGGGAGGATCTTCCCCTTTCCGTAGCCCCTTAAGATTAGCAAATTAGTCTTCCTGGCTACAATTTCTGTTTCTTACTTTCATTTTTTAATTGCCCTCTTCAGCTGTATAAATTGCCATTTGCAATTAAATGATACCTGTCCCAGTGTCAGGCCCTAACTCTGGGTTCAGGATGAAGATTTGGAAGAGGGCTTTGATACTTGCCACACTTCAGAGACTATGTGTATGTGCTGCCTTGTCCTGTGTTCTGCCTCCATTCTACGGAGCCGTCCTTCCTGCTCTTCCAGATGAGGGAAGCTCATATGCCACCACTCCTAACACCTCCCTTGATGCTCTGGGCAGAGTTGTTTGCTGCCTTGTATGTATCCCTTGGTGATGCTCTTCACATTTCCCCTCTTGTCATTTCATTCCCTTGTATGACTGTCTCCCATGGTAATAGATTTGACAGCACTTACCATAGTTCTCTCCTTTTTTTTAGTTTAAAAAGATTATTTATTTAAAAATTCAAAATGTATAAAACGGAGTAAAGTGAAAAATAAATCTTCCTCCCACTCTTATTTCCCTGTGATCAAGTTCTACTCTCCAGAGGCAGCCAGGCAACCATTGCTACCAGTTTCCTGTGTATCCATCCAGACATATTCTATTCCTAGCCATTGGGAAATGAACAAACCAAATTGCAGAAGAGTTCATTGGGAAATGAACAAGAGCAAATTGCAAATTGCAGAAGAGATATATTAGGGTCTCATCTGTTTTAAAAATTATATATGTAAATATGTGCCAATACACATACATATAAATATATATATAATCTTCTAGTCTCTCACTAAAAATATGCCTATGGATGTGTGTATACAGTATGTATATGTATGTATACATATCTATATAGAGAGAAACATATGTGTATAATCTCAAAATAGCTTTATTTGTGTATATATGAGAACAAATTGTCTGTTTGCTCCAAGATGAGGGCTATGGGGTAGAGACTTTTATTTTTTGTACTAAAAATTGTATTGGTTTTCCCACAATAAACATGTGCCATGTTTACAATCAAACTCTTGTAACACATTGAAAAAATATATTCTGAAAAGTTTGCGTTACCTTGAGTGAAGGCTTACAAAGTTAACTTAAAATAACCAAAACAAAATGTATAATTGCTATCTACAGAGAGCTGAACTTTGGATAGAAACCTGGGAGGAAGTGCAAAATAATATCATGTCTTATTAGTATTTGAGTCTTTATCCCTGACATAGTGCCTGGCATATAATTAGCATCCACTGTTTTGGAAGGAATGAATCCTTTATTTTGTTCTTACTTCAGAAGAAACCAATAAAGAGCTATAGATCTGTAGATTCCAGAGAAGTGACCGAAAAAGAAAAAAAAAATTGAATCTTCTTCAAATAAGAACTTCCAAAGGCTTAATTTTAATCTACCACCTGACAAGCTAAGCATAGTACATTTTCTTTCTTTCTTTCTTTCTTTCTTTCTTTCTTTCTTTCTTTCTTTCTTTCTTTCTTTCTTTCAATATTCCATTCACGAGTGGATTTCCTCAGGGCTTTCTTCCTTTCCTTTTCCAATACCACTTTCATTGTTACTTTAGATCTGACCTTTGTCATTATCTCTCCTTGCCATTGCCTTTGGTACACATCAGTGAGGTTATGTGGGTTGACAAGTGGCAATAAGAAAACTCTTCTGCTGCACTTTCTCGTCCCATAATCCACTGGGCTTTTGTTTGTTTGTTTGTTGCTAATCTGTTGCCTCGTTTCTGTGGGGAAAGTTAAGAAGAACAGCTTCTTCTTCCATGATACAAAGCTGAGGGTTTTTTCCATTAGGTGACCCTCTAGCTCCAAGAAGTCTTAAGTTAGATTAGAGTCAAAGGAGGAAGTATACCACCTAGGTGGCATTGTATTTCCACCACACAGGATGCCATGTTTTCCATTTTCCATTGACTTGTTTTTTTCCACTTTCCATGGATTTGTTTTTGGGTGGATAGAGCCTCAGACAGACTCATTTGGTCCCTCTCCCCAGAATAATGAATAAATTTCTGCTATGGCTGAAGCAAAAACAATAGCTGGATCGGCAGCCAGCCTTCTGATCCTGGTCTCTGAGTGCTGGTCAGCAGAGACCCACTCTTGTGCATTTGATGCTGGTGCAGTTTGTAGGCTAACTTACATAATTGTGGTAAATGGCATAAAAATCTAATTAAGTTCAGGACACAATATAGAAATCAAAGATGAATGGATAAAGAAGATGTGGTTTATGTATACAATGGAATATTACTCAGCTATTAGAAATGACAAATACCCACCATTTGCTTCAACGTGGATGGAACTGGAGGGTATTATGCTGAGTGAAGTAAGTCAGTCGGAGAAGGACAAACATTATATGTTCTCATTCATTTGGGGAATATAAATAATAGTGAAAGGGAATAAAGGGGAAGGGAGAAGAAATGTGTGGGAAATATCAGAAAGGGAGACAGAACGTAAAGACTGCTAACTCTGGGAAACGAACTAGGGGTGGTAGAAGGGGAGGAGGGCGGGGGGTGGGAGTGAATGGGTGACGGGCACTGGGGGTTATTCTGTATGTTAGTAAATTGAACACCAATAAAAAATAAATTAAAAAGAATAAAATAAAAAATAAAAAAAATAAAAAAAAAGAAAGAAATCCAACAAAGAGTGATAACGTAAGTTTCTATAATGCTTTATGTTTTACAAGCCTAGGGTTGCAAGCCAGCTCCAAAGGCTCTTTTTATGCACATTTACAACAATGACGTTAGCACTCTAGTGGCAAAGCAATTATGGCATATAGCTATTTTCTTTAAATGATTAATTAATTTATTCCTCAAACATTTGCTGCAGGCCTGCTATATGCAAAGCCCTGTAGAGAGCAGAGAGGGGATTTGGGTTTAGAGGAGACAGCTGTTCTATGGCTTTCCCAGGCAGACAGGCCTGGTGAAGGTGCTGCTGAAGCTGAGCCTGGTGGTATCATAAACAGAGGCTTTGAAAAGGAGCTAAGCTTTCCTAACATATGGGTGAGGTTTAATTTGAGTCTTCGAGTCCCTAGGCTCTGATGCAGAGTCCAGAGTTAACTGGATCTGTAGGCTGAAGGAAGACATCATCATGAATAATATAACCAAACAGCATGTTATAGACTTTTCTCATTTAATCCTGAAGTCTTACCCTCCCCCATTTTATAGATAAGGAAATCGAGTCTCAGAAAGCGTAAATAACTTGCAAGTGGTCACATAACTAGTCCGTGGGAGAGCCAGGACAAGAAGAATGTCTTGCCTTCCTGAGATAGATTGCAGGTGGCTGCATGCCGTTTTGCCTGCCAATGGCACAAGAAGAGATTACAGTAAGAAGGTTAGTGAACAAAATGGAGGTGGGACTAGGACATAATTGAAGCCAGGCCATTGGTCTAAGACGAATGCAACAACGCCAGATGTCAACCCTGGTTAGACTTCATAGTGGATCCACTGCCTTTTACCTTGAGTTCCCAGGATTTTTTATTGTTGTGGGATTTGGGGGCCATGATTAGTGATGATGGCACAGTAGCTGGAGTAGTTTTCGCTTTCTTCTATGGCAGTGTTCCTCAAAATTAATTGTGCATACATAACACCTGGGATCTTGTTAACTTGGAAATTCTGATCCAGTAAGTCTGGGTGGAGCCTGACATTCTGTATGCCTAACAAGCTCTCACTTGATGCCAATGCTGCCAGTCCAAGGACCTTTGAACAGCTAGGTGATAGACCTGTCTCAAAGATGAACAGAGAATGGGTTCCCTCATCATCTTTGTTCGTCCTGTCCAATGCAGGAACTTTAATGCTGGAGCCATGGCACAGTGGCCTCCGGGGGTATGTCCTGGTGTCATCCCCACAGAGGAGTGTCACAGATAAGAGGACTAGACTGAATGGTTTTCACTTTGGACTAGGACTTTTCTCTGATTAAGCCATTGATCGGTAGGCTTGTGTGCAGAATTGAACAGTCTTAAGCCCTTAGGCACTGAAGGGAATTGGAAACAGGCCAGCAATCAGGACTAAAGGTGATAAGGTGATTTTTCTAAACTTTGTACTGTAGGCAACATTGTCTTCATCTTCCTTTCTCAAGCATTCTCTAGGTTTTTTTTTTTTTTAATTAGTATATCAAGAGGACACCATTTTTTTTTCTTGTAGAAACCACTAATGGTTATAGAGTTTCATATTAACATAGGGCTAGCATTTTAGTTAATGGGACAAATGTGGTAGTGATGTCAAATTGCCATCATATAATTATGGGCCTGACAATAGTGACATATCATGTATACATACAATTTAGTAGTTAATTATAGTATTCTGGATTATTTTCTACTCCAGACATGTAAGCTTTGCCCTCACAACTTGATTGATTGCTTCTTGGAAGAGAGCTTACCTATTCATTTAGTTAACACCTTCCATATCTAAACATTGGTCTAGGCACTAAGCATTTAATGATGAATGACACAAAAGGTTTCCTGCTTTTATGGAGCTTATATACTAGTGAAGAGAGACAGTGGCAGGTAACAAATAAATGAAAGCAGTAATTCCAGATAGTGAGAGATACTGTGAAGAAACTGAAACCAAGTGATGTGATAGAAGTTGGATTGAGAGCTGATTAAGATGGTGGCCACAGAGAGGCTCAGCGATGGTGATAAGGGGATAGGGTTTAGCTAAGACCTGGAAAAGACAAGAAGGAACTGGGACAGAACCATCCAGATGGAGGAAATAGCAAATGCAAAGGCGTATAATTTTTTAAAATTCTCATCGCTTCTAGCATAATGCTTCTAGTAGAGCCTATAAAGTTACTTGGTAAGTATCAGTCTGATACCCAATATAACTGTGATGAAGAGAGGAGCCTGGATCTCTGATGGAAGATGAAGAGAAGAAAGCCTACTTCCAGCCAAATTTGTTGTTTCCTAGATTCAACAAGCTGAGATAGGACCTGTGTGTTTAGCCCATCTTCTTTTTTTAAAACTTTTATTTCCAGTAGAGTCAACATATAGTGTTATATTAGCCCATTGTCTCTTATCCAGCCTATAGATCAGTGCTCAGGTGGGATGGCTGTGGTGATAATAGACCCAAGAGAAATCAGCAGAAGGCACAATACATATATCTACCAGCACTTTTATCTCTGATTGTAAGTTATATGCTCCACTCCACAACTAATAGCTTATTTTTGAAAAAAAAAAAAAGTTGGATATAAATTTGCAAGATAGATGGTGATGCAATGGCATATTCCACATCAAATGTGAAAATCTGAACTTGACATCACTTGGGGTTTTCATTCTTTGGGGATGAGTGGCTTGTTTCTTTCTTTTTCTTTTAAGATTTTATTTATTTATTCATGAGAGACACAGAAAGAGGCAGAGACATAGGACAGAGGAAGAAGCAGGCTCCATGCAGGGAGCCCGATGTGGGATTCGATCCCAAGTCCCCAGGATCACGCCCCTAGCCGAAGGCAGACGCTGAACCGCTAAGCCATCCAGGCATTCCAAGTGGCTTGTTTCTTAAGTAGTAATATGTCTCTTCTGCCCGTCCTACTCTAAGGTGGCATGTGGAAGGAAAACGCACTGGTGGGGAATCAAGAGATCTGTGTTCTTGATCTCAGTTGAGCCATTAGCCACCTGGCCTGGGGCAAGTTACTTAACCCTCTTCAAAATAATCTCACCTGTATAATAACTAACCTGAATTATATGATACTTAGAATTTCTTCTACTTCTAATGTTCTGTGACTCTATGTACTCTGCCAGTGATTTCTACTTCTAATAACAGAATGCAACATTTAAAAATGCCTGACTCATGGCTGAACAGGTTAACTCAACTGATGTTGCAGTAGAAGAAGTTTAGAGTAGTTGTTTGTAACAAGTGTTTAAAGGCAAGCAATTTTGCATAAAAATTTTTATTAGCTTTGGCTCTTGAGAAGTTTCCTTAATGGCTGTGAGCCTCAATTTCCATGCCCTGTAAAACAGGGCTATTAGTACTTATCTTACAAGTGAGGATTGGATAAGGATTGAATACAGTAATTATATGTGAAGCACAATGTCTAACATTCTGTAAGTGTTCAATGCATTGTGAGTCTTCATATTATTATTACTATATTATTAGAATTATTTGAATAAATTTTCAGTTCAGCTTATTATTTTTTGAACAAAAGAATAACTGATAAAAATTTCAAAGGGATATCAATAAAACTTACCCTAGGTAATATCGCTCTTCACAGAAACACTAGTGTATATTTTACAAGTCACAAAACACCTACTAATTAGGCTAATGGAACAGAAAGCCCAAATCTTCATTCCAAAAATCAAGGTCAACATCTCATCCTTTCACAACCATTTTCAGTTCCAGTTGTGGTCTCTTTGCTGGGAAAAGATCAGGAAATAAGCACAATTTCTCCTGCCCATATGAAAGAGAGTTGTTTTTTTTTGTTGTTGTTTTTTTTTTTTTTTTTTTTGGTTGGGGTAGGGCATGTGCTCTCTTTGGAAAAGGATCCCCAGGGTAGCCTTTTTGATAAGCAGCCTGGGTGTTTCTGCCTTTTAAGTGCAAAGGAGCTGCCAGGTGCCTTCCACAAAGGGGGAAAAAATTCATGAATGTGTCCAGCTGTACCAGCCTCCTTTTTTTACCTGTGATTCAAAACCTTTGCTGTCTGGCTCTACTGCCTGCATCTTTATGCAGATTCTTCTGGTGACCCAGAGGTGGAACCCTGGCCCTATTTACAGCTAAAGCTCCAACAGAAGTGGATATTGGGACCAAGAGAGAACTTGTTAGTAGTTTTCTGTTTTTGTTAGACCCCTGTCTAACAAAGTAGAGCCTACTGTAGAGAAACCTCAGCTAATCTCTGGGTTCACTCCCCACACCTACCACATCTCCAGCAATGTGTAACACCATGCACAGCATCTAGCAGTCAGTCGGTCAATGCTGATGGTATGAGTACATGAGTCAATGCCATACTCTATCTCTTCCTCTCCCCTTCCCAAGAGAAGTGACAGTATATGTCTAAGATAACATCTCCTTGAACACCTTGCCCCCAGAGCCTCTGGCACCAGCCTACCCTTTCATCACCCCTCATCCCCATCTCCAGATTTGATTGTTTTGTGGGTATGGGGAGGAAAGGTGGGGGTGATACGTCGTGAAGTCTGGCATTAGAAGAATAGGCTAGACCTTAAAGCCCAGTGATTGGCACCAGGTAGGACTAGGGTTAAATACCTGGAATGGAGTAAATCCACATGTGGACCTCCCATTTGTGGTAGTCATTCCAAATTACTGGCTACCCCTTGATGTTCTAGGAGCCAATACCAGCCTTTCTTTTACCACTTTTCCTGAAATTACCTTTCTTTTATAAAGCAAGTTGGAAAGTTTTCTTGGTGGGGTGGGGTGGGATATAGGATAGTAGGATATGTATCAGGTATAACACATGACTTGTGTTTAAACTGAAACACAAAACATAAAACCATTTGACTTAAACCATCAAATCAACAAACCCTGTTCATTTAAGCTGATCTGTTTAGCCACTCACCATTTCTGGTTCATTCCTAATTCCCATTCCTCTGTTGTCAGAGACAGTCTTCCTGAATCTCATGGAACTCTTGGGAAGTTGGTTCAATTATTAGAAGATTATAAATTAAAGAGAAAATTTAAAAATACATAAGAAAAACTAATGTCAAAGAAATCAGCAAGAAATGGATCAGGTAAGTAATTAATTTCGAAAAAATGAGAGTAGTTGACACCATTTTCAAACCTGGCCCCAAGTGCCAGCTATACTATAAAGGGTAGATGATTAATGCCACAAAAGTCAGAGGCTCCAGAATATGTCATTTCTATCTCTGTTACCAATGAGGGGAAGATAGTTCCCTGATCAGATCAACTTTCCACTCTTAAAAAATTGCCAAGTGCACTTTGACTTTACTGCTAAGTTGCTGCCAGCAGATTCAGTGACATAGAGACCTCAGGCAACAGCAGCTTGAGGGAAGGCTGAGTTCCTTCGCAAGGTAATGATGCTATGCATTCATTCCGAAATGTGCGTTGAGTGTTGTACATCAGGCACAGTGCTAGGCATCAGGAGTATGGTGCTTCGTAAAAGAGGGCTCCTAACCCACTGTGGAATTCTGGATGTTGAAGTAGAGCCTGACTGTTTCATCCTCCAGCCTTACTTTACCTCTTTTCTTCTTGCAATTGGCTAGTCAGTATCTATGGGACAGCATGGTTGAGCCCTCAGGGGGACCCACAGAAGAGACAGAGGAAGCCATTGCAAGATCCTGAAGATACTTTCCACCATAAACTCTTGAGAGTTTATCCCATTCCTTGGACAGTTTCTCGGGGGCAGGCTTAGTGCACGTTCTGTCAACTACCAAAGAATCTGTGCTGGTGGCAGCTGCTCGCAGGAGTAGCCTGGGACATGCTCAAGGAGGGAAGCAAAGGGACATGTGTGGAGAGCTTTAAAGGAGAGACTCCTCTGGTAACATAAAAGCATTTCTGGGGAGAGATGCTGTTGGGCTAGGCGGGGACACTCGGGATGCCCAGACCTTGCAGCTTTGGGAAGGACGTCTGTAGACCGCTCTGTGGCATGCTGACTGCCAACTGAAGCCAAGAGGGGGCAGTACTTACCTAAACAGGCTTCCCCCAAAGCCCAGGGTAACTAGAAAGGAGTAGACGGCTTGGCTAAAGTCATAACCACACAAGACCCATCAACTTGATTCAGTCCAGCCAGGGACAGTATTCACTGCACTTAGAATGTGATGCCACAGGAGCCCTCTGTCTAAGGCAATCGCAAAATCAAGCAGGTTCAAAAAAGACCTTAAAACATTTTGTTTTTGCTGATAAAAAAAAAAAAAAACAATAACAAAGTGAAAAAAAGAGAAGCAGAAAGAAGCATTTCTTTAGCTAAATTTCTCAGTAAATCTGCCAGTTAAAATATGTGCTTGGTAGTTGAAGTGTGAGTGCCAGTGACAGGGAAAAACAACCTAATCTGGTAAACCAACAGCCCAGACTCCCTTGACATTTTTCTGCTTCCTTGGGGTTTTTCTGTAGTCAGGTTGATTCCACAGGGGCAGCTTATAAAGTCACTCTGTGAGTGCGCTTCCACCGGCTGCGCTGACTGCCAAGACCCCTCCTGTCAATTTATTACAAATCCAGTCGATTACTGTGGTAATTGGTTCTATATATATTGATGTGTTGGGGGCATTTATGGCTTTATGTATTTTTATTTGGCTGGCTTTGCCTCCTCCCTCAGAGAGCAGGGACTCGGCCCACTTCTTTGCAACTCCCCACAGATGTTGCTGTAGCTTCTGCTCACAGTGGGTTCACATTCAATATTGATCACAGTAATGTGGATGAGGATATCAGGAGACACCAGCCTCCCAGCTCTACTGGCCCCTGCATTCTTTTACAGGGCTGAATAGAAAGGAGATGCTATTCCTTCAAACCATCCACCATCTCTCTCTTCAAGGGTAATTAACACATTGGGACCTGCATAGGTCACGTATCCTGCATTTGCCGGGTGGGCTCAGGTCATTCATGATCAACAGCTAACCACCAAAGCAGACTGAAACCACAAAAAATCTCCCCTATAATTCCACCAGCTGTTTTTTTTTTTTTTTTTTTTTTTACACTTTAGTGATTTTTTTTTCATCATTATTGAATCTCTCCTTTGTGCAGGTATTGGGCAAACAACACTGTAGAAGGGGCAGGGGACCTGCTCTCATGGAGAAGACTAAACAAGCAAATGAAGAATGAACAAAATATTAGGAACTCTGGCTGCTATGTGGGGGGGGGGGTGAAGAAGGTGCTCTGACAGCAGGTGCCAGAGGCAGTGCCTACTTTAGAGAGAGCCGTCAGGGCAGGTGTGAGTGGCACTTTGGCTGAGACATGGAAGAGGAGCTGATGGAAAGACATCACAAAGTGGGAATGGCCAGTGCAAAGGCCTGAGGTGGGGAAGCACAGTGGGGTCAGAGCCACCTGAGCAAGGAAGCTGTTGCCTGGCTGGAGGCCAGAAAGGCTGAGGTTAGCCAAACAGAATCACAAAAACCCCAGCTAGGCTGCTGGAAAGGAAGCCATTGAGGCAAATGCTGCGGTCACATGTAATATGCTCGAAGTCCTCCTGCATCTCATAAGGCAAATCTGTGAGTCCACAGAATTCAGCCAGTGTCTAAAGCTTTGGGATGCATGAGCTCACCTAGGGAGGATGACAGAGGAGAGGATCAGGCCCAGGACAAAGGCCTGAATGGCTCACAGGTAGAGATGGGGTCAAGGTGGCAGGTGGAGGGGAACTCAGCAGAGGGGGCTTTGAGGAGGCACCAAGAGGTGCAGGGATCAGAGGGAGACTGTGGCAAAGAAGCGTGTGTCTTGTCCTGCTGAGCAGGGAGACCAACAGGGCAAACATCATTGCCTCGTTCCCTTAGAGAATCATAACATATTATAACCACAAAGGCCCCGAGAAATCATTATGACGGTAACTTCCAATGATTAGTATTTCACATGCACCGTATTTCTCAGCACTTTATGAAGGGAAGAGGTAGGTTACATGTTATGACCCTGTTTGGTGAAGGGCCTTTTGTGAGCTGTTCTCAGGCACTCTGAATTGTAAAACCATGAAAGACACCTTGCAAACCAGAGCTGTGTCCCTCGGGGGGCATTTATGCAGGGTGAATGTATCATCCCTGACTCTCGGGGTGCTGAACAGAGGAAGCATTCCCCATTGGGGACATCTGCCTGCAGACCATGTGCCCTTAGAGTAGGACTCTCTCACCATCCTCCTTGCCCACTGGCAGTCCAGCACCGCTAATCCCAGAAGGGGGTGCTTGGGGCCCATGATGTGAAGACACTTGGCTGTGGTCACAGCTGTGGTCACCAAGTGCAGAACCCAGACTCGGCCACTGATTGTCCCACTCTCACAAAGCCATGCGTCTGTTCCTCCATGTGCTGAAACCCATGAGGGCTCTGGGCCCTTATTTCTACTCTCCTGGTGCCTCTCTTTATATTTCTGATCTGTCCATATTGCTGACCCAGGATTAGCACTCGATAAGGATGCCAGATCTGACATGATGTGAGCTCCTCTTAACAGTTCCATTATTGCTAGGCATTATTAGCATAATGGCAAACAAGATAAAATTTTCACTCTGCCCAGTTCTTAGCTGGAAAGAGAGAGTTCCAGTCTACAAGTTAGCAAGCACTTGATATCTACTGCTAAAAATGTATTGACTGCCAGGCCCTATGCTAAGTGTCCAGAATATATTGATGAATAAGAGCCAGGCCCTGACTGTTCATAGTCATTATGAAGTTATTCATAAACTATAGGGAAGAGTGTCCAGTAATCAGAAATTATAATAGTATGATAAGAGTTATGAGACCTGAGAAGAGGAAGGACCAAAGAGGGGCTCCTAGTCCAGACAGGGGCAGGATTGAGAAAACCTTCCCAGAGGAACTGGTGCCTGGCCAGAGAATTGGGTTGGGGAGCGGTATGTGGGAGTGGACGTTAGCGGGTAGCCTCTGGGGCAAGGACTGTCTCAGTAGGAGTGAAGCAGACACAAGAATCCCAGGGGTGCAGGAAATTCAGGGGAGGTAGGGGTAGAGGCGGGCCAGGAACAGGTATAGAGGGCCTGCTGGCCATGCCCAGTTCCCTTAGTTGTACCTTAAAGTCATTTGAGAATGACTAACAGATTTTGACAGAGAAAAGGCATTGTCCTCATTGTGGTTTAGAACTCATCCATTCTGGCGGGCACCTGATGGCTCAGGCAGTTGAGCATCTGCCTTTGGTTCAGGTCATGATCTGAGGGTCCTGGGACGGAACCCCTTGTTGGGCTCCCTGCTTGACAGGGAGTCTGCTTCTCCCTCTGTCCCTTACCCTGTTTGTACCTTACTTTGTCTCTCTCTCTAGTAAATAAATAAAATCTTAAACACACACACACACACACACACAGAAACAAACAAAGAAGCATATATTCAGTAAGTGTGGAGGGTAATTGGGAGACATAAAATCTAGAGACAGGTTGACCATCAGGAAAATGTTGGAGGAGAGCAATGGGAAGTGTTGAAAGTCTGGACTAAGAAGAAGAAATATCAAGCGTAGTGTGGCTTTGACAATAATTTGGGAAATGTCCCCCAAATGGTGACTCTTGGGATGTAGAAGGTGAGGATGGGGTGAGCCATGCAAGATTTGCCCACAGCAATCTCCTAGGTGGACACAAGTAGAGCCTGTGGGTCCTGGGGTGACGTCCTTCATTGTGGAACAGCAAGAATTGAAAGCTCTTCGGCTCACAGGTTGAACCAGTCTGACGTGGATTTCTGAGTAGGAGAATTTTTGCTTTCTGTGGTAGTATAATCTGCTTCTTGATGCTGACAAGGCTGGGGATCCAGAGGCCGCAAACCCACCTTTCTGAAATGTCCATCCTCCCTAGCCAGATCTCACTTTTGGCCGGGGGTAAGGGAGCCTCCTGACCTGCAACCACACCTTACTGAGATATAAGGGAGAAGTGGGGAACCTACACGTTCACCTGCATTCTTACCTCGCAAACAACTTGGGCTGTGGCAGAAACCCCAAGGAGAAACATCTTGAACCCAGACCAATCGTCTGGCACTAGTGCAGGGGAAGAAAGTTGGCAGGGATCTTTATGGTCTCAGGTCTTCAGATACACACGAGTCCATCCACCGTATTAAACATCACAGCAGTTTTTCCTGGGAAGGCCATCCGGGTGGAAATGAACTACGGATGTTGGCGAAGACAGATAATTTGCGGGGTGGGTGGTAGGTGGGGAGATTCAGGTTTGTAAAACCTACTAATGCTTCCCTGCAGTCGCTAGAGGTCATAGTTCTGTAAATACTCTGATTCTTGTCATTCGGAGCATATGTCTCCTTGTTATCTTTTAATTGGTTTTTATTCTAAATTTGACACTAAACAGTTTGTGCTGGTAGTGGCTGTGAGCACTGGTGTGGTGCATGTTAATTCATGACGTCAGGACTTATCTGTGCCCTCCTTCTCCTCCCCACGTCACACCAGCCTGCAGTAAGGAGCTGAAGATTGCTCATTTATAGATGTCAGGTTTATAGATGTCAGGTTCATGAAAACAGAAGGAGGAGAGTCATCTAAAATCTGAATGACACCAGAAGCTCCGCGTAACAGCAGGTGAATGCCGATAGATCGGAAGCTGGTATCTACAGGCCCATGATGCATGAAATCTTGCATCCCAGGAAAGGTCTTCAGAGGTTGTAGAAAACAACCCAGCAAAATGCAGTCACTGGGGTGTTCTGGACCAAGCCAGAGAAATCTGAGTTGGAAGACCTTGTCTAACTATGATGTGGAAGGAAACACAAGTGCAAAGTGGGGGAGGAAACGATTGGGCTGCGTAATATTAAAACAAATGGCCTCAAAGCCTCTGAACCTTGGTGTCCTCATCTTCGAAGTGGGACGATGCGATGATGAGACTATTGCAGAGTGTTGCAAGGACTGAGTCTTGAGGCCGTTAGAACCTCTGCTCCATAGTAGGTCCTCAATAGTGTTAACTACTAGGTTCTGTTCCAAAATGGGTGGTTGGCACACCAGTCCAGCAAGATACCCTGCAAGAAATGAATTCCGTGTTCAAATTACATTGTGGCAACACTGCACACAACCTATCTTTTTTGGTGATTTGTAATACATATTAGAATTCTAAATAAAGCCTTTTTGAAGATTTACAAGAAAACCCGCTTAACTTTCACTTGGGTTGTTCGCATTAAAGTTTGAGCATCTTTTTTATTTGTCTCTCTATTTGTTATTTTTAATAATGCTATTAGCAGATCCGAAAAACAAAACTTCTGTGAAACCTACTTAGGAAAATCATGAGTTTTTATTACATAGCTTCTAATAAGGTGAAAGCTTCCTCTTTAACCTCCTCTCTCCAGATGAGGCACCAGATCTCTGCATTTCTTCTGCAGATTCCCTTGGTTTGCCCCACATGATGGTCATCCCAATCTGGGCACAGACTGCCAGGCCTGCCTTGTTACTACAGCCTCCTGGCTGGTCCCTTTGGCTTCCGGGTTCCCGTTTATTCAAGCGTTGGTTTATAAGTCAATCTGGCAAAGGCTTGCCCCTGGCTGCTGCATCAAGCCTAAGACTCCAGGTCTGGTTCTTCAGGGGCCCATTCTGTGTGGCCCTATGCGACCGATGTCACTTTATTTAAAAGTCGGTGTCAGAGTGAAACTCTCTCAAGACCCTTTGGCCACCTTCACCTCAGTTTTTTAGCCTTGTTGCCATTGCCCTGAGGATCCACATTGTCCCTGACAAACCTCATCAGCTCCTGCCCGTTCTTAAAATGTGGTCTTCCAGGAAGCCTTCCAGGACTTCTCTGACCCTCCAGACTCCTGTAATGCTGACCATCTCAACCACACCATGTGGGACTGATCATGCACCTAGAGTCAGACAGGCCCAAGTACGCATTCCACCTCTTCCACTTAGAGCTCTGTGGCCTTAGGCAAAGTGATTTCCCTCTCTGTTGCTCTGTTCTGTCATTAAAGAGGTAGGGACAGTTTCAGCACAAGCTACTAAGGTCGATAAGAATCTTAGCTGGACATGAAGAAATCCAGTCATTTTTCACATTCTGGACAACAGCTTTTCACAAAGAACAACCCTTCCCCATAAGATGATGGTAAGACTCATAGTCACCCCCTTTATTTGGGAGAAGGCCAGATACAGACTCCGGAAATCCCCATTCTTTTGCTTTATAAAGGGTTATCTAAACTGCTTGTTCCCACTGGTTGATCAGAACGAAATGGTTGCTTATCAGGCTTTGGTTACACCTCTGACATTTGGCCCACAGACAGCCTGAATGAGCATATGCCTCTCCTGAGAATAGGCTAGTTTCACACCTCTTCCCACAGCTGATTCTTTCTAGCTTTGTTTGCTGCTTGCTGTAAAAGAAAAACTCCTTTTGCCTGAGTTGTGAGATGCTTGCAGACCTCACCAGAGCGTTCTCCCTACTGTAACGATCCCCTCTTCGTATACAGCAGTATCCCTCCTCCCATCTACTTTGCAATAACGCTTTTGAATAATACGCCCTTACTAAGTCTGGATTTGTTTTTTGCTGGACTGGATATAGACAAAGTGTTTAGTAGAGTGCCAAGATGTCTGATGAAGGACAGCTATTGTTAATATTACTATTATTATGTTTGTTATCCCTGATAGATTGCAAATTCCTGGAGGTCAGTATTTAAACTCTCCACAGTCCATAACAGTCTGTAGCATGGTGCTGAGCACACAACAGATTTTTTTTTTTAAGACTTTATCTATTTATTCATGAGAGAGAGAGGCAGAGACACAGGCAGAGGGAGAAGCAGGCTCCATGCAGGGAGCCCGACATGGGACTCGATCCCGGGGTCTCCAGGATCAGGCCCTGGGCTGAAGGCAGCGCTAAATCGCTGAGCCATCTGGGCTGCCCCCACAACAGATCTTTAACAGGTGAGTACGTCTTATGAAGCTGTCGGCATCATATCTGGAAGCCAACAACCCAGTACAATCTGCAGATAGTGTAAAAGGCATTTGGCTCTTTTAGAAAAGGAAGGTGATGGAAGAAGGTTTGAGACCACCCCCTGATATCATCCTAACAAGCATTGGGAGAACGTGGCAACTCCTGTTTTCCTTCCATCTTCTCTAGCACATCAAATTGCTTTTAAACAGGAGATGGTAGAGAAGCCATGTGAGAGAGAATCATTGCTCAGAATGGTGAGCAGAGAAGTTAGCAACTTTGAGAGAATCATGTCTGCAAGCATACACATTACACACAGGGACTAGCAAGACCTTCCACACTTGGGCTCTGGACAGCCATGGGGGAAGGGGGACTGAGAGGTTGGAACAAATGCTAGAAGGCTGTTCTTTTTCCTTCAAATATGGGAGACTATTATATTCTGAAGAGTAGAAGTTATCAAACACTGAATCCACCCCCCGCATGACTTGTAAGAGAGAGTACATGATGATAACAGATATCTAAAATGAGTTCGCTGTGAGCAAGCCATGATAGCAAACCCTGTATTTGTTAAAAGAGTTTTTAGATTTTGGAATGCCCCTGGCTGAAGAAAACCTATTAATTCCACCATTCCCCATAAGCTCCTTACCATTACTGGGAGGTCATGTGGCCTAGTGGTTCAAAGCAGTCTTTGAAATCTGTATGACCTAAACCCCCCGAGCTCCACTTCGATATCTGGGAAATGGACTGATAACATCTACCCCTCAAAACAGGTGTAAGAATTCGATGAGATCACATATCATAAAGCATTGTATTTATAGTGAGAACTCAGGAGATGAGGGGTCAGCAAACTATGACCCACATCTAAGAATAGTTTCTGCCTCCATAAATAATTGAAAAAAATAAGGGTAAGAAGGGAAATGACTTTTTATGAGAGGTGAAAATTATATAAAATTTAAATTTCAGTATCTGTCAATAAAATTATATCGGAACAAGACAATGCCCATTTGCTTAGGTAGTGTCTGTGGCTGCTTTTGCACTGCAAAGGCATAGTTGAATTGTTGCTTCAGAGATCGCTTGAGCCACAAGGCCTAAAATATTTACTATCTGGCCCTTTACAGGGAGAGTTGCCAACTCCTACCATAAGTGGTAGCTCTTGTCATTAAGGACACTCTCATCCCTCATAGCCTAGCCCAGTAACTCCCTCCTCAATGAAGCTTTTTTGGTCTAATCATCCAGATATCATCTGGCCCTTATCTGATCCTTTAAAAAAATTCCGTATATGTCTTATCTTTTCTACAAGATAATACAGCCTTTGAATGTAGGGATTACACATAATCCATTTTTGTATATTCAAAAGACCTGCATAGTACCTTGTAAATAGACATTCAATAACTTAGTATTTGCTCTGTCAAATTGAATTGAGTTCCAGTTTGGGTCTTTTGACTTTTGCTTGATGTCAGCCAACTTTTTGATGAAAGGAAAGTCCTGAGAGGCTGAAGACAGAAGCACAAGAAGGATCTAAAAAGACTTGAACTCAAAAAAATAAGCAATGGAAACAACCTTGAGATGAGTACTTACCTCTACACACACAAAATTTCAGCATTGGTTGCTTGTTGATAATATTCACTTCCTACTGCTTCTGAAAGCACAGTAGATGTGCCTCAGGGACTTGGAAATATTAATGATGAATTTTCTTATCAACCATTTTAAAGGAATCCCTTTTTCCCAGCTTCCTTGACATCACTTAAGTTCCTGGCACTGGGGGAAGAGTGCGTTTTGTTAGAGGTCTGTGCACGTACACACACATGCACACAGGGGCAGACATCCATTTCACTGTGTGGCTTTATTTTGTTTGACATTAGACTAGAATAAAGACAATAGTTGAATTGTCCTCCAGTAGACTTGTTACCATAGGAATGAAAATTAAATCCAAGATCCTATAGCTACAAGCCTCAGAAGAAGATAGGATTCATGACTTAATATATCTGAAGTGGCTTATTTTCTGTATTTCTCAATGGGTTTTTGATGCCAGATTGATGTAAGGGAAAGATACCCTGGGGTCTTGCTGATACCTAGGAGGGATTTGCTTTTTCTCCTTCCTGTGAAAATAAAAAAGAATCTAGAAATCCTAGCACTCAATTAGTACTAACCCTTAAATATTATAAATCATTATTCAAGACGTGGGATGAAGGTCCTTAAATGCTGACATTTATATGCCACCCACTCGTGCAAGTACCATCCAAGTAGCACTGCATTTCAGGGAGAAACATTTTGTAACTGGAAAGGTCAGATTGGGGGATCAAAAGTTAATCTTATTCCACTAGTGTTGCATTTTTATTTGAAATAGTTAAAGCTCAGTGTGGTCAACAGCATCTTTTCTACCAAATTGCCCCCTAGTAATGAAAAGGTTGCCCAACTGCTGGAGACATGGGTTGCCAGCCTTGAGGGTCACTTTGGGACCATGGGGACCATGTAATTCTGAATAAGCATGCTACCAAAAGAATGCTTGAGAGGCCACCATTAGGCAAACCAGCTACATCTTTTGATTGATCATCATGCATCAAAGTTATACATGGAAACAGATTGTCATAAACTAATTATGAATTTAGCATCGTCTTTTCCTTCCCTCTGTCTCATCCCCATGAGACTATCAAGGACTTTGTGTCTCCAGTACTAAAGCCAGTGGGTCAGCCACATTCTGGTGCTCCTTCTTCCTGCCATCTCAGCGCTGGCAGCTTAGTACTGTCAGGCCCAGACTAAGGCATGACTTCCTCAGTGGAGCCCTTCCTCATTCCTGGTTTTGTTTCTCCACAATGAGGGGGACTTCTGATCCCTTAACTGTATGGTAACTGACCTCCTGGCAGCCTTGGTGGGTTAATTCCTGCAGATCCAAAGCCTGAAAGTTTAGTCCTCATTTACTACTGAGTATTTTTGTTCCATCTCTGGCTCCTGAAGATCCTTATTTTGCTTTTGAGCATTGATGTTTGTGTATTTGTTTTTCATTCATTTTTGTATGAACATTTTGTATGTACCTCCCAGGTACCAAGACCATGCTAGATAATGGTAATATAATAGTGAACAATGGCTACCATTGAGAGCTAAGATATTGGAAGCCAACACATAGTTTTATGTGTATTGTCCCATTTAACTCCCAGAATCATCCTGTGAGATAAGTTATTAACCAATTTAATACACAAGGAAACTAGCCCAAGAACTTACGCATCTTACCAAATGTCCCTGAGCTCTGGATTTTGAACCCAGCCCTAACTGCCTTCTCTCATGAGATAAGGAATTCCAGGTGAAGACAGTCTTTGCCAGCTGAAGTGATGGCCTGGGATACAATATGCTTACAGTGTCTATCTCAACTGCTTACCCCTGAGACAGGCCTGCTGCACTCTTCTCTGGCCTTCCCTTAAATTTCAAGACCAGATATCTGCTTTTCTTTCATTGGTCCAATATCAGAGGTCCCAGAGAGAGAGGCCTCCTTATAGACCATGTCCTCACACACTATTGGGTCTGGGAGCTTCTGCTGGCTCAGGGGCAGAACAAGGCCATTTCTGGCTGGCTGGCTGGCTGGCTGTTTGCTGCTGCTCTCCATCAACCATTAGTTTCTCTACTAACAGAAGGAATTGAATGTGTGCACAAGAGAGAAGTAGACTTTAAGGGAGACCATGGTGTCAGGGGCTTTAATGGCCAAAGTGACAGGATGGGGGTGTCTGGGTGGCTCAGTCAGTTAAGCATCTAACTCTTGATTTCAGCTCAGGTCATGACCTCAGGATCATGAGATGAAGCCCTGCTTCAGTTGGGCTCTGTGCTAGGTGTGGAGGCTACTTACGATTCTCTCTCTCCCTCTTCCTCTGCACCTCCCCGCATGTTTGCTTGTCTTTCAAAACAAAAAAGACCAAAGTGACAAGATGGCCATCTTTACAGATGATGACAGTTGAGCCCTGCTACACGAAAGCCTCTTTCTTCCTTGATAAGGACTATTTAGGAACCGCACTGGTCATTTTAACACTTGTCATTGTTTTAATATCTACTTTTGCTACAAGTATGCAAGGAAATAAGGTAAAATCATAGCATCACCTTGGTTGAACAAAATGATAAATTTCTCTTTATGATGTTTGAATGAGAGGAGTTAATAATGGAAAGCGTTAATACATACACACCTCTATACAACTGCTTGAAGGAGAGCCTTAGATTTGGCTTCTGCATCTACTCCTCATTCTATTGTCCGCCCCCACCCCCACCCCCCCCCCACAGAAATGTCTACAGGGGTGTTGCCTTCTTCTCACATTTCCATGAAGTCCTTTCTTTATGAGATGAACTTGTATGATTGAATAGATCCATTCTTGGTCAAGAGGATAAGTTTTCTGGCTTTCATTATTATCACCCAAGTAGGACTGACCACACCGTGCTTTTGGTCTGGCAAAATCCAGGAAGCAGACTCCATAGATGGCGAATGATAGAATCTGCTGCTGGTGGCATTATCCTTCTCAGGTCAGCACGTGGTCCTCTTGGTGGGGGAGCACACTTGGTTACTCCTGGAACAGTTCAGGCCAATGTCATTAGATTCTGAATCAGTAGTTTTCAAATTAGGCTGCTTGTACCCTGAAGCTCTGAGTAAATGCTTGAATGACTCCGTAAACAATAGAGCTGTTTATGTTTACCAAACAGTAGTGATGCCACATGCCTAGCAGTGTATTCCCCACTTTTATTTATTTTTACATGTTTGGTTACTTGAAGAATTTTTAAGAAGTATTCTAACAATATTTGTAAAATAAATTATTCTTGTTTAGGGTGGCACATCCCAACATGGTATCTGAGGACTGGCATGTTATCCAAAGTCAGACTCATTTGTTCAAAGGCACATCCCCACACTGCCACTCCACTGATTTAGGGCAAGACTGAAACGATGAGGTCACAGAGTAATAGAAGTTTAATATTTGGCTATTGAAAGGGACTCAGAGCCCTTCTGAAGCACTCCCCCTACTGTGAAGTCCCTGACAGTGACTGTCTGTCTGGCTTCCGCTGGCTTCCACGTGACCATTTCCACTAGCCCAGAACCTACCATCTCCAAGTCTGCCCGTCTCACTTTGTATCAGTTGTAAGTTATTCTAAAACTTGTCCCTGAAGGAATCAAGAGTCTTTCTTCAGTCTTCCCCAGTCCAGCGAAGTGGATTTCAAAACTTCCTCGTAGGTATGCCCAGAGCCCATCTCCACTGCCTCTCTTCTCATTTCTCATCATATCAGTTTCTATTTTTCTAACCACTCCTCTACCTCGCACACTGAAAAATGAGCTTTGAAAAAGATGTATCTGTGTACATTAGCATTGAGTACTGTATCTGACACAGTAGGCGCTCAATGAAAATTTATGATCCAGTAAACTCATTTCCTCTCATTTCCTTCCTTGGTTCTTAATTCTACCCTCTGAAATGTACAGAATTTATGTGATCCCACCTCCGTGTGACATCCCTTCCAATATTTGGAGAGAGACAGACTTCCCAAGCCTGTGTTCAGGTCTTGTCGTATCCATTCCAAACTCCACCAGCTGCTTCAACTATTGTTGATATGACACTGTGTCATACCAACATGAGGTCCTGGAATCCTGACTGCCCTCCCTAGCGTCAGAGTGTCTCTCCACTTGAATTACCCAGAAGTGAACCAACTCGTGTGGCTTGCTATGGTGCTGTTTCTTTCCCTCACCTTGGTTACCACACTCTCTTAAATACAACCTGAGTTTCCATCCGTGTGCCACTCATTGCCAGCCTCTTCATCTTGTAACTCTTGCTTGCCTGAGTATCTGGTTGTTTCTGCCATTGGCAGCCAGGCTGAGTCACTGAGTCTCCCTCGCAGACCAGTGTGGGTCACAGCTCTGGGTGAAAGCACATCTCGTAAGGAGAGTTTGATTAAGGCTGGATGGGCAGCTGCAGAGACCATAGTGTCTGAGAATAGAGCACAGGTTACCGAGAGGTGAAAAGGGCCTGGTCCACTCAGCACATTTTAAACTCAAGAGATGAGGACCAAGAGGTAAGGGACTTAAGCAGAATCCAAATCACCACCAGGAGCCACAATCTATTTGAGCTGGTGGCTCCAACGGGCAGGAAAGCGGCATAAATTTCAGTGAGGCAAAGCTAAGTGGTAACGGACTTTAAGTTCTGTCATATACAGTTAATTTGCAGAATAAATTGGTCAGGGCAGCAAAAGGATTTAACATCCAAAATCATTTGAAAAACAGAAGCTAGATGAGCATCAAGAGGAAAATGGAGACCGTTACAACATTCCCTTGCTGGTTGTAGTAGTATTATTATTGAATAATATTTTTATTAAAAATTTCTAGACCGTTTGGTAGTTAAAGATATTTATAAGCCAGACTTCACAGTATCTCAGCAAGGCATTGAATCTCTTGCTGTGGAGCCACATAAACCCTGAGAGGCTCCCACCTATGTGTAATTCGTGTGTGCATCCTGGCCACACACACACACACACACACACACACACTGTGCGCAGCCAGGTTCTTGTCATGTGGAGCCATGGCAGGTACTGATCACATGTGAGTTCTACCCATTTCAGAATTGTCACGGAGTTTCTCTCGGTTGTGCTCGTCTTGTCCAGATTTGAAGCCATAAAGAAAAGAGATGATGAGGCTTGAGCTGGTGCAGAGAGGGCAGGAGACCAAGTAAATGGAGGAAGAAGTATAAGGAGTCACATTGAGAATGTCCCAAGGGGATGGTTCTGGCAAAGCTTACAGGCACCCCATAGTTGGGAAATAATGCTGCCTCGTAAATAGAAGGAAACATCACTAATTCCATCCTGGATCACACTAGAAGCCCAGCGAGATCCCTAGAGGAGCATTTAACGTTAGCAGAGGCCCAGGCTGCTGCTGAGAGCTCTCTGTTTCTCTCTGGTCCAGCTTCCTCCTTCTACTTGTGCCTGGGCTACTCCCTGGAGCTGTCCTGGCTCCTTCTGGGGGAGGACACCAGGCAGGGGTGGGGGGGAACCTTCTGCTCTTGAGTGGTCTGAGATGCACGCTTGGCTTCTCAGCTCAGCTTCCCAGACAAGAAACACAAGGCTGGGGGAAAAAAGCCTTAATCTCCAGACGAGTGCATGGGAGGCTCTTTGACAGGAGCCCGCTGAGCGTGCCCACTCACTCACGTGGTCTCTCTGCTAATGGAGATTTGCAAAGAGCCATCCCGCAGGTGTTCCTCATTTTCACCTCTCTCTAAGCCTGGCCCTACCCGGCCCTCCCCATGCCACTCTGTCTGGTGAATCAGCAGGGATAATCCCATGCAGCTCTGCACATCCGGAAGGCTGTGACTCTGAATCTCTATGTCAGGTTTATTTTGATGTTGACAAGAAGCTACACACAGCTGCAGCGGGGCCTTGGGATGCTGAGGGAGCCAGAAACTTTTTCCCTCGTCCTGCTGCCTGGTGCCCTGGAAGGAAATCCAGCGGGTGAGTGGCCAGCTCCCAAGGGGCCAGCAAATGAATCGTCCCTGGCCGTGGGTCAGCAGAGGGCTCACCGGGTGATGTCACAGTGTTCAAGGCCCTGGACATTGCAGAGGGTTGAGACGTGTCCCCCTAAAATTCATGCCCACCTGGAACCTCAGAATGTGACCTTATTTGGAAACAGGTTCTCTGCCCATATAGTTAAAATTAGGTTATCTTGGACTTAGGGTGGACCCTAAATCCAATGACTGGTGTTCTTAGAAGGGAGAAGGAGATTTGGACACACAGGAGAAAGCCACGAAACAATGGAGGCCAAGACTAGAACAATGCATCTGCAAGCCGAGAGTCTCCAAGAAATGCCATAAGCCACTAGAAGCTGGAAGAGGCAAGGAAGGATTCTTCCTGAGAGCCTGCAGGGGGTGTGTGGCCCTGCTGACACCTCGATATTGGGCTTTCTGCCGCCAGAGCCAGAGGAATAAATTGATGTTGTTGGAAGCCACTCCGCAGGTGGTGATCTGTCTTGGCAGCCCCAGGAAATGGAAGGGGGAGGGACATGACAAAAACGAAAATGTGGGGAACCTCTCAGAGCCCCATGAAAGGCATTTGGTGAAAAAAGAATGGGACTATAAGAGGCAAATGAACAAAATGTCATCATGTCAACATTAAAAAGGGGGGTGTTCGACAGTGTACACATACATTTATGACACTCCAGCCAAGGCTGAGGTAGCATCCACGGAATATCGGGTGCTGGGCTCTGGGGACACATGAATGAGTGAGGCCCTGTCCTGGAGGTGCGTGGGACAGACAAGACATAACACCAAACCCTGTCTGACACAGTGCTGGGTGTTCCTCTGGACACAGGCTCCGAGTACCAGGGGAATTACTTCTAGTAGGAATGATGGGGGCAGAGAGGCACTTGGTAAACATATAGGGAAAGATGGAGGGAAGGAGGGAAGAGAGAAAGACAGACGCTTTAGGTGGGAGGGGAACAGTGATACCTGCCCAGTCTCCTGTACTCATCCCACGTGTGCACCAAGGAAATGCTTCCAGAACCCCCTGAGCCCTCTCAGGTTTCCTGGCCTGGCCCTTGTGCTGAATCCCAGTGAGGCTTTGCGGTGCAGACTTGAGGAGTTGCAGGCAATAAGAGACCAGAAAGAGCTAAACTTCCTTTGCTTCTTGCCATCTCTAGGGATTTGTCGGATGCTTATCCAATGCCAGGCATTGGGTGAGAACCATGACAGTCCAACAAAAACCATAAGGCAGCTTCTTGCCCACCGGGGACTCGAAGTCTGGCTGATTAGAAGGGTTCATTTCTGAAGTAAAAGCTTTAGGGCTTCCTAGGAATTCTTGGATTTTATTTTTGATCCTCTTTAAACACATGGGCTGTGTAGAAATGGGGTCCCTGTGCATCTTCAAAGTGGTGGCTCACCAAACTATCTTCATTTTTCCCTCTTTACCAGAAGTTTAAGATTAAAAGGGGTGCAGTGGGAGTCCGGGCTAGGCAAGACTAGCTGTGTGTTTTTATCAATCCCTTGGCAGATGCTGCTATGGCATTCTTTGGACCCAACCTCTCCTCCTAAATGGACCATCACTATTACTGACCAAAAAAGAGGCTGACAGAGGCTTTGGTGAGTTCTGGTCAGAAGTTTGGTCAGTTTGTTATTGAGTTAACTGTTCCCATGCCAAAGAGGACCAACAACTTTTGCAAGGACAAGGCACCGCACCGACACGGAAACCTCAGTTTCACACGAACTTAATTATCCCGGAACCTCAACCAGGCAATTATTTGTTTGACAACACGCCCATTAAGGGGGGGGGGGGCAATCTTAAGAAAATGTAACCTTGTGTTATCGATCAAGTTTTAAAAGCCTTCGGGGGTATATATACCGTTTTATTTCTGTCTCCTACAGCTTCCAAATCTGCATAGTCATAATTGATGAGCAAAATGATCACCTGGAGGTGCCTTGGGAAAAGGTTTAATTCTGTTTGGTAGGCAATGCTTCACGAGGCAGGCAGAAAATTGGAAAACTGCATTTTTAGAGAAGAAAAATGTCAACAAGAATTGGAGGAAAAGTAAGCATTTTCTGGCTAAGTATCAATTAAACAAAAAATTCAATTTTCCAGAAGACACCTTTTCTTCAACCTCCCAGTTAATGATGCTTTGCTAAGGTACCCAGTGGATATTTGATGACTGCTAATTATTTACACTGGACCTTACCACACCCAGAGCTGTTGCTCATGTTTATAACAAAGACCATTTGTGATTTCCAGAAACTTCCCAAAGAAATACCAGAGAGCTAGATCTGAAGTTTCAGAAACTTTAATTTTAGAATAAAAAGTAAAGACTAGACTCTGACAAAAAGATGTCTAAAAAAATTGTAAATTCATTTGTAAGAAAGGACAGGAATATAAACGCTATGGAGTTGGAACTGTTTCTGAATATGTTGGACAATCGTGAACCAATGGTTTTCCAGTATTGAATCCCAAAAGCACATCCCCAAAGATGTGCTTCCTCTGAGCTAATGAGTAATGATGAATGTGTGGCTGGAAGCTTTGGTGGGCTCCTATGTACAGGCTGAGATGGTGCAAAGTAGGAAAACTGCCGAAGACACGGGTTTTCGTGTTTCATACTGAGGATCATTCTTGTAGTCTGGAATGTCCGCCCACTCTGGCTGTTACAACCACTGTCTTTTTTTTTTTTTTTTTCTCGTGAAGTGGAATATGTGATGCTGAATCCTGGTACAAGTGCTGTCACTCAGCTTCCAGAGCTGCCTACCCCCCCACAGCAATATGCTTTCCACCTCAGCTACTATTTGGTGCCCATGGCCCAGGACACCAACCAGATCCTTTGGCCCCTTTGTGACATTAGTGGCTACAACTTTCCCACACTGACCAGTCACAGGAGAACCACTGTCTGCTCCTCAGTGCCACAGTTGGCTGCTCCTTTTCTTAAGCTTAACTCAATGTACATCAGTAACCTTTGGGATGCCTATGTGTGTTTTTATGCAATTTGCAAGATGTACTTTGGCAGTATTTCCTTAAATCTTTGTGACCAGATCATCTCAGGCCAGTTCACGTTTGTACCCAAAAGGAGTGGAACTTGCTCTGGATTGATGTCCTCTCTGTAGGAGGAAACTAGAAAAACCTCAAAAGAACCCAGGACAGCAAGAAGGGAAGTGAATTGAAACCCAGCCAGTCTAGTTAGCACCTAGTCATTTTGTCTACAAGTCATTATAAATGACTTATTAATTCGACAAACATTTGTAGGCATTCAATAAATATTTGCTTAATGAATTGTCAAATGCATTAGCTACTTGTTAGGCACTGTGGGATATTACAGTTTTGCTGTGCAAGGAGCCCGTTTGATGGTGTGGCTGGTGGGCAGGGCAGACAAGTAGACAGGCATTGTGAGAATAATTAATTTTAGAGAGTACTCACTCCATCCCAGGCACTGTGAAACTCTCTTTGTGAATTGTACCAATGATCTTTACCACAGCTTTACTAAATCAGGTCAGTTAGTATCTCCTTTTTATATGAGAAAACCCAGGCACAGAAAGGTCAAGCAACTCACCCCCAGATTGTACAGCTGGCAAGTGATAAGGTCAGAAATCAATCCCAGAGTGTTTGACTCAATCTCACACTTCCAACTGCTGTGCCCCTGAGGCAGCCGTGGGCAAGCAGAGGAGTGGACAGTTAGGAGATGTAAAGAATGTGAAGACTGGGTGGTTGGTTGAGAGGGCAAGGGAAAACAAACAACAGAGCCAGGGCTTCCATGTGGAGCAATGAGGAAGCCAGTGCCATTTGCTGAGCTAGCACCTTGCGGGAGGAGCAGGTTGCTGGGGAGAGTGTGGAGGAATGACCACAACGGTTGGGGACACGTCGAATTTGAGGTGCCCATTGGCCGTTCAGGTGGACTCCCAAGCAAGCTATTAATGAGGCTGTGTTACACTCGTGGAAGAGATCCTGGCTAGAGACAGACAGTTGGCTGTTGCTGAAATACTGCTTTGTTCTTGCCACTTGATTGTTTAAAGTTTAGTAAGGGGCTGTTTACAAATGATTTGTTTTTATTCTTTATGTTTAACTTGTTTTTAAATTTTAAATCTGTGATCATGAGTTATTGTATTCAGCCCCTTTACTCTTCCCAAAAAACTTATATCCATGGATATATGTCTATCTAACTGTATTTATCAAGAGAGAAAGGGGGGGGGGGGAGAGAGAGAGAGAGAAGATGGCTATGGATACACCTGAACTAGGTAAAGGAGTTTCCAAGATAAAGACTGGCCCCAAGCACTCATCGTCTCATACAGAGGAGTAGAGAGAAGTGGCCAGTTTACGCCCTTTCCTCTTTCCCTTGATTATTAATCCATCACATTGTACTTTATTCAGATTTTAGAGACTGTCTTATGGCAAGTCTAGGAGTTCAATTTAAGTCATCCAGGGTGACTTGAACCTCTGTCCAAAGATGTGACCAGACATCCTGAGAGACTAATCTGAGCTAGAGTGCATGGACGGAAGTATGAATTCAGATAACTCCAGGACACCCGGTGTGAACAGGAACTGGCTGGAGAGGGATGGAATGCAGGGTGCCTGTGAGCTCCAGGGCGCAGTTGACCATGGCTGTGTTTCATTTGCCCCATGTCTTCTTTCCCATAGATCCTAAGCTGTCTCCAAGAGCTAGGATCTAATTAGTTTGCATTTGATTTTTTTGCTGCCTAATGAACTACCTCTGTAGTTCTAGCTGTGATGTCATTAACATCTCATTGCCTTGGGCACCAACTCAGGAGAGAGATTCTTAAGCAGTCCCAGAATCCTAGAGGAATTGTACCAATTTACTTCATAACAACTAATCCACCTCCATGACCTGTCAGTTCCTACCAGCAGAGCAGACCCTGCATGAGGATGGGTCAGTCACTTTTATCATCCTTGCATGGTTCCAGAGTCTAGGTGGGTCAGTATGTACACACCTAAGGCCATGGGCTCATCCACAATGAGATTCTGAACATCAAGGATGCCAATATTCTCGTTCCACAATATTCTATTGGGGAAATTCATCCACTGTGTGCTGTAGGATACAGATTTAGCCTAAAGCAAAAGGCATTTATTTATAGCAAACTGTATTTGCAAAATGCTTTGCAGTTTTGGGGTTGTTAACTACATTCCAGGTTGGCTGTTCTTCTACTTATAAGAAAGCTAAGTGTCATGGCTGGACTCCAAAGCCTCCCTGAGAGCAACGAGATGAATTCTGCAAACAGGGATAAGAGCGGGCCACACCTCGGTGTTCTTGATCACCTTTGCCAATTATAATCTTTTAAGACCTTAACTGTAGCTTCTTTCTTATGTCCAGAGACTCTGTAACTTTTGAAATTGTATATCCATTTTATCAAGAGACAGGGTCTTAAAGTTCTAGAACATTTCCACCCAGGATCTAGAGGGCAGAAGAGGCAAGAAATACTTATGGACTGTAATTAGAGTAAGCAGTGGAGGGGGGAGTCATTGAACCCTAAGGAAAGAAGGTGGGGTCTCCTCCCTGTGACTCTCTACACAGACCTGTCTATTGCCCACTCTACCTCTGAGGGGGAGTTAAAAGCAAATGTCAAAGATCAGACTCTCCTGAAGCTTTTGGGATTTGAGCTACTCTTTCACTTGCCACAGACATGATGGTTATAGGTGCTCTCTTTGGGCAAAGGGAGATTTATCTGGGCTTTCACCACCGGACTCCATCATTTTAAGGAGTATTTCCCAATTGTGTCTTTAACTGTGCATGGAAAATGCATTTCCTCTTTGAAAAATCTCTTTCTCACACACATCTCTATTCTTTGCTGGAGCCTGAATAGATGGCTTTGGGAGTTCACTGCTCATCACTTCTGTATAAATCCAGCTCTTCTCTAGACAGCTCTGTGCTGCCTGATAATGGGACTTGGAGGGGCCTTCAGAAGGCCCGCTTTCTACGGACCTGAAGATTTTCAGGAGAAGGAAAATAGGATTCAGGCTTAATACGAGAGTTTGGTGGTCTGCCACCATCTATCTGCTTTTGCATCCTCCTCTGCACGCCTCTCTCCTCCGGAACCTTGCACCTACCAGGAGCTGGAGGATATTGAGAGGGATTCGCTGAATCCTGATTTTAATTGGGATAGTCAGAAGACAGCGGCCAAGGAACAGCCCCTCCAATGTTTACAGCAATTACAAGCGGTGCTGATGGAGTGCTGGAGGGCAGGGAGGTGGTCACTGAGCAACCCTGTGTTTGGGGGCGCAGTGCCCTCTAGTGGCCGCATCCGACTCTCAGAACGGTGCATCCTACCCAAGGACGTGTATGGGGTGTGCGGTAGGGGAGGGAGGGGGTGGACTTCCTGGGTATTTGGGGATTAAACGTAAGAGAAAAGGAATTTGATGGAGTCTTATTTCCCCTTGCAAATGTTACTCCATCGAAGGGGATTTTAATTTTCTGTCTCTGAGTTCTGTCTCGATTATGTTTCTCCTTAGGATGCATCTTATGGAAGTGTGTTGCTCATTCATTTTTTTACTATTTCATAGAAAAAAAATGGTACCACTACAAACTTTTTCAAGTATCCAGGTGTGAGTTTTCCATACGTTTGTTTTCTGTGGTGCCAAAGTGGCCACGCAGAACTCATCACAGATTTTTCCTCTCTCAGAAGTCATTTTAGACTTGATATCACCACCTAGCGGTCATTTCGTGGGAACTCTTTCCCCGCCTCTGTTGAAGACTTTCTCACCGAGGAGGGCTGTGGGTGGGTTGATGAAATGCATCTGACCTGCAAGAGCCACAGGGCCCTCCAAGAGACCTGTAAGCTCTCTGGCATGGTTTGCACAGCAAAATTGTTTAAACTTTGTCTTGAAAAGGAGCACCATGTCTTTCCTGATCTTGTTTTTAAATTTCATTCACTTTCCCAAAAATGAAGGCCTGTTTTTTCTAGAAATCATATCAAGAATCCATTCACCTCATTTATCTCTGCCTGCCTGGTTCCTGTAAGCCTGTTGAAGATTGAGGCCTGGGTGAGGAGACTTCTGCTAGATTGTGCTCACTTTACAAATACTCCCAGCCGCAGGGTCGACTGAGTGGCATAAACCTGAATGTCAATCAGGATTGACAAGTGGTTCCGAGTGACTCTGGGGCTGGCTGGTGTGGGCTCCTGGGCCTCCCTGCTTGATAACATCATTCTCAGTTTTGGTGTGTGCAGTTATGTGCTTCCTAGGAGCCCAGGAAAGGCTTTGGTTCAACTCTGGGTTTGCTATTAGATCAATTGCAAATGTGAAATAAATTATATCCCACGTTTATAGTCACTGAGTGAGTCCTTTGCTTTCACGTGCAGGAGGAGTCCCATGCCACTGGAGCTTCTGGATGAAGATGCCTCAGCCTCATAATGAGGTTGTTCATCTGGGGAACAAGAGTGTTGATATGTCTCATGACATTTCCAAATGGGTTCACATTACATAGCAAACACGGGGGAGGAGAGCAGAGAGCTCCCCGGACCCCATGAGAGAGAACCCTATTAGAAAGTCAATGAGCTGTATCTCACAGTCACCTTCTGGAATCCCTTTTGCAAACCCTTCCAGCCATGCCCCCCAAATATCTGACCTATCAAGTACCACATTCCTGAGAGGTCCAAGATGCCCAGGGTGAATGTTCTCTATCTGCCCCTGGCATCTAAAAGCCTAGTGGTCTCCATGAAATTGTTTGATGTTCAAACCTGCAACTGTA
This sequence comes from Canis lupus familiaris, assembly GCF_011100685.1. Taxonomy (NCBI): domain Eukaryota; kingdom Metazoa; phylum Chordata; class Mammalia; order Carnivora; family Canidae; genus Canis; species Canis lupus. Next base: position 22,613,662 of record NC_049228.1, read on the forward strand.
TCATAAAGACTTTGGAATCTCTTACAGAGCCCAGGGCTTTTGGTCGGTGTACTGTACTTCCATCTTCATCTAGCATGAATAAGTTAAATGGGAAATCACAAAGGCTTGGAAGACAAATACCAAGCAGTGCTTTCTTCTATAGGGAACAAAGTAGTATTTATTTTCAGGTAGGCATTTCTCATCTTTGAGAAAAATAAAGCAAAATTAAACCAAGAATTTCTCTATCTTTCACTCATCATTCAAGGGCAATATAAATCCATCTCTCTGGATTGCACATCTTTATGAAAAAGCCCAAACTCCCTCCCCCATCTTTAATATGTTGATGAATAATGAAGCAGAAAAATCCTCTTCCTCCCAAATGACCTGAGGGCTTTGGAATCTGACCAAACTGCATTCAAATCCTAGTGCTTACAGCAGACTAGCTGTGTGATCCTGAGGCTCTTGGCTTTGCTTCCTTCATCCATATAATGGGTGCAATGGTAGAACTCCTTGCAGAGAGTTCTCTTAAGGGTTAAAGGAGGTCCGGAACAGATCTCGCTTCATAGTTTAGGTAAACCTTACCTCTAGTTATACTTAAAACTGTTAGGATGATGATTGGACATCAATAGCCACTGTGTTATGTGCTTTAAAAACATGTTGCCGTTTATTCATCACACAATGCTAGAGGTAGGTACGATCAATATCTTCATTTTATGATGAAGATACTGAGTCTTAGAATAATCACTGTTGTTACTGTTTGTATTACTGACAATAGTTGTAGGTCCTGCACAGACACTGCAGATGCATCCCCCTGAGGGGATCGATCAGTGGAGCTGAGGATTCTCCAGAGGGAAACCACCTGATCTCACATTTGGAAGGCTCTCCAACTCTAATAGGTTCCTGGGAGGACGGGTTCCCTGCATTGAATGGGCCATCAGAATCACATCCTGTAACATGTCAGTGATTTTTTGTGACCTTCCTAGGATTTGATTCCAGCACTCAAGGGCCATGAGATCACGCAAGACCTTGCTCTTTTGCCTGCTTCATCATTCCTCTTCATTTTGTGTCTGGCAGGCAACTCCCCATCTGACGAGTCAGAGGAGCGGGAAAGAGACCCCAAGGTGCTGACATTCCCAGAATACATCGCCAGCCTGTCGGAGTCTGGCACCAAGCGCATGGCGGCTGGAGTCCGCATGGAATGCCAAAGCAAGGGACGATGCCCCTCATCCTGCCCCCTGTGTCATGTGACATCCAGCCCTGACACTCCTGCTGAGCCAGTTCTGCTGGAGGTGACCAGAGCAGCCCCCATCTATGAACTGGTGACCAATAACCAGACCCAGAGGGTAAGAGGCCTGGGACTCTTGACTCAGGGAAGTATCAGCAACAACAGAGGGTTTTCCAAATGGCCTGGGGACGTGACAGGGTATAGTTGAGCTCTGTGCTAGAATATGGATGGTGAGACTTTTTGTTTAGCTAATCCAGGCACATAATTTGCTTAGATTTGCATGTTTGCATATTAAATCAAATCAGCGCATCACAACACCCATGGTAATGACTCAGGAGTCACAACTCAGCATTTGTGTAGGTTCTTGAGCAACAAGGGCTGGAGAAAGAAGGTAGATCAGGAGACATGGCATTCCTAGTCACCAAAGTCATTTTTCAGGAAGCCTGGGGGACAGTCATGGGAAGAGGCTCTGCTGTCCTAACAGATCCCAGGCCTGAACTGGCTGCAATCGGGCTAGAAGGAGTGCTTCAGGCACAGGTCTCAAAGCGATGAGTCTGGTCTTAGTCTGGGGGTGGGGGGTGGGGATGGTTTCCTGCCCTTGGCTCACCATAAAAAACCACCTCCTTGCAAATCTTCTGCCTTATGTTATGCTGCTAGGTCATGACATTTCCCAGCCACTTCTCCTTTCCCTCTGTGGCTCCCTTTCCAAAGGTGCTATGAGAAAATGAATGGGCCCAAAAGGATAAGTTGGAGAAATGTGGCAGAGACAGTGGCTTAGCTCATTTCCTAGCTCTCTGATCTCCTCAAGGACAGAAAGAACAGAGTGGGTCACAGCACACACAACAGCAACGATGATGACGATGACAAGAATAAAAACACGAAAGCTCAGGGTGTGGGACTTCTGAGACTATAGGCAAAGGCGACCTTGAGGGACAAGACATAGTGAGAGCAGAGAGCTGCTTCCCTGCCCAAGAGCTGTGCCCATCCAGGCAGGGTGATAATTGCTTTCTCTTTCCTCTTTTAAGGGACACCTGGTGTGTCACAGTTGTTTCATAGGTGATGCTCAGACCAGCAAGGAGGGATTTTGCACGTGTGTGCTGCTCTCACCTTTCTGTTTCTGCCACTGATAGTTCACTGAGTGTTTTAAAACAAGGTTTCTCACGGGAACAAAAGGATAAATGGTTCCTTTGGCCTATGAATTCCTCTTCATTCTAGTAGAAGTGACTGGGGAGGAGGAGCTGTGGAAAAGAAACTAGGGGGCTGGCAAGGATGGTGAGAAGGATGGATTGGTGTCACCATGGAGACCCAAAGCTGTGGTGGCTTGAATCCAGTGCCCTTACCTCAGTGCTTGCCCCAGAAGAGCAGAGGTAGGGAGCACCTCATAGCACTGCCCTATGGGACAAGGCATGCAGATCTATGGAGTACGGGAGAGCTGGGTGGGAGGAGAACAGAGACTCCCAGCTTCCTGCAGGAGCATCATGGGCAAAATGGGGAAGCTGAAGGAAATTTTGTGTTTAGCATCTCCCTGTCTGGAACTCCTACTTGCCAGACATTAGCCCTTCCCTGTCTCCCTGCACTGGTTTTAAGAGAGAACTTGGGAGAGATCATTCACCTGGCCATATTTGAACGTTTAATTTCTGAACATGTAGGCAAGGTGGCCCTGAGCTGCTTCAGTCACCATCCCACATTTCTTCTCTCTTATTCCTTAAACATATTCCATCTCCTCTGTTCATTCTCTCTGCTCCTCTGCTTTTCCTTCTTACTTCCTCTTTCTCACAAAGAGTGGAGATACAGAGTAAAGTAGTAAAGGAAGAGAAGTGTTAAGTCATGACACCAGTAATTCGGTATGTATTCTTACCTCTACTCCTCTGGTATGTCTGGGGCCAATTTTCTTTTTTTTTTTTTTTAAGATTTTATTTATTTATTCATGAGAGACAGAGACAGAGAGAGAGAGAGAGAGAGGCAGAGACACAGGCAGAGGGAGAAGCAGGCTCCATGCAGGGAGCCCAACGCGGGACTTGATCCCGGGTCTCCAGGATCAGGCCCTGAGCTGAAGGCAGCGCTAAACCGCTGAGCCACCTGGGATGCCCTGGGACCAATTTTCTAACCTCTGTTGGCCTCCTTGGCCTCCTTCTATGGGACTAGATCATTTATGATGCCATATTTCAGTCTAGTGATTAGAAACAGTCTAGAAACCAGTAGGTCAAACCATAGAACCCACCAGGTGTCTCAAACCCAACAAACTTGAACTCACTATTTTCCACCCTAGACAGTTACCATTGTGTTTTAATCCCAGTGAATGAGATTCTTTTCTACCAAGTTGTCCAAGCCTGAGGCCAGATATGCTTCCCTAACTTTTCTTGTCACTCCCTAACATCTATCTATCACCAGGAACACAGATACCTTGAATCCATCCTCCCAATACATCAGATCCTATTGCAGCAAGAAAATTCAGTAGCTCTGCAGAATCTGTTAAATGCAATCTAAAATCCTTAGTATATCATTATAAGGGCAGTTCATTGTCCAATTTGGTCCTCGCTTACCTGGTTAGGTTGCACTCTCTATATACTTTATATCCTATTCTCTAAATTTTAACCTCTGGTACCCCCTTAAACACAATATATTTTCTGTTGTACATCTGACCCTTCAGACTGTCACTCTCTCTCCCGGGAACAGCCTCTCCTACATTTCTGCCACTGGCAAACTCCTGCTGTTACAGTACTTCCAGTTTTCAACTCAAGCATCACCAGCTATGACAAACCCTTCCTTATTCTCCCAGGCCCACCCCTGTTCCTGCAGGTATCCCCCACTGTCTATGTCCCTACACCTTCTACAGCCCCTGCTATCATGAGTGCACACGTATCTGTTTACTTTTCTGTAGACTATGAGAAGCTCTCACTCTTCTATAGAATCCCAGTGCCTACCAGTAGTTGACACTCTGCTGAATAAATGAATGAAATAAATCAATGAAGGAATGAATGGGTGGATGAACTTGGCTTAAAGTTCAGCTACTTTCCTTAAAGCCAAATAATAACATAAATGGGAAAATCCTATTTCTTTTCTGGACTTGGGATTAAATCTAGTAACAAATGAGGATGCAATGCTTAACAATTGTAGATACCAAGAAAAATGTAATCTTTTTTCTCTTCCTGTCCAAAAGGGCTCCTTCTTGATTCTCCTCTTCTACCCTGTCCTACATTCTTCAGCTACCAATAGCCCAGGATTCAGGGAGTAGGAACTCATGGAATTGTGTTAATCAGAGGTGGAAAGTTAGAACTTTTGAAGAAATGTTTGTCATCGTAAGTGTTGGTCCTGGGATCCCTGGGTGGCGCAGCGGTTTGGCGCCTGCCTTTGGCCCAGGGCGCGGTCCTGGATATCCGGGATCGAGTCCCACATCAGGCTCCCGGTGCATGGAGCCTGCTCCTCCCTCTGCCTGTGTCTCTGCCTCTCTCTCTCTCACTGTGTGCCTATCATAAATAAATAAAAGTTAAAAAATGAATAAAAAAAAATAATAAGTGTTGGTCCTTACTCCTTTGGGTTGAAGATCGGATCATGTTGCTCCCCTCTTTAAAACACTTTAATGGCAGGGCACCTGGGTGGCTCAGTGGTTGAGCATCTGCCTTCTGTTCAGGGCACGATCTGGGACTAAGTCCCACATTGGGCTCCCCACAGGGAGCCTGCTTCTCCCTCTACCTATGTCTCTGCCTCTCTCTGTGTGTCTCACATGAATAAGTAAATAAAATTTTTTTAAAAATAAATAAAACACTTTAATGGGTTTCCCCTGCCCTTAGAATGTGACACTGCCCCTTACCAGGCCCATTTGGCATCTGTAACAGGCTCCGCCCCCTCCCACCTGCGGAGCACCTTGCACTCTTCACTTGGTCTCTTACAGCCTGAGGAGCCTTTTCTCAGTTGATTTTAGAGGTCAAGTTTCATCCAGGCTGAAGTCCTTTTAATACTAGTTTTTCTGCCTGGAACACTTCCCCATCTTCTGTAACCAGAGAACTCTTGATCTGTCCCTCCAAGTTCAGATAAAAACACACCTCCTCCAGGAGGCCTTTCCAAACCCCTCTGTGAGATTGCCCTCCTTTCTTGTCCCTCCTGTCCCATTTCACCCCTTTCCTTTGGAGCCCATACCACCAGTCCTAGTTATTTGTTCACTTATGTAACTTTGGTTTGTTCACTTATTTGTTATTTGGCTGCAAGAGTTATGTGGGCAGGGGCCGTATGTGTCTTACACATCACTGCATTCTTAATGCTTAGCCCAAGAAATAGGCCTGTATAGGTGTTTAGCTAGTGATTGATTGAAGACTACACGGGCAGCCACAGTTCCCTCTTTATTCTGTCTCTCTCAATGAAAAGTCTGTTTTCCTAGTTTAAAAAAAGTAGACTTTTTACTTGAATTTGGTTCAGTCAGGCAAAGCATGAAGTGAGGAAGTGACCTAATCCCTTTGACTCTTAAATCCGGTTTATCAAACCAAGTTTATCTAATTTGCCCCAGGTCACATGGTGGCAATTGGCAGAGCCTAAGTCCTCACCCAGGACACACTGCTCTAGAGCACAGTTCGCAGCCCAAATGAATGCCTCACTCTTTCTACCTTCTACCAGGAAAGGGAGGCCTCACACACAATCACAACCCAAGGCAGATCTGTACAGATATTGTACTTGAGGTACAAGGCATGCTGAAGTAGTGCTGGGCAGGGTGCAGAGGGCAAGAGAGGATACCAGAGAGGCATTTGAGAAAGGCCAAGTGCCACAGGGCAGAGGGAAGAGACGTCGGGGCAGTTGGTGGTAAAGAGGTTATGGTTGTAAGGGCCTCAGATGTGGGTTGACAGAGGGAGAAGGAGGGAGAAGTAAGACTTGCTTCCAAGGTGACAGCCCTCAACCACAGGGGTGAACTGTTACATTGAGAGAGAACGGCGCCCAAGAGGTCCTCCGAGGTCTAGCTTCCCAGAAATGGTCTCCTGGGGTAGGAATCTTAGATCAGAAAATGGTGAAGCAGTGCCACAGCCTATTGGCTGGGCATTATCTAGGACCAAGCAAAGCTTTGATTTTGTCTCTTGCCTGTGGTGATTCAGCCCTGGCTTCCGGACACTCACTCTTTCCTCTGTCCTCTTTTGCAGCTCTTACAGGAGGCCACCATGAGCTCCCTCTGGTGCTCAGGGACCGGAGATGTCATCGAGGACTGGTGTCGATGTGACTCCACCGCTTTTGGAGCTGATGGACTCCCCACCTGTGCGCCCCTCCCGCAGCCGGTGTATGATTCCCCTTCTCTGCCTCTCATTCGTGTGCACACCTCCGCTTGATTCTTCTGCAAAATATATTACTGAGTGTCCAGTCATTGCAAAGCAGTAGGCTCGGTGCTAGGTAATAGGAAGAAAAGCATGAGGCAGTGCCTGGCCTCAGCGAGCTTTCAATCTCAGGGGAGGCAGGCACACAGAGTGTAATAGTAGAAGACATGGTCTGCTAAGAGTTAGAAGAGACATTTCAGTCAAGTGTGAAAGGGAATGGTCAAGTCTGAATTTGGGGAATGGTGAAGGCTTCACAAAAGAAATGGCACATGAATTTCTCCTTGAAGGTGAAGAGGGTAGGACAGCATGGCCAGAAGATCAGAGGGGTAAAGTGACGTTGCAGTGGAGAAAGTGAGAGATCTGCAGTGAGACTCTGCTAGGCCAACAACACATTTCCTGGGTGGCAATACTGTGTGGAGCCATCCAGGACCGTTACCACTTCCATTTAAGAAACAAAGAAATGCGTTCAGATAGACTGAATGACCTTCCCAAGGTCATCAAGCAGGAAGCAGAGCCACCACTGCTAAGAAGCCATGATCTCAGGCATGATAATGTGGAGAAGACACAACAGAGAGATGACTTTAGGTAGAACCAACAGGGAGTTATGGGTAACTGCTGGTGTAGTAGAACCAACAGGGGGTTATGGGTAACTGCTGGTGTGGGTAACTTCTCTACACAAGAAGTAGAGAATGGACCTATGACTTCTGCCCTAGTAGCTGGGAAGATAAATAGGCCACAGCTGAGAAAAGAAGCATCAGAGGATATACAGATTGGAGGGAGAGGCTATGTTCAGTTGGACCTATCTTGGAGACATAGCAGGGCAGTCCTACTGAGACATTCAGTGGTCAGAGGGAAAGATGGTCTGGAAGATAGATACTAGAGATAAGAAGACTTAAATCAACCCCAAAGAAATAAGAAATGGAACCACAGCTATGAGAAAGAATATTCCCAACTAAGTATCAACTCGGAAGAAGAGTGGGTCAGAGATGCACATTAGGGGCCCTCTGCATTTGAGGGGTGAACAGAGTACAAAGGACTGCTAAGATGGTTCAGGATGAACATGTCCAATTCCCTTGCCCTCAAGGGAAGGCTGAAAAGAGCTGGCCAGATTCCTGTAAATCCTGACAGTTAAGGCCTGAGCAGGAACCCCGTTAGCCTCTACTATGGCATCTGCCCTGGGAATGAAGCACAGACATATGGTGTCTAATAAAGAGTGCTGGCAGGAACAGCTGGAATGGCATGGCCCCATGGGTTGGCAAGGCAAAGAAAGCCCAAAGGGAGGATCAGGATCTGTGGGAGTAAGAGGGTTGAGTCAGCAGGAGGACACCAGCAAGTGAGAAACTGGTCCTATGGATGCTGCCCTCGAATTTGTTGCAAGGAAGTATGGGTAGGCATCAAAGAGCCAGAGGTCAGCAGGAAGAGAACGGAGAAAGATGAGAACACAACAGTAGCTATCAGCACAAACCAGCATCTTCTCTTGTCTACATGCTCTCTCTCTATTGGATAGTTTTAGATACACCAGCACTTGGCTTCTTGCTCTTTACAGCCATGACTTGGACCTCTTGAGTGAAAAGAGAATCAAGTTCGTTATCAGTAAAAGTCCTTTCTTTTGGTATAAAGGGAGCCAATAAGAGCAGATGGTGCTTCTAGATGGATTCACCAACTAAGAAAACTACCTGCATTTTGTCACACTGAAGCCACTAAATAGTTATCATCGGGTGGACACAAGATCCAACCATTGGTAGCCTAGGGCTGATTTCCTTTCTATATGTCATTGCTAAAGTTCATTGCTATATGTCATTGCTAAAGATCAAATTGGGCTAAATTTCCATAAGCAGGAACATCTATTAAGGACTTCACTTGTCAATTTTAATCACTCCTTTTAGTAGCAGACCTTCGTTTCTTAAATGTTTATTGGTAATTGGACATAGAAGTGCTCTCTGGTTTTACACGAGGCCCTGTAAATCATGCATGTTTCTCAGTAGAGGCCGGCTTTAGTCCACATTTTCACAGAATCTGACTTCTCAGAAAGGCTTAGTTACTTACTTAAGCTTCCTAATGCTTTTTTCTTCAAAATAGCACTCTGCATATGACTCTAATTAATGAATTTGTCAATATCCGCACTGTTTTGGGTCTAATCCATCTTTAATGTCATATGCAAACTATGCACTCCTTCATAGTAAGCCACTAAAGAGCATGTGTTTTGTATTATTTTCCCACTGGTTGAATTCCTTGCTATTGCTCCCACAGCCTCCCGTGATTTCTTCTTAAAGTCCTTATCACACATTATTATAATCATGTGTATAATTGCATGTTTGTCTGTTGAGCACTCCATAAAAGAAAGGACTGGAGCTGGCTTGTGCACCACTGCGTCTTTAGCACCAAGCACGTTCTTATGAGTAATAGGTGCTCAACAAACATTTGCTGAATTGAAATCGACCATTGCTTTGGTGTGCTCCATCTGTAGTACCTGTCACAGTGAGACCAGCGACAGGCAGCTGTGAACTGAGTAGAGACCAGAGGACAGTGACTTTGAGAGGTGGTGAGATATGGGGACCAAGGATGAGGGTGAATGGCAGGGACATGTGTGATGGAGGGAGACTGGAGTCAGCAGGAAGGAGCTGGGAAAATCCCCAGAAGTCCGTGGTCTAGAAAGAAACTGGCAACTGGAAGCCAGTAAGAAACCTGAGATACACATATGAAGTCACAACAAGGCAGCAAATTGAAACCACTTGAACCATTAGGGGATCCATACCACTGAATGTCAATAATGTTTATTGAATCTCTGCAAGATACAAGGAGGTATGAGATGGCAAGGCAAAAAAGTGGTCAGAAGGGACAATTTGCGTGGAAGGAGACTATGAGTTGGAAAAATCAAAGAAAGACTGGAGTCAGGAATTAGGGTATTCAAAGAAACCCAAAAGCAAAGAAAGAAACCAAAATCAGAGCCTGAGTTTGTAGACACAGGACATCACCCTGAGGAGAACTTGACATGTGGTCAACTTTCTCTTGCCCAGTGCAGCCCCCCATGAGCATAGCCTCAAACCAAGTCTGCTGCAAGGCCCAGCCAGCAGAAAGTGTCAGGAAGGAAATATGTTAGTACCCGTAGCAAGAGGGAAAGCCAGGGTTCCCCCCACAGAGCAGATCCTGGCAATGCTATGGAAACTGAGCTGATCTTGGCCTTGTTGATATAGGGCTTTCCCAGAAACCATCTCAGTAAGCTTTGGCATGAGCTTTATAGGCACATTCTCCTATTCTCGAGAGCAAATCCAGAAGTTTACATTTCCAAGCCCTGTAAAGGGCCACCCTGAATGCTGTATCCATTGACCCTATATGATATAGGTGTTCATTCATCTTTGATTCACCTACTTTTTTATTTATTCGCAAACATCTGTTGAGTTCCTGATATGTAACAGGCACTTAGAGTAATAAAGTATAGATTCCAGGGGTCTTCAAGAACTGTTCCTCTCTAGTGAAGGAGACAGGCACTCAGAGAGATCATTGTAGTGACTGGTGAAGAAAGGTTAGAAGGAGGACTCGAATGGAAAGCATTTGAGAAGGCGACCGGTATCAGAAGAGCATCAAAGAACTAACATGGTCTCCATGTCTTGTTTCTCCCTTTCTTGCACTCAGGCTGAGACTCTCCACGGTCCATGAGCCCAGCAGCACTCTGGTAGTCCTGGAGTGGGAACACTCAGAGCCTCCAATCGGGGTGCAGATTGTAGATTACCTCATCCGCCAAGAAAAGGTCACTGACAGGATGGACCACTCCAAAGTGGAGACAGGTGAGCATCTCTGACTTCATGAGCTCATCTTAACCCATTGGTAAAAAGAAAAGAGAAATGCCCTGCCTCCTGGCCTTTACTCCAGGCCTCCAGCATCCCAGGGCAGTGGAGGAGGAGCCAGGGACAATCAAGAACAGCCATCTTGTCCATTTAAGAGTTTTTGCATGGTGAGCGTCTGACAAAGTCTTGTTTTGATTTTGTTTTTCTTTTTGTTTATTAAAGAGGTGTCCATTTCATTGCCTCTAGGCACACTCACAAAGAAACAACAATAGAGTACACTAGTTATCCTAGCCCACAATTAGGAAACAATTCTGTGCTAACCACTGCCATGATTACAGAAAAAAAAAAAAAAAATTCCTTTGCTAATAGCCCCCCTCCGGGCAAAAGCATGTGCAAACAGATGTGCTTACCCCGTGTCTTGTCCTAAAGCAAACTCTGCATTGCCAGGTCCAGCTAGAAGAGGGAAGTCTTCAAGAAGTGGAAACCCCCCATGAAAAATGTTCCATGCCTTAGTATTTTGCTGCCTACATGTAGGGAAAGGTCAACATAAATCATCCCTAAAACCTACGCATGAGTGTGGTCCGCCACAGGATAGTGGCATCCACAGTCTGATGCAGGGTAAATAAGCTCTACTGAAATGATGAGCGAGGCTGGGAGATGTACGCACGGCCTTCAGGCAGGGAGAGCTGTCTCCTGCTTCCTCCGAGGCCCTTTCCCAGATGCACACAGGTACTGCAAAGGGCTGGCAGTGACCACTGCCCGCAGCAGCTGCTCCCTGCCCTTGCCAAGAACATTTCACAAAAGAACTCACAGATGTGGTGTGTACATCTTGCTGTAGTTGTTTCTGAACTCACTCTGGACAAATGGCCCTAAATTGATTAAACATGAAACAGAGAAGACAATTCTTTGTAGGTCTTTTTTCTCTACCAGGAATTTGAGATGACTGGGGATGAAGCGGCACTGATGTTAAGTTCTCATTGAACTGATGCCATCTCCTCATTGTTTGGCCAGCGCTGTTTCTCATGGCCTTTTCCATTCCTTCCCCCTGGGCAGAAACGGTGCTGAGCTTTGTGGACGACATCATCTCTGGAGCAAAGTCGCCTTGTGCCATGCCCTCTCAGGTGCCAGACAAGCAGCTCACCACCATCTCTCTGATCATCCGATGTCTGGAACCGGACACCATCTACATGTGAGTGACACACACCTGCCTGGCTATTCCATATCTTGACCCTCCAAAGGCTCTGAGCTCCTTCCTTTTTTGTTGCCTGAGTTCCCTTCAGAAACTCGGAAAAATCTTTTGAGTTTCTCAAGTCCTATCCTGATCAGTGTTATAGAGAACGTTCTAGGGACTGAAAGGGAGGATTGAGAAAGACAATAGAGCCCCAGCCTTCAGAGAGTTTGCAACTCAGATAGGAAATGTACAAACAACTAACTTTAACATCAGGTAAGAAGAAATAGAAGCTAGATGGAAGACAAGGAACATGTTGCAGAAGAGAAAAGAAAGGAGTGGTTAATTCTTTTTCTTTTAAGATTTTATTTATTTATTTATGAGAGACACAGAGAGGGAGGTATAGACACAGGCAGAGGGAGAAGCAGACTCCCTGCGGGGAGCCTGATGCAGGACTTGATCCCAGGACCCCAGGATCACACCCTGAGCCGAAGGCAGATGCTCAACCACTGAGCTACCCAGGTCCCCCAGGAGTGGTTAATTCTAACTAGAGTGGACATCACCTCACTGGGATCTTGTAGAATTTCAGTAGGTAGAGTGATGTTGGAAAAGGCACCGCAGGTGGAGGAGCCAGCAAGGGCAAAAGCAAAGAGGCATGAAGGTGAGTGGCAAGTTGTCCAATGAAGCAGAAGCAGATGGTGAGTAAAAGGGACTGGAAGAAAGTAGTTCTGGGAAAAAAAAAAAAATAGAGTGAATGCTATAAGTCAGGGGGGATAATTTTTTTTTTTTTAAGCAAAAGGAGTAGAATAGCAAGAACACTGCTTTAGAAAGCAAGCTCCAGTGACTTAGAAGTAGTTTATAGAGGTAGAGATGGTCAGCATTTTTCTTCAAAGGAAATACGGTGGACTCCTATCTCCTGGCACTTGGAACAGCCCTCTTCTCTCTGGGAGCGCCTGCCCGCTTCCTCATTTCTCCTTGTGCTCCTGGAACAATAGCAAAATAGTTGTGAAGCAGCGACATAAAAGACACCAAAGGAGGACAGCGATTGATGGGCTCTAAGTCATGATGGGAAAATTGAGGGAGGCCAGAGCAGCGTCCCTGGTGACGTAGTTCCGGGACCTTTTGACCCCATCAGTATGAAAAACATTTTACAGTTTATAGATGAGGTCACAAAATGGAGGCAAAGTAGCCAGAATAAATCCTCAGCATTTCCACAGTTAAAGAATTCAAAGGTGAAAAGCACCAGAAATATGAGTGGCCTTGATTGCAAGAGGAACTTAGACTGAATACCCTCCGTCTAGGAGGAAGAGCTGTAAAGGGGGCCCTACTAGTAAGACACATAAGGACAGGGGTGCCTGGCTGGCTTAGGGGCTGGGTGTCTGCCTTCATCTGCAGGCATGACCCCGGGGGTCCCGAGATCGAGTCCCACACCGGGCTCCCTGCAAGGAGCCTGCTTCTCCCTCTGCCTGTGTCTCTGCCTCTCTCTCTCTCTCTCTCTCTCTCTGTCTCTCTCTGTCTCTCATGAATAAATAAATAAAATATTAAAAAAGAAAGATACATAAGGATAAGGAATATTCCAGAGAAGCTGGAAAATGCAGAGGCAGAAAGGACGATCCTAGGACGAGGGAAAGCTGGCCTACAGATGACTCTTACCTGCTCTCTTAATCTTGGGCAGCTGTGGCCCTTTATTAGGGGAACGGGCAAAAGGCGCAAAGGTTAGGGATGGTCCAGTAAAATACCTCAGACTCCGTGAAGCCAGAATTCTCGTTTATGACAAGAGCTCAATAGTTCCCGTCACTGCGTCACAACCGGTAAGTAGGAATTTGGACATTCCTGGGGCCCGCCTTCACCCATCTTGGGACCCTCCTCAGGTTGGCCTGACTTGGCCACGTTTCCTGATCGAAGACCTGAGACTGGTGCCTTCTCGCTCTCCGCAGTCTTGGGCGATCTTCCCGGGCCGGCGCGCTCTTAGGTCTGGTACCAAGTGCCTGTGGGGAGGGTTGAAGTCAGAGGCTGAGGCGGCCGGGGGCTGAGGGAGAAGCAGGCTCCTTGCAGGGAGCGGCCTCCACTAGGTGGCGCTGCAGGTCACGCGGAGAGGGCCGCGGGGCGCCGGGGAGGCCGGGTCCTCCGCGCAGGTCCAAGCCTGACCCCTGGGGCCTGGGGCCGCCGAGGGCCCGCGGTTCTCGGTCGGAAGCACCGGGCCTCACGCGTGCGTTTGCTTCTGAGGCACGCGCTGGGCAACTGTGAGCAGGACTGCAGGGAAGTTTCTCGTGGCTAACGTGGAGAGCTCAGCCTCCGTGTAGGGGGCTTACTCTGCGCGCCGGCCGCTCGGGGACCCTCGGGGACCCTGCGACGAGGCTGGGCTTTTGCTCCCACTTTAGCGCTGAGCCAACTGAAGGTCGGCCGCCCCCGAGTGCCTCCCACAGAACCGCAGGCTGGTCGTGCGGGTGTGGCGGTGGCTGAGACCTGGTCGGGTTTGCGCTCCGGCTTCTCCTCGCTGCAGCGCCCCGGGCGCGCCGCCTCTTCCCGGTCCGAGGCCCAAGCGCTTCAGCAAAGCGGCCTACCTCGGCAGCCTGTGCCTTTTAACGCGTTTAAAAAGCATTGTTCTGAGAATTCCGGGTCGGCGGGACGAAAACTTTAAGAATCCCCGGTTGAAAGGGATCCTAGAGTGCGTCTGGCTCCACGTCTTCAGGTTACAGAAGAGGAAGCTGAGGCCTGTGGGGAGGTGACTCCCCTTGCAGCCCACCCTCCCGCCACAGCTGCGCCCGCCCGCGGGAGAACAGCTGCCTCTGGGGTAGTTCAGGAAACGGGCGGGATCCGGAGCCGCTGCGCCAGCAGGAACCGCCACGCCCAGCCCAGGACGCCGGCAGCCCCGCACCCCAGGGTGCTCCATGCACACCGAGCTTCAGGAGCCAGAGCCAGGCTGCGTCGCTCAGTTCTCACTCACACTCTCTCACACACACTCACACTCTCTCACATACACACCCACACTCTCTCTCGCCACCCCCCCCACACTCTCTCACCCACCCCTCCACACACACACACTCTCACACACTCACACCCCACATGCTCTCTCACACCCCATGCACACACTCTCACACACTCTCACCCACCCACCCTCACACACTCACACCCCACATGCTCTCTCACACCCCATGCACACACTTTCACGCACTCTCACCCACCCACACACTCTCTCACCCACCTATCCCCACACACACTCTCACACACTCACACCCCACATGCTCTCTCACACCCCATGCACATACTCTCACACACACACTCTCACATACCCACACACCCCACACACTTTCACACCCACTCACTCCCTCACACAAACACACACACACACACATCCTACACACTCTCACCACCCCACCCCACCCACATACACACACCATATAGGTGTCATCCTACAGACTCTAACAACAGGCTGAACAACCCAGCCGGGTGTCAGTGGAAAGGGCCCAGAAGCGTCGAGCTAGCATTATATGTCCTTCCACATTAGCCCTCCGGCTTAGGGGTAGGCCTCCTCTCTTCCGTCCAGTCATTGCAGCTAGCCTTCTTACTGTCCTACCAGTGCTTGATGGTGGAAACTATAATCTGACAAGGAACGGAGCAGCCCTTCTGGAAGGGATGGCACGTGCCGCTTTCCCCGTGAAAGTATGTAAAGTGCTCCCTGGGTTTTTATAGTAAAAGTCAGCTGGCTGCCGTCAGCGTCCCTCCAGGACCTACAGCCCACCAAGGAATGGCCCTTAGGATAAGCATCATCTCTACTTAGAAGGTTATGGGAAGCATTTTCTTTCCTGATACCTTGCTTTGCTACTCAAGGTACCAAGGGCTCAGGACCCTACATTTTGTACTAATTGCCCCATCAGAGTACTGCCAGAATTCACTTAAGTACCGGCGTTTTCGTGCCAGCTCCTGATCCGATAGAGTTAGTGGGGAGCTTACAGTGAGGAGGGCACAGAGCGAGGCTGTCCAGAGGGGTGGGAGCAACTGGGGTGTGGGGACAGCTCATCCCGTCCCAGGCCCTGGGGCAGAGGGTCCCTCTGATAGCCAGTTTGGTGCCTGACTCTTAAAACATTTCTCGTCACAGACCAGGGACTCTGCTATGTAGTGGCTGGAACCCGGCCACAGACTGTCTAGGGCAGGGGATGTTAGACATACAGGTAGGCCGCATCACATGAGGTTCCAGTCCTGGCTGTGCTCAGGAGCCTTCTGGAAGGTGGAGAGGAAAAGTGAGGCTTAGCCATCTCACAGGGCATAGGCCACCAGGCAGGCCGACTCTCAGCCCCCGAACCCAGGGCGGGGGCTCAGGGGCGCAGGGGTGCAGGGGCACCGGAGCGGGGCTCAGACATGTGGCAGGGGAGGAGTGAAGGAAGAGAACCAGAGGTGAGATGGGGCACGGGGCTGGCCAGCTAGCAGCTGTGTGCCCAGGCTGGGGCCCAGGAGAGAACAGGGCTTGCTGTCTCCCGACTCTGATGAGAACTGCCTGCCGGAAGCGGAGTCAGGACACGGTCTGCAACAAAGGCCAAGTGGCCCGCCTCTGAGCGGGGAGACAGACTTCCTCCACATCAGGGTCTCCTGTGAGAGGAAGGGGGCTCACTCAGACCCCGGGGCAGGCTCAGCAAGGCTTGCGGGACCGTGGCCATCCTTGGACGCTCCCCCAGCACTCCAGCTTCTTGGAGGGGGCACGGGTGTGGGAGGGGGAACTTGGCCCATGCGTGAGAATCCCAGACTGCATGCGCAGGTGTGCGGCCTGCCCTGGGTGCCCCTGGGCCTGTCCCTGAGAACCTAAGCTCCAGACAGCCTGGAGTAGGTGGGCAGAGGAGGGAGTTAGACCTGAGCTGAGACCTGGGTTGTAGGACAGATCTCAGAAGCAAAGCAGGGTCCAGACAGGCGGATCGGATGCCCCAGCTTCAGGTTTGGTGGCCTCCATCACAGTTCTAGAAACAGTACAGGCTGCTCAGGTGTGCGAATGTGCCAGATAATAAGACACTTCGAGGGCTGCCACTGCCAGGGGTCCAGGCAGCGCCTGGGAAGCTGTGTGGGGCTGCTATGCTACAGAGCCCACTCAGACCTAGGAGGAGAGAGGTGGTGGGAGAGGAAAGTAGCAAGGGGCTGGAATTTGGACCAGGGTCACGGGGGGGGGGGGGGGGGGGGGGGTGGTTAGTACCAGGCAAGAAGGTCAAGTCTGAACCAAGGAGCAGAGGCCAGTGGATTGGACTGAGCCACCTTGTGTAGGTAGGAGGGCAAGCTCAGCACTGGCCCTGCCTTGACTGACAGCCAAGAGGCCAGGCAGTCCTGTGGTGTCCCCAAGTGTGGTCCTAGCCCTGCCCCCAGGCAGGCCATCACATTCTCAGTTCCAGTGGGAGGCCGCCTGCCTGTAGGAGGTGCCTGTGATTGCAGCTTGAGGACTGGGGATGCCAGGGGGTGGGATGGCGGTGCACAGATCTTTGGACCCAGCCTCCTCTGGGCTTCTCCATGGGGAGGGAATTGTAGATGCACTTTTCTCTGCCAACAGAGACTCACAAGGCAATTTCCGAGTCTTTTCTATCTCACTCGAGCCGCCGGTCTGAGGCTTGGCCAACACTGACCCTGGCCACTTCATCTCTGGGCACCTCTCTTGCTGACATCTGTCTTCCTCCCTGTAGCTCTGCCACAAGGAAAAAGAATCCAGACTTGCCAATAAATGCAGCCTCCCATGGCCACACCATAAGAGAGACAGGGACAAGAGAGGCAGCAGTAGCAACTTTCTGTAGAGTCTTAGAGTCCCCGGGGCGCCGGGCTGGAGATTACTGCATGGTTATCGTCAAATTCCTCCATGAGTAGCAGAACCTGGAATTCTCTCTTTCCCTCCATCCAGCTCCGTCACCCAAGGACACTTGCCATGTGCAAAAGCCAGGTCTTTATCCTCCTCCCGGGAGGGCTCCTCTCAGTGGCAGGGGTGGCATAGCATGCCGTCTCGGGGCTCCTGGTCCTGGAACAAGCTGCATGTGGGAAGCAAAGCCCCCAGCCACAGGCAAGTCAGGACCCCTCAAGGCAGGCTCTTTGGCCTCTGACTTTTTCTTTTTTTTACATTCGTTTTTGTTTAAGTTCGATTTGCCAACATACCCAGGTCTCTGACTTTCAAGGAGAACATGGCCCTCAGTCCTCTGTGTCAATATGTCAGCTGAGCACAAAGCAGGACAGAACAGAATCAGTATGTTTTATTGGGCTCCAGGTACTGAACTAGGTCTTTCTGTACATGAGTATCTCATTTCAGCTTCACAGTGACCTGCAAATGGTTTATGATCATCCCGTGTCACAGATAAGGGAGAAGAGAGCTCAGAGGAGTTAGCTGTAACTCCACATGGCCGGGAGTGGGACGTGAGACCCAACCCAAACTTCTGACCCAAGTTGCTACAGATCTGTACTCCTTCCCTCGGCTCAGGTGCTATCAGGGTGCAAGTGGCATCAGACTCACCTAGAAGGCTTATTAGAACACCTCTAGACTTTCAGGTTTGGTAGGTCAAGGGGTTGGGCCTGAGAATTTTCATTGCTACCAAGTACCCAGGTGATGCTGATACTGCCTGTCTGAGGACCCCACTTTGAGAACCACTGCTCTGTGCTCTGATGCTTGCCACGAGAAACATCAAGGTTACAGCCCAGGACCCACCAGAAAGCCGTGAGAGGCTCCAGGCTGCACACGTTATGACCCGAGTGGTGGCAGCAAGCACTCGGAAAGTTGCAAGAGTGGCCAGGGGCAGATCAGCCCCAGCACAGCGTGGCTGCAGCCAGGGCCTCAGCTTCTCTCTGCTAATGACACCCCCCCACCCCCTCTGCCAGGTTCACACTGTGGGGAGTCGACAACACCGGACGGCGCTCCAGGCCCAGTGATGTCATCGTGAAGACCCCTTGCCCCGTGGTGGATGATGTCAAAGCTCAAGGTAAGTGACACTGAGGCCAGCAGAGTCTGCAAAGGGATGTCCCAGGGACTTCCCCTCGCCTTGATGAAAGCAGGAGCAAGGGAATCAAACAGAACAAGCTGGGGTTCAGCGGGAAGTGAGGAGAACTCAAGACCCAGCCCCGGAGTGGCACATGTCCGGGGATACTCCTCTACCTCTGCCTCTGGTGGAGATCCTCACCCTACCCCATCATTTCACACAGTCTGTGAGTCAGGGGGCTGGGAGGACTCACTGACAAAAGCCCCGGCCACACGCGGTAACACACCAGGCGCTGAGCTTCATGGTGGAGCACTTGTGACCTCTGCCCTCAGGATTCTGATCAGGTCACTTACCCTCTTCATATGTGTGTGCGTACGTCAGAAAAGTTATTTTGAATTAAAACGTAGAAAGGGCTACAGATTTGATATTCATTACTATATCCCTCCCTACCGAAGATGTGCCCAAATCCTTTTTTTTTTAAGGTTGTTTTTATTTATTCATGAGAGACACAAAGAGAGGCAGAGACATAGGCAGAGGGAGAAGTAGCACCCCCCACCCCCCCAAGAGAGCCCAATGCGGGACTCGATCCTGGGACTCCAGGATCAGGCCCCGAGCCAAAGGCAGATGGTCAACCACTGAGCCACCCAGGTGCCCCAGGTGCCCAAATGCTTAATTCTGTATTTCCAAGTTACCGAGGACCAGTTTCTTGGTGAAGAATTGTCCCTCTTCGGTCCTTGTCACTTCAGAAGTTTGTCTTCTGTCAACATCTGTTGCATAAACAGCAGCTGGAGCTCCCTTCCTCACAATGCCCCCTGGTATGTCTTAATAGTGTCCTCTGCTCTGAAGCTCGTTACATGCCCTCCACGGCCAGGATGCAGCTGCCCCAGGCACCTCCTCTGCAGGGCTCTCACACCAAGTATGGTGCTCCCACCAACCACTGCTGGGTCTCCAGGGGAATGGGGCTGATTTGCCCGTGAGCGGAAACATCTGGCTGATGCTGGGAACTCAGGCTGTGCAAATTTCAGGAAGGAAAATGGTGTGGCCATGCTGATTGCTGGCCCCTCAGGTTGCTTTTACCTGGCTCCTGACTCCAGGTGTATTGGGCTGACCATGAGGGGTGCAAGCCCATAGTACTCAAGGGGTATGCGTGGCGATGCAAAAGCACAGGGGGACGAGTCATCAGGACCTACGTTACTTAAAATCACTGATGCTGTAGCACTTTACAGCTTCTGGAAGGATTCCCACATTTAGTGCCTCCTTTAACATGCATGGCACTGTTATTTTCAACTCTGGAATCTGATCATGTTAAGTCCCCTACTTAAAACTCTTTAATGGATTGCCGTTCTTCTTGTGACAAAGACTAAAATACTTAACCTTCACATTATGACCTAAATGAGGTGACCCTCACCCACTTTTCCAGCCTCTTCTTGTTCACTCTCCCCATCGATCTCTTCGTTTCAGCCTCACTGCCTCTCTCAGGCCCTCCACACCATTCCCAGTCCTACTGGCCCTTTGCATATGCCTGTCTCACTACCTCAAATGCCCTCTACCCCCACTCCTGATTAACTGATCAGTTCCTCTCAGCCTACAGAATTGGGGTCAAGTGTCCCTTCCTTGGTACAGTCAAGAGGTCTCGGGCCACTGCTAGATGTCCTCACAGTATCATGTTACTTTCCTTCAGAACATTCATCTGTTATTGTAACCATGTGTCCAATATCTACCTCACTGGACAGCGAGCTCCAGGAGAGCAGAGTCTGGTTCGATTTACTCACTATACTGTCCCTAGCACTTAGAAGGAAGGCAGCGTGGTGACTGACAGGTCACAGATAAACTTAGGCTCTGGAGTCAGACCATCCAGCTTCAGATTCCTGCTCTGCTATATACTTGAGCAGCTTACATCACCTCATGCCTCAGTTTACCACTCTGTAAAATGGGAGAAGGGATAATAGTGCCCTACCTGATTCTAGTAAGAATTAAATGAGTGAATGTAATTGAAGTATTTTTTTTAAGTGCCCATCCCATAGTAACTGTTCAGTAAATGCTAGGGAATATACATTCTAAGATTGTGGCCTTCATGGTCAACCTGATAGAACTGGGGTTAGGGGCCATAAATGAGGTGATTCAAGGGTGCCAGCAATCTGTTCAGCCACAGTATTTCTCTGATTAAAACCGGCTCAGCGTAGAATTCCAGCATCAGTGTCTCTGTTAATTTGAAAACGCTGCCCTTAACCAGACAGAGTCTACTTTCTAGTAAAGACCCAATAAGGATTTACTGAGTGGATAGAATACTGCCCCCATTTTACAGATGCAGAAATTGAGATTCAGAGCCGAGTGAACAGCTGACCAGGATTATAAAGTGAGTGTTGAACGGAGTCACCATTCAGACTCATTATTTGACATCAATTTGCATTTTGCCTACAATGTTAAATTGATATTTAGAAGGTCATTGTGTAAAAGAGTGAAGCCCTTTCTTTGTCTCTGAATGAAGAAAAGACATACATTTAAAAGAGAGAAAAATAAAAGAGTGTTCAAGTCAGGTAGCAAAATAATAATAATAATAATTCTCCCTTCCAGGATTGTTAGAATCCACTGGGATGTTCCAGTGGAATGGAGACCTTTATTGTAAGACAGATGTGCTTCTCTCCAGAGTGAGTGCTGTCTGGCTTATAGGGTATGGACCAAATGACTTTTGAAGGTCTCGAAATCCCTTGATGATGAAAGCAGAGTGTGGGCTTGAAAACCCTCAGATGAGAGGCTGTCTGGAGAGGCCCGGGGGCACCCTCCTGTCATCATCTGTTGATTCCCTACTCCACGCCAGAGAGGAGCAGGTGATGAGAAGGTGCCCCAGCTATTTCTGTTTTGGACAATCTGCTTATGTCCTTGTCGGTGGCAGTGGGCATCTTGGACTTGCTTGCTACATAAGCAGCAGGCTGATGGGGCATCAGGGAGGTGATTAGCAGGTAGATTTGCGGCACCGTGCTACCTGCAGGAATGGATGGACAGGCAGCGGCTCTGGAGTAATGAGTGACCAACATAGAGTAGCCTGCCTGGGACAGACCACTATTCTATTTCTCTACAGAGAAATTACCCCCTTTGGGTTAATTCCAGCCCCCAACGTGCATCATGATGTGCTTCTGCCCACGTGAGCTCCCCAACAAAGAAGAGTGTCTGAAATCCCAGCAGAGTAGCCGGGAGCAGGAAAGTCAAGTTTAATGCTGAGAGAATGAGGTAGCATCCGCAGGTGCTTTCACTCCAGCCAGGAGGGAGTCCTGGACGGGCAAACATGCAGATTAATGAGGCGGACTATGTGAGGGGATCCTCACAAATTAATATAGTTCTAGCAGCTCTGCCGAAAAACCAGATGCTTTGCCTCCTTCAAACCCAGATGGTGATCATAAATAAAACTCACTGGGGTCTGAGTTTAAACCTAATAACAAATGGGAATTAGCTCTTAAGTGACCCAGAGCATGACCTCAGCTCCTAATTATCCAGCAGGAAGTCAGACTATTCCTTATATGAACACATTTCCTAAACCAGATACTTCCTGTGAAGAATTTTACTACATCGTGACACCAAAGCCACTGAGCAAGTGAGTTTCTACCAGTGTTCTACTGAAAGCACCCTTCCCCGGGGAGAACAAGCTAGCGTCAGTGCTCAGACCAGCCTCGTCTCCAGGCTGGGGCATGACGTTGTGAGAGTTCCCTGTGAAGCTTCACTAAATGAAGGCTAGCTCTCATCCATCACCCCCGCCACACATCCATCTTTCTTTCCTGATGCCAAACATAAATTCTTGTCCCTTCCTTCCTTTGTCGTTTGTTGAGCCCTGGGATAAGATTCTACAGAAAGAGCCATAATTAGACTCAGAATTTAGTTTCAACAATTGTGTAATGAGATTCCATAAGTGTGTCAAATCATACAACATATATTAAGCCCCAACTAAATACATGGTCTAGGTATTAGGGGAAAAACCCCTACCTTCCAGTTTCGGGTTTCAGTAAAGGTGACAAACTCCAGAATACAGTAAAACAAATATTTCAGGTGGTGATGTGTGTTATGGAGATTGAGCAGCAGGGAAATGGGATACATAAAGCAGAGGGCAGAATTTTAACTGGGAAGAGAGTAAAGGAGGCAGACACTCACATACCTGGGGAGAAGATCATTCCAGATAGAGAAGCAGCAAGACAGAGATGCCTGGTGTGTTTGAAGGCAAGAAAGGAAGTCCATGTGGTGGAGAGGGATGGGGAGGAGAGAAGGTGAAGAGGAGCTCCCAGGGGCCATGGGGCGGATAATGTGGGACCCCAGTACAGGGATGGGGATTCCACCTGGGATGAAGAAGGGAAGCCCTGGAGCACTTCAAGCAGAAGAGGTACAAGATGAGCTTAGCATTTCACAGGATCATTCATCAGCTGTGCTGTGAGCATGGATTCCAAGGAACAGATCTGAGATGGAAGTGGGGAGCCAAGGCTATGGCAGTGGCAGAGGAGAGAGGATGCTCATGAGAGAGGTGGTGAGAAGTGGTCTGGTTCTAAATTATTTTTCTGGTAGAACCAAAAGGATTCGTTGATGCCTTGGAGCAGGAGAGAAAAAAGTCACCCCCAAAGCAGCCCAAGCAGAACCACCCAGTTCAATGGCTTGTGACTATCCCCCGGCAGACCCCAACATCCTATATGAAGACAGAGAAGAGGCAAACGATGGAGGAAGTTGGGTGAGGGCCCAGGCCATGGGCGGTGTGGATTATGTCAGGTAGAGAAGGATGCATATAGAGAGCTGATGCCTAGAGGTGGAGCTAGAAGACCTGGGGGCTGAAGGATAGATCTAATGGCAGGAAGAAGTACAGGAGGCTTGAAAGGAGGCTGTGTTCACGGTATGTAATACGGAGATTTACCATTTCAAAGCTGGAGAAGGTCTCAGACGTGATGATTGACTCTTGGCGGCTGTTGCGGTGGGCAACGGGGTGTCCCCTAGTCTTAAAGGGGTCTTTCATGTGGACAGTGAAGTGACGCAAAATGGTGATAAGAAATAAAGTGGAGAAGATGAACCACATGCCAGAATTTTCCATGGATGAAGAACAATGGTCAGGAAGCGAGCAGAGGAAAATAGGAAGAGGCAGGTGAGTTTTTAAGGCAGCAGGACTTTTCCATTTATATAGAAAGACAGTGAACTGTTTGCAGGAGGTCCTGAGGGGCTGAGAACCTGGGGCATGGGAGGATTCCTCTGTGTGGGCGAACGCTGCAGGCAGGTTTCTGCCAACACAGGGACACAGAGAAAAGGAAGAGTGTTTGCAAAGGTCAAGGGTAAAAAGGGAGAGTTGTTTGCTATGTTGCTGGTCCCAGAGGAAGCAAGGAAGTCTTGAGAGAATGAATTAGCGTAGAGCAGTGGTTCTCAAAGTGTGATCCAGACCAACTTTGGAACATGTTAGACAAATTCTCAGGTTCCACCTGAGATCTACTGGATCAGGAACTCCGGAGCGAGCCAACAACCTGTGCTTTCACAGGCCTTCCACGTGGAGAATCACGTTTCATTCCCAAGGCTGAGAGTCCTGGGTGTAAAGGCAGCACAGAGCAGCCTGGGGAGGGACTGCCCGGGAAAGGGGTGGGCAGAGTCAGGGTGGGGTGGGGAGTGGCCTCACTGTGTGGACAGCGCCAAGAGTGACAAGGAGAGAAGCCAGGTGGGATTCATTGCCCTCAGGTTTTCATAGGGAATTCTGTGGTCAGTTATTTCGGTTTGGGGACAGACTGAGGTTTCAGCCCTGTCCCAGCACTGATGAAAATGCTGACTTAGGACTTTCGTTTGGGGGAAGCTTTTGTCATAGCATCAAAGCCTTTAGAAGGCATAGATACCTTCCAGGATTCTTAATTTCATAATAGAAAGGGCAGCTGCTGCTGGGGCATAGCAAAGCTCACATCTGCCCCAAGAGTCACTCTTCTTATTCAAATCAGACTATCTGCCCGGTCTCTTGGACTCCTGTGTTTCAAGGTCTCTCTCTTGGCATTGGGGAAAGCATGATCTCATGGAGAACCAGTAATAATTCATCATTGTCATAAATAATACTACTACTACTAATAATAATAATAAAAGAATATCTCCTGTTGTCTGGCTCGCCTCTCAACTCATCTTACTCCAAATTCTGTGGCTTATTTGCTGTTTTCAAATGTGCTGCCCATAGGCCGGGAGCTCTCTGCTGGCCTTGCTTCTCTCTGACGTGCTCTTCCCCACATAGCCCTGCAGCTCGTCTCCTCCCCTCTTCCAGCTCTTGGCCCCAGGGTCTTCTTTTCAATGATACCCAACACGGCCACCCTGTTTAAAATCCCAGTGCCCTGCACAACACTCCCATGCTCCCTTCTCCTGCCTGCCTTTCTCTCACCTCCTTACAGACCAGTATTTTACTGACGATGTATATTGCTTGCTGAAATGCCTCCTACCCCTAGACTGTAAGTGCCTCCAGGGTGAGGAATTTTGTCAGTTTCTCTCTGACGTAGCCCAAAGGCCTAGAAAAATGTCAAGCTCATGGTAAGCACTCAGGAAAAATTGTATTGAGTGAATGAATAAATGGATCTTATTGGGTCCAGACATTGTGCTGAAGAAAGGCTTTACTTTAATATCACTTTTAGTCTCACAATAATCTTGGAGGGTGTATATTATTCACCATCATTGATCAGGAAAGGAAACTAAGTGGTGGAGCCCACCTTCATATGACGCCATGGTGCGGGTTCTTGACCATACCTCTGGGTCTGAGGGCTTCAGTGCCCACCCTGTTGGTTTATTCTGCTGCCTGAGAGGTACTGGTTCCTTTCTAATAACTAATAATTCAGCTTCCCTTTTCTGTAATGAAGCTATGCCTGTAGACTCCCTGCCATCCCTCCATTTACATTTTCACTATTCCTGTCATGTATTTTAAAGACAGGGAAGACAGATCCCTATTTTGGGTAGCCCAACACTTCTGTGAAGCTGAAAACTGGGTAAAATGAAAACTAAAAATACCTTGTATTCTTTTCCATTCTTTGAGTTAGTGACTTCTTGAGATGCTGTGAAAGCTAATGAAATAATATCTCTACATTTTTTTCAGTGGAAATAGGAAGAACCAGAAATACTCATGCACTAGGAACCCAGCATATATCCTTCTGAATGTAGCATCCCATTTACTGATACAGGCTTATAAGCACACCCTGGAGTTAGATTATCTTGGTTTTAGGAGATTTACAGTGGTGCCCAGGCCTTTCCCACCTGGTCACAGACACATGTGCTGCTGCCAGTGGGAAGCATCAGCCTTGGCTCTAGCTAGATATTACTAGATATTACAACAGCGTTATGAGAATAGTAAATATACCAGAAAACACCTTCTCAGCGGTCTTCACTCCTCGATGGAGATGGTTATAACCAGGGCCTGGGGTCTGGGATGCTACTTCCCACACTAGAAATAAGAACAGAGAGGTATCAACAAAAAAGACTGGGGCAGGGGGTAGGGAATCCCAGAATTTCCTATCTGGGCTCTGGTCTGATAACCCACGTCTTTACTCCCCTGGTCTTTTATCTCTCAGTACATGTTCCCCTCCTCCCACTGAAAACAACACAGCTCTTAGATTAGTCCTCCAGCTTCTGACTCCAGAAACGAGGCCCCTGCATACTTACCAGGACTCCCTCTTACTTGGCATCTATGGGCCAATTTAGGACAAGTCCTCTGCGAGAAACAGTTACTCCAGATTTGCATCTCCCAAGACTCTGCCTCTTATATCTTAAATTGGCAAAACACTACCATCCCCTGAGCATTGGTACTAAAGAGCGATGGAGGGTAGGCCAGGTGGCTCAGCAGTTTAGCACCGCCTTCAGTCCAGGGCCTGATCCTGGAGACCTGGGAACAAGTCCCACATCCTGCTTCTTCCTCTGCCTATGTCTGCCTCTCTCTCTCTCTCTCTCTCTGTTTCTCATGAATAAATAAATCAAATATTTAAAAAACAAGCGATGGAAGATAGACATGGTTTTCGATCTTGACTCCAACTCACACTGGCTATACAGGTAGGTGACCTGGTCTCTCTCTGAACGTCCTCATCTATAGGATAGGGACATTCTTTTCCATCTTGCAGTGTTGGTTTGAGGACTGGAGTTCATATATGTAAGGTTCTTGCCAATTGATAAGCCATTGATAAGTAACTGAGTATCTTCATGTTCTACGGCACTGTCCACTTTATCTATTGATCCTATTTTAACAACCTAAGAATTTTAAAATCCTGAAAATCTAAATGAATTTCTAGGCTGAAGTTATTTATAATGTAGTTAAGGTGCTGGCTACAAGAGTTTGGTTGCTAAAGGACTGGTATAGCTTGGGATGGAGAGTTATCCCTGGAAAGATCATCAATTAAAGATTCATTTAACTAACATTTTTTTTTTAAATCTACTATGTTGTTTGGCCCTATGCTAGCCACTGAGAACATAGAAGAAGTATGGTCTGGCTCCTGTCCTCATAGGCAATGGGCAAGATAGAAAAGCACAGAAATCATTGCAAGGTCTAGACAGAGTAGAGGTGGAAATTTTCTTCATTCCAACTCAGAAAACCCCTTCAACAATGACTTTATCATTACCAAGAGCCCTGAACTTGCTTGGAATTGTGACAAGGAATCAGGTTGCCATGCCTTTTGGCTAACAGGGGGTCGAGTGGACAAAGCTCTGGCTTAGAAACCAAGACTTCTAAGGCTTAGACTTAGTTTCTTCATCCCCAGATTTAACACTGGATTGGAAACAACGTTCTGCTCTCCAGATCTCAGTTCCCAGCTGTTGAGGAAGGAAATGTGAACAAATCTCCTTTCTGACAGGTTTAATATGAAAACATTTAATGATAAAGTGCTTCAAGCTCCATAGGAAAAAATGCCAAGGCTATACAAATTCATTGCCACTTTGCCACATCACCAAGTTCAGTCTTAGCAATGTATGCCTTGGAGGAGAAATATAAGAGTTATAAATTAAACTGAAAGATTACTCATTTGGAGTTGCAAGATGTACTGGATTCAGCTTCTGTGCTACCACAAATCTGCAAGCTTGTCTTCACATCTGGTTTGGGCAGCCCTAGTAAAGGCTCTGCACTCCTGCAGTCATGGGGCCAGGTGGCTTTTGGGACTGTGGCCACTCCCGGTTCTTCATGTTGCTCAAACATCACCTGACAGTCCTTCACTTCATCTCTGAGCCAAATTTCTGGCCCCTGCTGCCCAGGGCTTCCCTGTGTTTTTGCAGGACCCACTTGGTACCCAAGCATATATATAACCTGGAAGTGCAGAGGAGCTAATGCCCCATGACGGCAGACATGAAAAGTCCCAACCGAGCAATCAGAGATGGGAGCTGAGGATAAAGTCTGCCATTCTCCCTCTGGATGCACTGGTGGGGGAATCCAGTAGCTTCCTCTCCTGCAAAACATACCACCTGCTCCTAAGCACACTCCCTACATACACTCAGCCTCGTTTCTCACCTCATTTCCTCTGTCCTCCCTCCAGCCTCCCCGGGATTGCACTTGCAATAAAGGATGAATCTGAGATTTTTTTGCCCCAGGCACTGTATTTTCAGGAAACATGGGTAGAGACAAAGAATATTATAACTGAAGTTGACCTCAGAGATATTCTATTTGAAGGTTTTTGTTTTATAGAAAAGAAAACCACAAGCGATGGGGCTGAAATAAAGTGAATTACTCAAACCACAGTCTCCAGGCTGCCAGTTCATGATACTTTAAGGAACATCACACACACACACACACACACACACACACACACATGTAAATACATATATATACACACATCAATGTACATATACACACATATACGTTGCGTGTATACATACGTGTATTTAAAATGTTGTTTATTTGCCTTTTCTGCCCCCCTCAGAAATAGCAGACAAGATCTACAATCTCTTCAATGGCTATACCAGTGGGAAGGAGCAACAGACGGCCTA
Organism: Canis lupus familiaris; assembly: GCF_011100685.1. NCBI lineage: Eukaryota > Metazoa > Chordata > Mammalia > Carnivora > Canidae > Canis > Canis lupus. Next base: position 22,641,969 of record NC_049228.1, read on the forward strand.
TAATACCCTCCTGGATCTGGGTTCCCCCACCCTACATCGAGTCCTCTACCATTATAACCAGCACTATGAGAGTTTTGGAGAGTTCACTTGGCGGTGTGAGGATGAATTAGGTCCCAGGTAACCAAGAAACTCCATTGCTTCTTATAAAGACCTCAGTTCTTTGAAATCCTGTACCTCCTCCACTATAATGCTGCACCATGAATTCACAAAGATTTCCCAGTGAGCTTAGGTGCTTCAAGAAGTAAGTCCTGTGCTTTTACACAGCTCAGCTCATATAGATTAGTTTTGGATAAGCTGTATTTAAGTAGGGAAGTCATGAATACATTTCCTGAACTCTGAAAAAATCTTTGCCCTTGACCTGTTTTACCCACCTCTTTATCATGCTGACACAGCATTCTAAACTCTAAAAAATGGTAGGAGCTGGAAGCCTAGTCTCTTGTGAGAGAAAATTAGGAATTTTATTGAAGAGATTATCCAAAAATATTTATTGCGAATGAGCTTTGCATATACAATATGCACTATACAGACATATTTTCAGCTGAAGTGCACATCCATGTGAAAGACAACATGGTGGTGGCCAAGACCCACCTTGACATCTACCTTGGCCAAAGTTAGGACAGTATAGTGTTTGCTAGTGTCCCCTGGCCCTGAGGCTACAGCTTTTCAATACTCAGTGCCTACTGCTTTTTGGTTCTACAACACAGCATTCTTGGAAGGAGAGGCACGAAGAATATGTACAGACACCATCGTCATTTTGCTCCATGGCTATATACCTCCTGCTCTGACAAGAACAGATTTCGAGGGAAATATTGGAATTTTCAGATAGACTCAGCGAAAGAAACTTTTCACATGGAATGTTGGTGCCTATATATTCTTGAATTATTTAGAAATTCATAAAGAAAAAAAGGGGGGAATACAAGCACTATTTTTAGAAAGAAGGAAAGAAAATGAAGAGTCAACAAAATGGAATTCTCTGGCACTTAAAGAATTCTTACCCTCCTGCCAACAGGCTGCATGAAAGTATCACCCCAAAGCTGTCCCATCCATCTGAACTCTGATCAAACTGGTGGGAGACCCAGGATCAGTGTGTCTCTGATGACCTCTCCAAGAAGACCATTGTTCAGGACATTCCCTCTTATTCTCTTACTGTTGAAAAAAAGATGAAGTTTAGGATTATCTCCCAAAATACAGTGATTTCAAGTATAAGTTAAGGAAGAATCTTTCTGCATTCTATAAATTATTTCCTGCAGTTTATAAAGGTTGGTAGTCCTCGGGCAAACAGATGCCACAGCTATGGATGAAGACATAGCAGGAAATATATAAGGGACTTAGCATTTGTTTTGTCTCAGTTTCAGGGAAAAGCAAACCCCATCTTAGAAAGTAGGTACCTATTAAGATATGTCCTCTGTGCCCTATATTGTATTACTCCTGTCCTCATTATTACTTAATGCCTAATATTATCCCCTCTCTCTGCCCCCCACCCCGCCACCCCAGCTCCCTTCCCGCCTCCCTCTCCTCCCTCCCTGTTCCCTGCTCCCTGCTGCCCCTCTTCCCTTGCCTCCCTCCTTCTGACATTTATTGAGTATATATATACAGTTCTTGGTTAGGGAACATAAATGTCACAATTTGAATAGCACTAACATTGCATATATCATCTTGATTTCCAAGGTCATTAGGATCGCTTTTAAAATTTCTCTCTTGTAACTCAAGAGTCAGAAGGAAAATTGGTTAATAAAGAAAGTGAGCAGGGGAAGAAGTGTGGATCCCCCTGTAAAGTAAGGCATGCTGCTAACTTGACATTCTCTTCCCAGAGTCTCCTCCCTGGAGGCCCTTTCATGCGTGATGCTGGTTTTTCAAGGCTATATATTAGAAGACAGTGTGTAATTTCATTAGCTTGTGGAAGTCAAGTTTTACTTTCCAGTGTCATGGATCTCAGGGAGAACCACAGGAAAGGGTCAAGAAGCATCAACCCACTTTGGAGCTGGTTCTGAGAGTGAGCAGAAGAGACTCTGTGGGCTATGGATTCCCCTCAGGCAGGCAGAAACGACCCCCCTCAGTTCAGTTATATCCATCCCCCTAATTTCATGGAGGCCTCCTGATGGACTTGAGGGTTGAAATACTTTGAGAACAACATTGGTTGCGTTGCTGCTAAGAAAGAAGCAATCCACAGGCTGGGGGATGATCAAGGGTAACCCCAAATTAATTATTATTAAAACAGGCAAACAAACAAACAAAAGTGAGCTATGAAAGCAGCCACAAAATGTCCATGGGCTAATGGAATCCTTTCTTTTCCGGTGTCCTTATTTGAGGATGATGCACATGCTGCCCTCATCCGCCCTTCACTCCCTCTCCCTTCACCTTCCAAGAATTTGTCAACACTCATGACATGCAGTGGGATAAATTAGGAGGAAGGGCCACCAAAGTCCCTGTTGCTGACGACTTTTGGAAGCCTGCGTGGCCAAACCGCAGAGGCCAACAGGCAGAGGAGGGGCCATCTGCATGAGATACTGGGGGTGGGGGGCGGGAGAAGGGTGAGTGTTTGACTTCCTGTGACATACCATTGGACTGGGAGAAAATGCGACTGCCCTCCCCTGACCTCATCCTCTTTCAGCCCGTGGACGCTGCTGCTGAATTTCCACACCTTTCCTCCAGCATCATCCCTGCGCCTCTCAGCACGTCCTCCCAGGAATGCAGTGAGGTCACCCCTCCGGGTGGTCACGGCCAGACAGAAGAGGAGGAATGAAACGAATGTGCTTATTGTTCTTTAAAAGGTCATTCTCAACCGAGTGCAGCAATTTCCATTTTCTGGAAAGAAATGTTGATTGAATTAGGAAAGAGTTGGTTCTTCACATGAGAAGCTATCCTCACAGCTGATAAATGGCACAAGGATGCTGTTCACTGAGCTTCTCAGAATGGCATTTTACAACCTCCCGGGGGCTCCTTCAAAGAAGAGACACTCTGTGGGTCTCGGGGCGCTTATGGGTTTGAAGAACAACTGGAACACAGCCGAGTAGGGGTACACTGCTCCACCAACTCCTCCTAAGGGCCCAGCACCAGAGCCCACCAGGCTGACAGTAGCTGGCTGACAGTGTCCCTGCCTCTGACACCGGAAGTGGGCACGGGTGACAAGGCTGTGCACCCGGCAAGACGATTGCAGTGACAGCCCGGGGCCATCGAACTCTCGTGCGGGCCCCAGTGTGTGCAAACTTGGAGCGACCTCGCTCTCCACTGCTCCTTTTTCTCCCCCGAGGCCCGCGATGGCCCTCCTCTCCCCCTCCTCTTGATCGGGTCTCAGCAGCCTTGGCCTCCTGGCTTTCCAGAGGCGAAGGCCGAGTGGAGCCGGAGCTCACCTGGAGGCCAGTGAGGTCACGTGTGCCTCCAAGAGTCTGCACGTCCCGCCAGGAGCGGCCCTGCATCAGTGTGCAGGGAGGGCATGCTGTCCTCACCCTTTTCACCGACACTCCATCCACACAGGCAGAATTAGTTACATTTGATACCCTCCAAAGTTCAATATATCAGCTGTTTCTGCTTAGTTGTTCTAAAATAGCTTTGAGAAGGGAAATATTCACTCAAACACGTTATTTGTCATTTAATGATGGTAAATTGCTGGCTGTAAAGAAAATGGATTTGATTTGTCTTTCAAAACTGCCAACTCTTTGATTTTAAAAGGGCATCCATTCCCACTAAAATATGAGTTCTTTTCTTTATTTTTCCTTATGGCATTTTGTTTCTTTCCTTCATTTCCATGCCTGTCCCACTTTGCACAGCCAGCCTATTCTTCTATCCATCCATCTTCCCATCCATCCATCCATCCATCCGTCCATCCAACCATCCATTTGCTTGACAGATATTTATGGAAGACCCTCTGTTCTGAGTGCCCATGATAGAACAGGAAGCAGGACACACCAGACTGCACCCTCAGGGAATTTAGAGTCTCACTCTAACAGTGCCTGTTTGCCCGCCTTCTCTTCTTGCTAATGTCAATGTCCTCCATGCTCAATCCATAGGAAAGCTGGCCTCATCCTTTCCCAGTTGGGGGATCTCAGCAGTTGGTGCAATGGCCTCCTCCAGGAACCCAAGATAAGCTTGCGACGTGGCTCCCTTAAGTACCTGGGCTGCCGCTACAGCGAGATCAAGCCCTACGGACTGGACTGGTCAGAGCTCAGCCGAGACCTCAGGAAGACATGCGAGGAGCAGACCCTGAGCGTCCCTTACAACGACTATGGGGACAGCAAAGATATCTAGCGCCATGATGCCAGACGGTGGCTGCCAAAAGGAAGCAGGAAGAGAGGAGAGGAACATCTGGGTTGGTCTGTGGATTTTTAATATTTTTTAATGGAACATTAAAACCTCTAAACCAGGGAGAGACAATATCTAAACCAGGGAGAAATTGACCCTTGCTCCCTGTAGAACTTCTTTGGTATGACATTCTCCATCTGCATGATCAGTAGACCTGCCAACCAGCAGCCTCATGCAGTGCCATTTCTCTTTAGGGGATTATTTGGGGGCTTGTTTGACAGTTGATTTGTTTCATTTTTTTTCTCCCCAAGAGGTTCATCACAATGCTCAAGAGTTCTCTCATGCTTCCCATGAAAGGTCTATCAGGTTGAGGCATCCTGTGCTCAACTGAGTCCCTTACAACTGGGGACAGAAATGAGGTCAGAAAGCCACCAGACTGGCCTCAGGCCCCAGCCTCAAGCATTCCTCAGGAAGCATCTCACTCTGGGAGCCTAAGCTCTGCTCACAGAGAAAGATGACCACGGGAAGATTGGGAGGGTGACCTCTGTTAGGCCTCATGGCCCCCCCGAGGCCTTCCTGTTGCTCGATTCACACCTCACAGATGAACCGAGCCTCCGATATGGGTCCCAGCTGGCCTTTGGGATTTTTAGGTCCTCACCCATTTTAAGACAGGATTGGGATGAAATCTCCCTCTGGCAGATCTCTGCCTCTCCTCTAAACAGTATGATATCTTTAGGAGGCAACAAAACTCTACCTGTCAAATGCGCCTTCAAAACAGTCTACTGGGAAACTAGGGAGTTAGCAGTCACATTCTAGAAAAGAAGTAGAGTTGATTGTTCTAATAACTCCCGTGCCTCAAGATGATGTTCTCCAGACCACCAATGTACATGGCATTCCTGGATTCTCTTTAGTGCCCGCATCACTCACCCTGGACAGTGAAGGCTGGGCCGATGCCTCCTCTGGTCCAGGAGGAGCTGATATGAGACCTCCATGTCAGTGTTTCAGTGAACTAAAGCTATTACTGATCACAAAACACTAGTGTCCATTTCTCCCTTGCTAAATTTGCTTAATTATGTTGCTAGTTTTGCACATCCTTTCTCTGGGTGGCCATCCACAGGAGAATGCCACTGTTTTCACCTCCCGTCTAGCTGCCAGAAGTAGCAGAGGTTCTGTGTGGGCAAGCCCCCTGACCACAAGTAGGGTCTGGGCCCTTGCTTCCACCCACCATCCCAGTGTCATTGCCATGGCTGTAAGTGGCGGCCCAGCTGATAGGAAGCCCAGCCTTTCCACAAGAGCTCTGAGGGCCATGTGGCCCAGCAACGGCCTTAGCTGTCCTCACACACCTCAGAGGACTGAACACACACTCTCAGCCACCCTGCCTTTGACCAGGGCTCCTCGTTTGGCAGCACGAGAGAAAGGTCAGGAAAGAGAGGCAGGATCTATATTGAACTATATTGATTATGTTCTAAACAGTCATGACAGATCACATGTACCACACGCTACTCTGAGCACTTCACAGGTCACTCATGACAGTCCTCACGACAGCACCCCCACACCCCCAGCACCAAGGAAGTGCTATTCTTGGCTCCATTTCAGTGATGGGGAACCTGAGGCAAGGAGCGGTCACACAGCTTGCCCAAATGCCTCCTCTACCCCCATCGGGCCTCAATACGAATTCAGGCTGTCGGACTCTGGAGTTATCTGCCTCTAGCCTATGTCAGTGTGCCTGTAGCATGCTGCTGTCCCATCTCTGAGCTCCACAGGGACCTGGCTAGGCAGCTGTCCCTGCGCCAGGCCCGCCTGGGACAGAGGTGCCCACAGTATATCCCTACCCCCGCAGCTAGAGCACCCTTTGGGACTGCCAGGTCTGATGGGTGAGCAGCCCCCCCAGGGGCCAGGGAGCAGAGCCTGGGGAAGACTGCAAGTCCAGGTCGCCTGGTTCCCTTCCCTGCTCCTTTCCATAGACAGCCGGGAAGATTCATCTGGCATTCTGGAATGGACCTGCCTCCGAAATGCCTCCACTTCCAGAGCGAAAGCCCACAGAGACCTCGGCCTTCCCACCGCGGTGAGTGCAGGGCCTTGGGTAAAAGGCCTAAAGGGACATCCCTGACCGGCAGCGGAGAGGCCCCGCAACAGGCAGCAGGAGCCCAGGCAGCGGGCCAGGCCGAGGGAAGCACGGTCTATGCTGCTGCTGTCTTGGCCCCGCCGCCCCCGTTTTCAGATCTGCCCAGAACACCTGCTCCACCGTGCACAGTGGGAGGCTGCGCTGCCTTCCTGCCCCCTCCTGCAGAGCGAGAACAGAGAGTGGCGTCAGGGTCACCCTTCTTCATCCCCTCCTTCCCTTTTATTAACGTAAAGGAGGCTCATTCTCTCCCAGTCTCCTCTCTGTCCCCCAAGCCCCTCCAGCTTTTCATCCATTTTATCTTTTTCTTCTCCGGGCCCACCCTTCCTCCTTCATCCCTTCCTTCTCCATGACTCTCTTCCTCCCTCCCTGTCCCCTGTGTCCCCTCATGGCACATGTGCTTGCATGCACACCTCCACACATGCACACACAGTACACACACACAATGAATACTTTGCACACACATTATACACATACATACATATACACAACACACACATTATACACATACATACATATACACACTATACACACGTTGTACACACACAACATACACATACACATACATTGCACACACATATCCACATTCACTATACACACAGCACACCTACACTGTACACCTACATCACACACACATTATATACACACTACACGCTATACACACATGCATTATACACACACTACATACGCATACACTATAACACGGTACATACATACATTACACGTACATGCACTATCCACATATAACACACATATAACACCCAGCCTCTATGGCTGGGTCCCGTGGACTTTCAGGTTAAAAGTAAGGCCAATGTGAGTGAGGCAAGAGTCAGTGTTTTAAGTTCCTCTGAGGATTTAACTGCAGGATTTGGCCCTGGGAAGACACCATCGGTCACATCCTAATGACAGTTTCCAGAGCTTGCCTGGAGGGACCTATCCTGACTAAAAAAGGTAACAGTACTAGACCAGTATTAAACCTCAAACTTCTAAAAAAAAAATAAAAATAAAAATAAAAAAAATAAACCTCAAACTTCCAAGCTGCCAAACAGGTCTTAGGGAGTCACTTATACCCACCACACGCACCCAGCTCTGGGCTCCCCACAAGACCACGGTGTTTCCTCTTGAACATATGTGACCTCCCCGGAATAGCATTAGACCTTTAACTGAGTATGTGACTATTTTCCACAGTTTGGACCATTTGTTATTTTTAGTTAAGCACACTTCTTGATACTCAAATGTTCTATTAAAAAAAAAACTGAGCGTGAAGAAACCCCACTTTCTGACTATAGAAGGAAGAACAGATATAATGTGACCAACTTCAGGTGTAACAGTATTGTTTCAAAGAGAATTATTCTACGAGTATAAAAACAAAAACATGGAATAATCAACTAAATAATAAACAAAGCTGTTAGTAAGTGTCAGGTGTGTGGATGTTACTGTGTGTCTTCTGAGAATTTGAATGATCTGGTTGGACCCATGGGATGGGGACAGTACCAGTCTTAAATGGTCAGGTGCCAGATAGGCTTACAGCCTGTCATCCTAACTAAAAAAAAGAAAACAAAAAAAGCAAATTCTAAACATGTTGTTAGTAGTAATGGTTCTCATCCTATCACCATCCAGACAATTAGCGATGAAATGTATTGAGTGCGTATCTGCTGTATTTCCCACACAATGTGCAGTGCCAAGGGTATGCTGGTGAGTCAGACAAGCTCATTCTTCATCACAGAACCTGGCATTTTACAGGGAAAGGGAGACATCGAGCCCATCATTACCAGGGTGAAGAGAACCAAAGCAGAGAAGCACAGGACAATGGGAGTCACTAAAATTGATCTTTGGGCGTCTCAGGCAAATGTTGCAGAAGGCCCTCCCTGACACCTTCCTGTCTTGTACTCTGTAGAGGCATTTGGGTTAGGCTGGCTCTTGTGAAATGCTTCGTGCTGGGCAGCCCAAACGTTCAACCACTTTTGTCCTCTCTACCATGTGACTTGAAATAGAGGTTCTCTCTGCTGCCACCAAAACATGTGAGTCCCTTTATCCTCAAAACCCAGAGATGAAGTACCTGCACGCTCAGTGGGCCTTCTTGCAAAGTAATGATGAGAGTACTTTTCCCCACGCAAGCAGGGACTACTCAAAGGTGAGCACTGTGACGGTCTTAAAATGTGACCACAAATTCTTTGAAACCCTTCCCCTCTAGAAGTGTGTTCTACTGTCTCTCCCCTTGAATCTGGGCAGGGCAGTGACTATTTTAAACCAATAAATGGTGATGGAAGTGACACTATGTGACTTCCCAGTCTGAGTCCAGAAGGCCTTGGGGCTTCTGCCTCCTTCCCTGGAACTCTTGCTCTCAGATCTCTGAGCCATCACAGAAGAAATCAGAGGCCACCATGCTGGAGAGGTCACATGTCAGCCCTGTGGTCCACAGTTCCAGCTGAGGCAGCCTTCTAGACATTCCTGCTGAGGCACCAGACACGTGACTGAAGCTGTTGGACCCTCAAGAGTAGTCTCTCTGCCAGCTGCATACCACCCAGCAACTTCTATCAATGTCACATGGAAGAGAAGAATCACCCTGCCAAGGCTTGACTGAATTCCTGACCCCGGAATTATGCAACATAATAAAACAGTTATTGTTTTAAGCCGCTAAGGGGGTCTGCTAAATAAAGGGGATCTGATCAGGGCCAAAAAAGTCTACTCCGTCCAGCCAGTGATGGAGCATCAAGGTTGCCCTGCCCTAGGCCTGAACTCACCATGAAGAGGAGAGGAAAATGCATGCAGGGTGGGCTGCACATGCATAACATGCCTCTCGGCAGTAAAGTGAGTCTCTGCTCCAACAGAGGGGAGCAAAAAGAAGGGTGGCCTCTTCATCCCAATACATCTGAGCAGGCAAACCTCAGGAACTTCCCCGAAAACCCCAGTCAAGTTGCAGGGGAGGGACGGGGGGGGGGGGGGGGGGGCATGCAGGGAAAGGACGATTGTTCCAGGGCCAGCACGAGAAAGAGAAGGGAGAAGACAATTTGGAATAAAACAGAAACCTTGGAAGGGAAGGGTTTCTTCCAATGACTTTGTTTTTCTGTCCCTTTGCATTTGGAACTTCCTGGATGTGATGTGCACACCCCACACTTGATGTGTGCCAGGCATTTGTGCTAAACGCTTAACTGCATAATACTCTTCAGTCTTCACTGCAATCTGGTGAAATTAATACACTTAAGTAGAAGGAAGCAGAGTCCCAGAGACTTGATATGACCTGCCCAAGGCCACAGCTAAGTGGAAAGACGGGCATTTCCACTGAAGACTGTCTGACTCTAACCATGGCCCCACACTGCCACTGCTCCCCATGAGTTTGTTTCTCACTGAGTTTCCTAGAAACGGAAAAACTCCTCCCGTTGAGACTTTTGCAGATCACCGGCCTGTCACCCTATCTCGGGCAACAGGAGAGAACGTGGCTGGATGCCGGACCGGTACAAACTTTTACCACTACCATTAAGAAAACAACTCTGAGTGTTTTCTTGTTTTCACAAGCCAAGCACATTGTTCCTTTTTGTTTGTTCTTGGCTTGGTTTTATGTCTGTCACGAGTGTAATGCAGAGCTCAAAAATGGTGACTCTTGCTCCTATGTTTAGTGTAGCCCTTTATTGGGCTTTAGTGGGACCTTGGCCTCCTGTCCTCCTCGGTGCTCTGCACACATCCAATACTTGAGGGAGCACTTGGGGAAATAGCCTCCAGCCTTTCAGGGCAGTGTGGATTGACTTGATTCAGACGCAGCCTCCAACCCTGCTCCCATCATCATTTCAGCTGGAGCAGTGAATGAGCAGTTTAGTGTGAGAGGGAACCTCAGCATTCTCTAGCATAGCGGACAGTTTCTCTATAGATACATGGGGGACTCTAGAACTCGGCTCATGTTTGCACTTTTCCAAAGTGAGGGGGGAAGATCCTCCTTGTTCTGGGGCTTTGCAGCGTAAGCTATAATTGGATTGATTCCCAGAAGAAATGGACGGATCTTGACATTACATTTCTTCACCAAAACTGCCCTTTGTTGGAGTTTATGAATAGGCCTGTTCATCCAGGGCTATGAGTCAATGTAAATCCCTTACTACCTTTCCCAGTAGGAGAACCTCAGCCATGTTCTGTGCTCAATAATTAGGAGCAACTTCTTTTGTTTAGAAGGATTCAGATGCCAAGTGACCTTGAGGCTATTGCTGCCTGATGGATCTGACGGTGCTCTGAGACCTACCGACATAGAGATGAAGTCACCTCACACAATGCCCTGGTGATGTCGCAGGACCTAAGTGCCCAAGAGTAAGACGGATTGGACATACTTAATTGCATTTGTCCTGGTGACTATTGAGTATAACATGGAAATACCTACACTCCTCGAAAGCCAACTGCCTGTTTGTCCTCAGATCCATCTCTCAAACTTCTGCGGCTCTGCTCAGTGTCATATGGAGTTGACTCTTATAAACTACATTTCCCAGACTTCCTTGTCAGTAGGCTTCCAATCCAATGGGATAATGGAGGCACTTAGGGAAGAAGACAAACCAAGATGCTTCCCCTCTCTGACTTGGATAGTGTCTCTAGTGTCTCCTTCATGATCCCAGATACCTGTCTGGGCTCAGACTTCCTCCAGCAAACTCCTGCTATGCTTTCAGCTCCTGTCAGGTGGCTATGACTCCTGAACTTCAGCAACACTATCTCCTTAAAGTAGGAGCTGCTTCCTGCTGCTGCTCATCTTGGGTTGCCCCACGATTCTCTATATGCCTTTTCTGTTATTCCAAAGCCTTTCTAATTTGAATTTCCTCTACTGAGTTACCTAAAATGTGTGTTGCTTTCCTGACTGGGTCTTAACTAATACATACTTCAAACTAAAAATTGCATATCCTTTGGTACAGGAATTTTGTAACTTTTTAGAATTTGAATGATGATCTGGAAGATGAAATGTTGATGCTGAAAGTGAAGATATTTCTCTGAACTCTAAAATTGATTACAGGGTCAGAAAATAGGTTTCTACTTGACCAAAGGTTTCTACTTTGGTCAAGTGGTAGTGGCTGCCTGTGATTTGAAAAGGATTCTGACGATGGATCTGTATCTGGCCAAAAAGAGTGGTGACATGGGTATGGAAATGGAGAATAGCAAGATGCACGCCATGCATCTGTTCTCCCTGATTGGTAGGAACAGAATAGGCACAGTTCTGAAATCAGAACCATCTAGGAAAATCTATTATGTATACATCATATATGTATATATGACATAACACATATGTGTATATATGAAAATTATGATATATCTGAAAGTGAATTTGTTCATTGTGCATTGATAATGGAAATAGAGTGAGAATAGAAAACACATTTCTGAGACTTTCTGGCCCCATTACTTTCTGGCTAGGCTTTCTGGCCCCTAGCATTTCATTTACCTTTTCTGAATTGTCATTTTCATTTCTAAATCTGTATGTTAAGATAGTCTTAATGGTATTAATTTTGTATCTCAAGTGGTGTAAAACAAAGGATTCCAAAGTCTTCATCATTTCAAAGTTTCTGCCGCTTGAGCAGTGTATCAGTTAAGATCCAGTTAAGATATCAACAGAGAGAATTTAATATAGGGTTTTTTAAAATAGATATTGGAGTATCAGAAAAGCAAAAATACTTGAAACTCCAAGATAACACAAAGGTATTAATAATAACTATAGGAAGTGGCCTTTCCTCTTGGGCTAGAAGAACAAAGGAGTGAAGTTGATTTAATAGAAATTGGATGCCCTCAAGGAGGAGACGCTATTTGCCCAGTGCTGGAACTTGCATGTGGGATCATAATGAGGCTGGTTCCTTAAGCACGCAAAGATAATGGAAAGTGGAACCAGGGGCTGTTGCCACACGAAGGTGGCATAGACACAAACAGGAAGCAGACGGGAAGGAACCAGTCCCTTCTCCCTCCGCCTTCCTTCCAGTCTCCTTTACTGTCCCCTGGACAAAACCTAACATGGAGTTGAGGGACAGAAAGGAAGCCTTCCAACATCGGCATGACAAAGCTGAATACAAAGGGTGGGTTGAGCTGAGATGGGATAGCTTAATAGCTGCACAAGCAGCCTGAGGCTTGATCGAGATGATGCTTTTGAAAGCCCTTAGCACAACACCTGGAGCTCACCCAGTAAGCAACACCAGTGACGCTCCCGGGCCCTCTTCAGTGCTCTTTAGATGCTGAAATGGAGCCACATTTGCTCCCGATATTATCCTTTCCCAGTAGCTTTCTCTTGATGACATCGGCAAAATAGAGTAGCAAGAAAACATGTTTCATGTTCATATTATGCTTTCTTTTTTAGGTGACAAAGATCCTTCCATATATTTGAAATGGAACTTCCTCTAAGAGGTTTTATCATTTTAAGTGAGATTTCCTTGGTTGCCAAAGGTGCTGTTGTTTTTAACAGCAGGTAACATGTATTTGTTGCTTATTATGTGCCAGGCACCTTGATACGGCTTCTCTTATCTCACACCCCCCTCCCAACAAGCAGCCCCAAGCACAGATACTGCCACGGTCTACACATTGAACTCCGAGGTCTTGAGTGAGTTGCCCAAGACCACACAGCAGGTGAGTACGGGAGCCCCACTGTGTGTTTCCTCCCACTCTCCAGTGCTGCCAGGCGGCCCACTTGAAGTCACCTTCCCTTAGCCCTGGAATATCCTAGGTCACCATGGTGAGTGAACTGAATTAGCAGCAAAACTGGACTGTTTTTCTGTCTGTCTGTTGTTTTGTTTTGCCAATGTGGGGGGAGCGGTGCTCTTGCATCCACCGAAATTGACAGACAAGACACAGCGATATTTGCATGTCCCTCGTGCTGCTTCACTCTGATCATCGGCACAGGGTCAGTCCCTGTCACCCTGTGACAGTGGTGCCGGGTCTGTGCACTTTCAAGGCTCCTTGTGACATGAGTTTATTGGCATTCGTAGAAATGAACTCCTCCCATCTCTGAGCTCACTGGGTTTTGCTCTAACTGGTGTAAGATGTAAGCCTCACCCCCACTCTCTAGCCTGGTGGTGTTCTCAGACAATTCAGCTGTTCAGATGTCTATACAGTCACAAAACAGAAGCATTCTACTACACCCTGAGTCCCTGGCATGTTATCTGTTGTGTCTACACCATGGTCATCCCTGACTGAAAAGATGGTTCTAATGCACTTTAGGCCTCTGGACCTTCCAAGCAGTCTCACTCGTGGGTATCAGGTAAAGGAAGATGTTTTGATCCTCACCCCGTAGCCTCTATGTCCCTTGGCAACAGGGGAGGGATGTGAGGAGGCCACGGTAGAGGTGTTGGTGATGGAGCCCAGTGAAGAAGGAGGAGCATAAAGGAAGGGCATTGGGCTGCCATGGCAACGCCAGCAAACACTCACTAGAGCGGGTGCGGTCCAGGATTTAACGAAGTGCCACTGGGTTTGAGCAGCAACTGGAATGTCTGAGTGTAGCTGCATTCCTCCCCACAGAGCCTGGGGCCCGGCCACCAGCAAGGACTGCCTGTACCTCTCAGGAATGCTCAGGATGAAGACAGGCATGGAAAAGAGCAGCAGGCCTCCCAGGTGTGGGTTTTCCTACCCCAGCCACAGAATGGGGGCCTTCCAGTAGAAATTTGGAAAACTCCACAAAGAGCCAAAAGAGACTTGATCTACAATTTTTTTTTCCCCAAAAAATACTCTGAGGCTGACATTCTTCAGGGTATGAGCAGGCACTTTGAAAGTTTTTCCTCCGCAAAAATTCACTTCTGTCTTTTCTTTTGCTGCCTCTCCTTTCCTTCCAAAGTGGTGTTCCCACTGTGGACAGGGACCTGGGATCTCAAACCTTCACAGTTTGATCAAACAGAAAAGGGATTGTGGGGGCAAGGTGAGCAACGGGAATGTGGGTGATGTTGGGTTGAAGGGGCAAGTCTGGAGAGATGGAGGAGAGACAAGATTGAAAGGATGAGGCGGGTAGGACGTGAAGAGTGGATTTAGAGTTAAGCCTGAGGTCAAGGCAGGGTCTTGTGTCCAAGGCCCAGTGTTGAGATGAGGCTTTCACTAGCCTGGGGATTCTTAGAAAACCTGATAAGAATGTGACAGTGAGTTCAATAGCTGGTCAAGTTGTCTATGAAGAAGAATCCCTGGAGCTCCCATTAAAGCCTGGAAAACAGATATTGCCAGACTCTGACCTTGCTTTCACCTCCGGGTCTTGCTAGACTGAACTCTTCCCTTCTCCAGATTCAATTCTTTTCTGTCCTATTTCTTCTTTTCCTATGTCTTCACCAGCTTAGAGGAAACTCCCATCTAAAGATTGGCACAAATGGAAACTAGAGACAAGTGGTGAGATTTTAAGAGTATCTGAAATGCTAAGAGGGTGATATTGGGCACTTCATTGACAAAGAAAGAAGGAAAGTCATTCATTGTAAATATTTATTATTAGTAATTATTTATTGAACTCTGGGTAAATTGGCTCTTTGTTACATACTTTATATCCATTATAGTAAATCTACAAAAAAATTTCTTTAAGTTGATGATCAGCATTCCATTTTATTTTTTTATTTTTATTTTTTTAAGATTGATTGATTGATTGATTGATTTATTTATTTATTTATTTATGATAGACAGAGAGAGAGAGAGAGAGAGAGAGAGAGAGGCAGAGACACAGGCAGAGGGTGAAGCAGGCTCCATGCCGGGAGCCCGGCACGGGACTCGATCCCGATCCCTGGGACTCCAGGATCGTGCCCTGGGCCAAAGGCAGGCGCTAAACTGCTGAGCCACCCAGGGATCCCCCAGCATTCCATTTTACAGATGGGAAGATTAAATTTTAAGTCACAAACTTGCTTAAGATCACTCAGCTTCATCTCAGGTCAAGTTTTTATGGTATAGGAAAGGAATTCACATAGAGCACTTTACATGTCAAGCACTTTCAAGAATTAAAGATTATACCCAATCAAATGCACACAACTCCACAAATATAAAGTTATCCCCTACTTTGCAAATGGGCCTTGAAAGACTCAGTCATCTATCCAAGTTCTCCATGAGCTGGGAGCCCACACTGGGTCATGAGGCTGAAGTTCTATACTCTGAATGAACTAGCATGAATAGCTAAGTGCCTAGAATGTCTACCGGAGTTCACTTTGAGAGAGTCAAGGTTTAAAATCTATGGACGCCTTGGTACCTCCAGGAGCTTCATTTATACCAAGAGGGACACTTTCTACTCTCCTCAAGCCATGACTGTTGCCTGGGGCACTCTTTACTTCATGAAGGTAAATTGTCTAACTCTAAAATTATTATGGGTGGATACAGATTGCTCATTAATGAGCATGATGCCCAGGCAGAGCTCTGGGACATGCTTTGGCCTTAGCACTACCCTGTGAAATTGCAGATAAATTACATTGTCTTGCTGACATCGTTTTTTAAAAAATTTTTCCTTCCCTTAATACTTGGAATCAGGTCACATTCTAACTATTTAATCTGGGCCTCAAACTGGCATACAGCATAACTTTAAATGAAATTATATTTAAAACCTAGCCAAAGGTTCATAGAACACTTAATTGCATGTCAGTATATGTGTGCGTGTGTGAGAGTGGTGGGGGAAGAGAAAGAAAGAGAGAGAGGAGAAGAAAAGAGAGAGAGAGAAAGGGTGAGAGAGAAACACAGAAACACACCAACACTAATCAACCCATTAGAATAACTTACATCTGGGCCAGAAAGTGCATGGAAATTCAAAAGCCAGCCAATCATTATCCTCAGTATTCTGCTTCTTCTGGTCACTTGTGTACCAGGGACACTTCTGTTTACCTTAAGTAACGATACAACAGCCATATATAATATAAAATGCTGGTTCCATGGTATGTACTTTATGTTCATTATTGTAAATCTGCATAATTTTTTTTTTTGCAAAAAATTCTTTAAGTTGGGAACTTATTGAACTCAACAGCAAAGAAACAAACAATCCAATCATGAAGTGGGCAAAAGACATGAAGAGAAATCTCACAGAGGAAGACACAGACATGGCCAACAAGCACATGAGAAAATGCTCTGCATCACTTGCCATCAGGGAAATACAAATCAAAACCACAATGAGATACCACCTCACACCAGTGAGGATGGGGAAAATTAACAAGGCAGGAAACCACAAATGTTGGAGAGGATGCGGAGAAAAGGGAAACCTCCTGCACTGTTGGTGGGAATGTGAACTGGTGCAGCCACTCTGGAAAACTGTGTGGAGGTTCCTCAAAGAGTTAAAAATAGACCTGCCCTACGACCCAGCAATTGCACTGCTGGAGATTTGCCCCAAAGATACAGATGCAGTGAAATGCCGGGACACCTGCACCCCGATGTTTATAGCAGCTATGTCCACAATAGCCAAACTGTGGAAGGAGCCTCGGTGTCCATCGAAAGATGAATGGATAAAGAAGATGTGGTCTATGTATACAATGGAATATCACTCAGCCATTAGAAATGACAAATACCCACCATTTGCTTCGAGGTGGATGGACCTGGAGGGTATTATGCTGAGTGAAATAAGTCAGTCAGAAAAGGACAAACATTATATGGTCTCATTCATTCGGGGAATATAAAAATTCGTGAAAGGGAAAAAAGGGAAAGGAGAGAAAATGAGTGAAAATATCAGTGAGGGTGACAAAACATGAGAGACTCCTAACTCTGGGAAATGAACAAGGGGTAGTGGAGGGAGGTGGGCGGGGGGTTGGGGTGACTGGGTGATGGACACTGAGGGGGGGCACTTGGTGGGATGAGCACTGGGTGTTATGCTATATGTTGGCAAATTGAACTCCAATAAAAATTTTTTTAAAAATTCTTTAAGTTGGAAATTATTATTCCATTTTACAGATAGGAAAATTGAATCTCCAGCCATTTAGTAACTTGCTCAAGATCACTCAACTTCATCTCATGTCAGGTTGCCTCTTAGATTCTTTATCTTACTTGATCAGTAGTTACTGCTTCTTCCCAATCCTCGTGGCCTACACATCTAAAACTGAAATGTGCCTATCTGTTAGCTGAGCTAAAGCATTCCTCAACATAAAACTGATTGACAAACCCTGAATTCAACAGTCAAGTTGAAAGTGAGTCTTTTTGATGCAATGCCCTCACAATCTAGACTTCTATGCTGCCCTTGTATCAACACCATTTTTTGGACTTATTGCTCAAGAACCAATCAAGCCATAAAGTTCAAGTGTCCACAAGCCACTCCGACTCCAAACACAACATCCTCTTTTCTTTTGATCCTCATGTCCATAAAAATCAGGGTTGAGTTCAATTTAGCAAATTTTGAGGTTTTATTCAGGCAGGACACTGTGCAAAGCAGTACCTGAGACCCAAAGCTGAGTCAAGACAGTGCTTCCAGGGCCACCATGTAGAGATGTGAAGTTGTGTGTGGCTCAGAGTTTCTTGATCCCAGCAGTGAATGTGGCCAGAAATCAAGCCTGGCCCACCTTTTCCAGCCATGGTCTCTGATGCTGATTTGCTTTCACTCAGATGAAGTGATGATGTTTTCTACTCACAGAATACATCTAATGACCTAGTAGAGCTAAGTTCACTTGCCTTCAAAGAATTTATAGTTGATTTGGACAGGAACATGGCCAACAGAACACCAGTCATCCAGATTGACTGTCTTAAGAGAGGACAATAAGGGGTCATGGATTCAATACACCTCATCAAAGAGGTGAATGAAGCAGAGCATCAGGAAATTGGAGAATGGGAAAAAGGACTAAGGAAATGAAGTTTGGGGCAGGAGGAGACAGAGGAAAGGGATTCCAGGGCAGGGAACAGCATGAGCAAAAGCAGGAGGCTCTGAGGCTGGAGAGGGATTGTCTTTGACAAAGGGAATTATTCTTGGATCAGAAACAGTAGGAGGTCAGGGCAATGGGTAGGCTGAGCTGAGACCAGTTTGACCATTAAGGACATGCAGAGCCTGTGAAGTCGTTTCCATGAGTCATGGGTGACATGACGAGAATTGAGGAATGATGTGGACTCTGTGCCAGTGGACTAGGGGAAGAGGCCTGAGAGAGGACCTTGCCTGGTGACATCACCATAGTCTGTTGAGGAGGTGTCAGCAGCCAGGGGGAAGACAGGGCCAGTGGGAAGGAAGATGAGAGGAGTGAGAGTTACAAAGGAGATGGGATGGATTACATGCAAGCACAGAGAAGCCTGTGTGGGAAACCCTTTGCCTCTGAGGACTAGCCAGGACCAATATTGTGGCCAAGGAGGCTCTCCATGACCCTTTCCAATGCCCCCACCTCTCTCCCTCATTTTGTCCTGGCCATGTTGGCCTCAGTGCTCTTCTGCAAACACACTGAGTTCCATCCCAGCTCACAACCACTGCTCCCTGTGTAGGCTGCGTCTTCCCCAGGTGTTCAGTGGGCTTCCTCTCTTACCTCCACATGCCTCCGAGAAGCAAACTCTGGCCTTCCCCACATGAACAAGCACCTCCTTGCCCCTGGCCACTCCTTGCCACCTGACCACACTTTGGTTTCTTTTGTGACAGTCCTCACCAGGAGGCATGTCTGTTTCTGGCTATCCTGTCTCTCTCCCACTTCTTTCCAAACTCCATAAGGACAGAGACTGTTTTGTTCTCTACTATATTCCTACCTGCCTGACACAGAATAGGTGTTCAATCAATATTTACCAAATAAAGCGATACCATCAGCTATAGGAGGATTCTTTGCTTCACTAAGGTCACAGCAGTCCAGATATAAAATGTATAGCCTAGGAGATAGTTCTTTAATAATAGACTGATTCATGACCAGGCAAGATAACTCATGGAAGAAAATGCTAGAGTGCATTATCAGTCTTTTGGAGACCCATTCATGTCTGAGCCCCTACAAAACTAAATATTGTGCTTTATGAGTGTGGTTTCCAGAAAAGGGGTGTGCTTTTAGAGCAGAGTGGATTAATGCACACAGCTTAGCTCCAGACTCTCAAGGTCCAAATCCTGACTCTGCCATTTGTTAGTTATGCTGCCTTGGGCCTCTCTGTACCTCTCTGAATACCTCCCATGTCTTAGTTTTGTTGTTTCCCTGCTCCTTAGTCACCGTCTGATTTCCCAAAGTGGAGGTCCCAGTGGCTTTATGGGAACTATCTACCCGTAAGAGACCTTTTTGTTTTTTAAGATTTTATTTATTCTTTCATGAGAGACTCGGGGGGGGGGGGGGCAGAGACACAGGCAGAGGGAGCAGCACACTCCATGCAGGGAGCCCGACATGGGACTCCATCCCGGGTCTCCAGGATCACACCCCAGACCGAAGACCACGCCAAACCACTGAACCACGAGGGCTGCCCAGAGACCTTTTTATTTGCTTTTGATTTCTGGTCCAAAGTTTCTGGATATATAAATTTGTAGATGATTTATTAAATTTAAATTTTCCTAAAGTAGAATAATATAATCCAAATACTCAGCTAAGCATGATGTACCTTGACTTCAACCATGGGACATAAGTTTTATGATAAAAAAAAATGTTCAAAGCATATTTTAAAAGTAAATGTGAGTAATCTGTCTGCGTGATATTCTAGAGCTGTGCTGTCCAGTACGGAGTCCACCACATGTAGCTATTTACATTTAAATCATTAGACTTGAGTAAAATCTAAAATTTAATTCTTCAGTCATCCTGGTCACACTTCAGGTGCTCAATAGCAACACATGACTAGTGGCTACTACATTGAACAATGCAGATAGAGAATGTTTCCATCATTCTTGAAAGTTGCATTTAATTGTGTTAACAGTACTCTTCTACAAATTCAATACATTCAGAAATTCAATGATTTTTTGAAGAAATAGCCAGTATTCCACGTAGCTAGTGAAACTTTCCAGAGATATTTCAAATATCTGGAGCTTTCCAGCATTTTTGCCAACTCCAGAAATTTCCCCTTAACCCACTTTGTTTTGCTCAATGCCATGCTCTACCACCATCACCCTACAATCCATTTTGCTTCTTTCTGAATTGGTAGGCTAGAACATCTGACAGCTGAACCACACAGGATTATCTTATCTGCCCTGTCAGAATACAGTAATCATGGCACATATCTCAGAGACCCTCTAATGTCTGAGTATCATAGTGTTTGAAGATTTGGAGGGTCTTTACAAGCCATTCAAAGGCAGTTCCTTCCTCTTCTCCATTGGCAAACTTCTTGTCAGAGGAGTCTATGTGTATACATTGCTTCTATCAATCATCCCTTAACTTCTTCCTGTCTACATTGCCAAGGCATTGTGCTGGGCATTCTGTACAAAGGTAGATATTTAGGAAATTGAGGTTCAGAGAGGTTAAGTAACTAGATGACAGATCTGGTGAGTGGTAAAGTCATAATTTGAATTCATATTTGTCAGGCTCAAAAGCTTGTACCCCTTGCAGGTCACCATGCTACTGCCCATAGATTATGAGTCATTAATGCATCGTATGTATTGCTTTTCATGGTCCAGGCTCAGTCATCCATGCTCTCAGCCTCCCTGTAGCAGATCACCAAAGTGAAGGAAGCATTAGCAGCACTGAGTTAATAAGCCATATTTCCCAGAGTGGAGGCTACTTGGACACTTTAAGAAGCTATGAGATCTCTCTTACAAATCATTCTCAAGGTTATTGATTCACCACCAACAAAACCATTCCTTGGAAGTCACTTGTGTTCTGACACAGCTTGCCTTACTATTTAGAAAGCACTCTGACCTGTGTATATGGAGTTGTGGTATAGGGAGTCAACATTCTCCCTTTATATGCTCATCATATTTTTTTTTTGCATTGAATAAATAACTTTCAAGGGGACTAAGACAAAAAAAAGGAAGCTTGTCTAAATCAATTATCCTTAGAAGGAAATTTGATGCAAAGAATGTGAGCAAATTGTAATTACCCTGTACTAACTTTCAGGGTTTAGAAATGTTTTTATTATACCGATTTGAGATGTTCACCAGACTTGTGGATTCTCTTAAGGATGCACCCTGACATTGTCACACCAGTTCTCATTAGTACGAGTACAGGCAATACGACCTGAACATCTAGTGGTAGGAATCAAGAGGAAGAAATCAAAAGGATTATCGGGAAGTTGCTGAATGCAGCCGATCACATACACTTCCCAGTGAGTTGACCACTGGGAAATTACTACCTATTCTCTAAACTGGTCTTACCTTGTTCCAGACCCAAATACCCAAGGAGTAGGTAGGTTTTATGGGTGCGAACTATTAAGAGATATAAGATTCTCTCCACCACATTCTTTTTTCCAAGCTAACCATTGGGAAATCTGAAATGCTACAGATCCAGAATCAGTGGTCTTCCTGGGGGGACATGGAAAGAGACCCAAAGCCAGCTCTGGAGATGTCATGGAGCTATTTATAAATGCAGAACCTTCTCATTACCCTCCTCCCCATGCTAAGCCCCTTGTCGTCTGGTTGGCCTGAATCTAAGAGTAGTGAGTCTTCCCACTGATGGGTGACTCATCATGTCATTTAAGTTTGTCAGTCAATGGAAACCAGAGCTCCAAAGTCTCTCTCCAGGACTATCCCTGGGGAAGCTATTAGGGAGAAGGCAGCCTTGCCAGATGTCTCAGTCCAGCTGGCCTAACTGGCATGTGCAGGGCATCTGCTTATACTCAGGGCCTGGCATGAGGCGAGAGGCCTGGAAGAGTATGCTAGAAGCTTTGCTCTCAGTTTTCCTACCATCAGCTACTAACAAAGCCACAAGGAAACCAATGAGTACCTTGAAACATAAACAGGTAAAAAGACATTTAACTCTCCCATTTCAACTGAGTATGGGTTCACTCTGGGCCTAGCGGGCTGAACATCATGGAGTGGAAAGTACATTACATCTGGGGAACAGAAAACTTGGATTCCCATCCCAAGCTGAACTTAGTTATATGAACTTAAAGTTTTCAATGACCTCTCTCACACTCAGTGTCTTCATCTGTAAAATGGAAACAAAGCTGGTTTTGCTGTGCCTAGCCCACAGGTAGCAAGAAAGCATAAGAAAGCAATTTGTGAACCATAAAGAAAATGTGAGGTTTTTTTTTACCCTCAAATGTTTATTTCTCATCACAAGCCTCTCCCCTAAATTCCAAACATACATTTCCACCTATCTATCCCATAGGCCTTACCAAATGGCTAGCAGGTGTGTTGGAGAACCACCCAGCCCTTCAGGCCACCAGATGATGCCCAGCATGACCAGAGACCTTGCCAAGCTGCCCGCAGCTGTGGAAGTCTCCTCCCAGTGTGCTAAACACTACTTCATAGGAAACTTCCAACTGAAATCTATCTGGCCCTCAAACTGATTTTATCAAATAGCAAATATATGCTCTTTCTTCAAAAGGCTTTCCTTTTCTGTCAGTGATGATGATCTTCATGGGTGTATAGGCTTAATGCAGAGACCTTGTCTTTGACATTTCTCTCCACTTCTCCCCCTTCCCTTTCACATCCCATTAAACACCATTTTTCTTTTCCTTCTAGCATCTTGATGTCTCACAGAATCAGGATTAAGACCAGTCATATGAAACTCAAGGAACTTTCCTCATTGGACTGACACTTGCTATCCTTATCTATGAAATGAGAATATGGAAGTTGCAGTTTTGTTGTGAGCATTAAATAAGATTATCTTTGCCAAATGCATAGCGCATGTTAGCTAAGTTCTACCTTCTAGCTAAACTGGATGCCTCAGTGATGTCCAATATCACCCAGGCTTTCCCCAAACCTATCTCCACATCTTCATTCCTGTTCTTTACTTTGCCTGGACTATCCTCTTCCTCTTTCCCATTTCTGTCTACCAAACTGATATGACTCCTTCTCAGACCATCTTCAAATGCTATGTATCTTTGGCATCCAGGAGTGACACCTACTTCCTCTGAACTATTAATGATTCTTGGGCCTTATGTCTACAACTCACGAGACACCTGACATCACTACTGTGTGCTCTGCTTTGGTACATGTCATCTCTTCTCATAAACTTTCATGTTTATTTTCTCTGCACATGCCATTTACTTAACAAATCACTTATAAATGACTGAGAGAAATGATCAATCAACTAATTGATGATGATGATGTCTGGCACAAGCAAATGGAAAGCAATTTGGAAGTGATGGTTGATTTACACAAAGAATAAGACACCAAAAGCACTTCATATTTTCTGTGCTGATTTTTTAATGAACATCTTATAATCTTACAAAATAACTGGCTGTAGCTGTTTTACATTACAATACAGTAGATCAGCTCCTTTCACTGTGTTCCCAATCAAGCCATCCCCCTTCGGGTGCTAACTGATGCACTCAATAGTGATCTCACAGAGTAGAGGAAGTGCCAAGTCCAATGCTTTGTAATGCAGGGAAGGAAAGGAGAGAATCAAGAATAACTCTTCACTTTCACGTGCAGATTTGCCAGCTGCCCATTCTTCTTACTCTGTCCTCTCATCTCTCTGGTTGGAGACTGTCACGCTAACCATTAGTCAGCTAGTCCTAGGCAACTTGGACACCAGAGCCCTTAATTACTAGAGAAAAAAGAGCAGTGATTTTTGGAACAAAGAAGGGATTGTGGGAGAGGTCCTCCATGACCCCATGGATGGGTAAAAGCAGCCAAAAGTAGACCACCACATGGAGTGAGTTTGAGTTGATATCTCCTGGGGATCTGTGATCATGGTGTCTCGGGCCTTCCACTTTCTTAGTGACATGAGAGCTCAACACACTAGGCCCCAGGGGTAAGGGCTGGAAGAGCCTGCCATCTCTGAATGGCCAGAGCTGATGAGGGCCGGGCAACCTTCAGCCAGAAGGGCTTTCCACACACCACACAAACTGCCCTCCTGCCTTCTCAGGGCAGCCGCAGATTGCAGATGTCGCTAATGGAGAATACAAATTTGTAAACAACAGTACAACAGAGAAATGTTCTCACTGTTCCTTCTATGAAGAGACTGAGCACAGACCCACACTGGCATGAACCACAGGCTCATGACCCCATGGGGGAGCTGTAGACCTCCTGAGCAGGGCAATGCCCACAATCCCTATTCTGCTGCCTCAGTCTCAGACAAGGCAGGATTGCCTGACACAGAGCTTGATGCACTTCCAAGAATTTGGATAATCTCCCCAAGAAAACAATTTTACAACTTTGTAAAAAAAAAAAAAAAAAAAAAAGTAGAGGATCTAAAACCTTTTTCACTGTCCTTTCCATACTGAAACCTATTACAATCCTAGAAATATTTATTCTCTTTTGGGGTACCAAATGTGAACCCAGACAATGAACAGTAGGTATCTAGGTTTCTTTATGGCTAGAAACATAGAGGACAAGAACTTTTTGGATGGGAAATCTCTGCTTTTTCCTTTCCCCAGTGATGGTGCTACCCTCATTATATATCCCTAGAGATAAATATGTGTATCCTTCCTTTTATCCCATTCCAGATTATTATTCTTTCTCCATGAAGTCTGGCTCAAGATAACGGTGGGGAATATTTATTCTTCCTATTTGCAAAGCCATTGCTTCAGTGTTGGTGGGAAGAGTAGAAAACTTGTGACCAGACCAAGGAGCAGATGATTCAGAGAGACCAAGGTTGCACTCTAATGTTGGCCTGTTCTTTGCTCCCACTGGAGAGGAAGCTTTGAGGGAAGAAAGCCTCCCAGCCCTTCTTGAGATAACAAACAGAAGTGCTGAGCAAGAAGTTAACTTTTTTCCCCAGGCCTAATCCAGAAATTGTTACCAAAAACAACTGCAATAGACCACGTGCAAAAAGACCATAAGCCTGGGATGTAAGGAAAGGCAAGTTAATGTGGTCATTTTACCCCAGTCCATCTATTGAACAAGAAAGGATAACAACGAAATGCACCCTACATAGTTGAAATTCTTCTCTCTTCCCACAGAGTGTCACCCTTGCTCCACGTGTTTCCATAGCTTGTTCAAATCAAAATCTCTAGGTCATGGATTTGATAGGTTGTACTTGAATCAATTTACTTCAGATTCTGCATTGCCTGAAGGAGTCCCCTCTGCCCTGTTTTGGATGACTTGGCCTTGTTCCAAGTCTCTTTGACTCATTTCATCCTCCTGCCCAGGGCTCTGATTTACCCCTGACCTCTCCCATCTCTATGGCCTCCCTTGGCTCCTCCATCTCCGCCTGTTCTTCCATCTCCGCCCACTTTTCCCCTATGTCATGTCCATAACATTTTTTCCTCAGAAAATCAACAACTGATCATGTGTCTGTGAATGGTAGCCAGGTCTGGGGACCTAGAACGAGAGAGATCAAAGGCCATGAGGCCATGAGGAATGTGTGAGTTCCTGTCATCCTGGCAATCAGAAAACAAGCCCTCATACAAACTTGTTCACTGACTGGCCAGTAAGAGCCACACTTGGAATAGGCACGTGTGGAAGTGTAGAGACTCCTGGGTCTCACCAACTCCAACTAAGAGTTCTGAGAAGTGAAAAGTAGTGAGTATATTCTTTTTGGATATACACAAGAACCACCGTCTGGTTCTTCTGGACCCAGCAACAATGGGTACTCCCACCCAAATTGCCATGCCTCTTCACGTTATCATTCCAACCCTCATCAAGCTGGGCCTAGCTTCCTACTCGTGAAAAGATGATTTGCTGATAGGTTAGGATCAAGAACTCCATCTAATTTTTTTCCCTCTCTCCTTCACCACTTCCCTTTCAACCTGCCAACCCCCATCCATAGAACGATGGCAGAACCACTGGTCTTTCTGTACTCCAACCCTCGGTATTCATTTTGGATGTGAACTTCACAGCAGCATGTGTGGCACAATGTATAATTTTTAGCTTAGTAGACAGCAAAAAATATAATATATATAATATATTTATATAATTATGTTTAAATACTTATAAAGAATTAATGACTAACCTCATTATTACTAAAGGAGACTACACAAAAGAAAGGGAGCCAGTTTAAAGTAGATGAACCCCAAAAGATGGCAATTCATTCAAAATGGGTGTTTTACAGAGTGTCCCTGGCAACTTCTCTTCTAGTATTTTGGTATTGGTGTACAAGTTGGGTGGGGCTGAACGGCTGACAGGGTGCAGAATGGGGAACAGGGCAAGAGTTGAGGATGGGGTTGAATAGAATATAAATGGGGGAGGAGGGTCCTTGTATATCTATCATATTTCTCCTTCCACTTTTAATTAACTGCCTCTTTGAA
This sequence comes from Canis lupus familiaris, assembly GCF_011100685.1. NCBI lineage: Eukaryota > Metazoa > Chordata > Mammalia > Carnivora > Canidae > Canis > Canis lupus. The sequence continues at coordinate 22,668,415 of NC_049228.1, forward strand.
GAAACTTTTGCCTGTGATTCTTCCCTACATGGGCTACTTGATGCAACAGTTGGCACCTATAAACATCCTCCTGCATGTCTATAAGATCCTCATGCTCTTCTTTCTTCCTTTATTTCACAACCTTTCTTCTTCATTCATCTTTTATTTCCTTTTGTGGAGGCCTCTCTTTCTTACTGCCTCCAGGGCAGTGGAAGCAGAGGCTTGATCCCACAGTTACTGATTTTCTTCAGCCTTGGGGTCTCGGCAGGTGCATTCATCCAGGTCACAGTCAGCAGCAAATGGAATGACCTAAGGGAAATCAAAGAGAAGTTGAAATAACCATTTTCTTGCCAAGCTTCATACTTTTCAACCAGCTTTTGCTTTTCTCACTTGGTCCCAGAGGAAGTGTAGGATTACTGTTAATATCACAGAACTGAAATTAACACCCAGTTCTTTCACTTACACATCATGTCTCTTTGGGCAAGGTAAATCTTCCTTACTTCGCTTTTATATAAAGTGGAAGGACAACAGTAACTACCCCAGAAGATGTCAGTGTGATTTAAATAAAATGATGGATATAAAACACACATTTCCAGGCACCTATAACACATGTTACTACTACTTCTAATATAATCACTGATGTAAAAAACCACTATTAATGTTTTTGTTGCCATTATTCTGTTCACAAAACCTCTGTAAAGTAGGTCAGATGAATGCTAGCATTTTCTTTTTAGAGGGAAGACCAAGAGAGATTGAATGACTTAACTCAAGGTCATGACACCACTATCTGGAAAACCAAGGCTATGCAGCGTAGCTGTATGACTCCTACCTACTTCTTGGTGTTCTTGGAGCCATAAGATCATCTTTGCCATTTTTTTTTTTTTAGATTTTATTTATTTATTCATGAGAGACAGAGAGAGAGGCAAAGATACAGGCAGAGGGAGAAGCAGGCTCCATGAAGGGAGCCTGATGTGGGACTTGATCCCAGGTCTCCAGAATCATGCCTTGGGCCAAAGGCAGGCACTAAATTGTTGAGCCACCCAGGGATCCCCTCATTTTGCCACCTTAAAAGCATGAAGTTTTGCCCACCTTGAACCCAGGATGTACTCTGACTTGGTGAAACAATGTATCTCTCTACCCATTGTTTGTGGCTGGATTGCCTTCCTGTTATATAATCAGCCCTACTCTGTGCCAAAAATGATCTGGCAAACGTTGATCTCTACCTGTTTGGACTACAGCACCAACAGACAACATACTTATTGAGTGTCCATAACCAGCCCCAGAGATAATTGGGCATTTTGGGGGACATGATGTAAAAAGTGGCAAAGATGCTGCTGCCCTTTGGGCATGGACAATCAAGTGAGGTAAGAATGGATAAGCACAGCATTTAATACCTCAAGTATACTGAAGAGATGAGCTTGGTGATTGAACAAGGGGGTTGGAGAATGGGTGGTGTTATTTGGGAGAATTTTCCAGCATATTTTCACATGTGAGGTAAAATGTGATTTAGGGGGATAAAATGCCTTTTCTTTAAAAAAAAAAAAAAAAGATTTTATTTATTTATTTGAGAGAGAGAGAGAGAGAGAGAGGCAAGCAGAGGGAAGGGGCAGAGGAAGAGAGAGAGATATTGTCCACAAGACTCCATGCTGAGTGCGGAGCCAATGTGGGGCTTAATCCCACAACCCTGAGGTCATGACCTGAACTGAAATCAAGAATTGGATGGTCAACTGACTGAGCCACCCAGGTGCCCCATGAAGTGCTTTTTCAATCCTGATTCGAGTATATGCTGGCTATAGGCACTGAAATCTATTAAAGACAAACCCTAAATTTACTGAGTGTGAGATGGAGATGGGGCAAGAATTGCTTGCTTTCTTCTGAAGTAGTCATATCTTCCTGTGTAGAGATGGGATCATTGACCAGTTGTTTTTTGCAAGTAAGAAAAATAACTAGTTGACATAATTTCTGACCTGTTATCCAAACTCTTGATCTGTTTTTCTTGGTTTGGGATTTATTGTTTTCTAGAGCAAAAGAGGGCCAAATTGAACAGTGATCCAATGAGCCCCTGAGCATTCCGCATTAAATAAGTTAATTCATAGAAGTGGTGAGAACAGTGTCTGGCATATATCAGTAATATCGGTCATTAGGTGCCATAGTATTCAGGTCTGTGTAGAGGTGATCACATAGGTGTGACCTCTTGTGGAGACATGTACAAGGAAGGAAATACTTACTCTCACTTGCATATTTCTGATTCATCAAATTGACCAGCTAGCATCAAATATCTTTGAAGCACTTGGCTTTTTATCCATATTATAGCAAAATTTCAGCCTATTCAATTTCACAGTTTTAGCATAAGCGTATCTGCCAATTTAATAGAGCCCAGAAAATTAGAGATAAAAGGAACTGAGAAAAAGACTACTGCTTGGATGTGGTCTAAGGAATGCTCCAGGTAGCTTGTGGTGGCCACTCAGCAGAAACTTGAAGTATGCTTATAATATACCATATAGGATTATTAATTTAATTACAAAGATTAATAACTAGATACCACTTCATTGGTAAATCTGCCTCCCTAGGGATTAGAGACCATAATTCCCTGCCAAAAGAGGTATATCTTGAACATGATAAGCAGACATGAGTCTCTGAGTAGCTAAAGCCATGGCTTTTCTGAAGAGTTCCAGGACCAACCATTAGGGAACTAGTGTTTTCTAACAACCTCACCTAAAATCACTGCCCTTAATCCTGTCACCATTGAAGCTTAAACGTTTGTTCATTATAACTCCCTCCTGACTACTGAATAAAAACCAATTACGACAGGGAATGAAGGAGAACCAGCCAAAGCCCCTGCCTTTATTTCTGGCACCCATGCCCCGCCTGTTACCTGCAGGTGCCCTCACTTACCTTCTTGGAAGAGAGCGTGGAAGAACAGCAGTCTCCCCCATCATAGTGGCAGTAGGCCCGATTGTTGATGGTGTCACACCACCCATCTGCTTGGAAAGGCTGGTGAGGATATGAGAGGTCAGTGTCTAAGAACAGCTTCACTGGGCTTTGTACTACTCTCCCACCCATCCCCACCATAATCCATGGAACTCAAGAGATGTTATGGGACCACTCCCAAGGGGCAGGATACAAACTGACCTAAAATGCTCAAGAAATGGAAAAGTCTCAAGACCAAGGACCCAAGGATTTGTCACATTTCACCTGCAACATCTGCTTCTGACCAACCCTAGGATCCAGAATGGTTCACTTAAACTCCCTGATCAACTTTTTCACCTTTTTGTAATTAGTGATAGGTCTTTATATAAAATAGGTAACAAAATATTTTCATACATTTTAACTCTGTTGATCATCAGGAAAAGCTGTGCTGCAGGCAAGGTTGGCTTTAATGGAGATGCATAGAAATGACAAAAACTTCCCCGGGGTCGCATAGCTATCATCAGGCAGACTTTGGGATTAGAAGTTATGCATCCTGACTTTCTGCTGCTTCTCCCAGAGTAAGAGCCATAATTCCACCCCCCCCACACACCCTCTTCTCCTAATACTTGTATTTAGAAACCCTGGTAGTCCTGGTATGCTATGAAAACTCAAATGATGTCTGTCCAGAATGCAGGGGTCCTAGAGTTTGGGACACCAGTGCTGGAACAGAAATAAACTTACATGTACAGCTACCTACTGCATAGCAGCTAGACATAGGGTGAAAGAGAAAGCTCAACTGTTCCCATTCATTCCTGTTACTGCTACAAGTTAACAGAAACCAAAATGGGAAAAGGGCCCAGGCCAAACCAGAGTTAATGGAGTGTTTCTCCCCAAAAGGGAATATATGATAAGAACAGCAACAAGCGGTTAAAAAAATAGCCCAGGAGCCCCATGCATTGTTACCCTAGAACCACTCCTGGAGAAAAACAGTGTCCCACTGCATCCTGGGGAGCATACCAGCCAGCCCACCTACTCAATCACATTGGCTGCTTCTCATCCTGAGTGGATGCCCAATTGCGAAGCCTCAGGAAACATCTTGTGGTCAAACTCTTTGGACCACAATATAGTAGACTTTCGAGTTTTGAGGTCACCTTCCAGTTGACACATTTAAATCACTTTCTCTCCCCCCACTCTCTTTAAATGTCAAATAGAGGGACTGTTCCCTACTTCATTGTGCTTTGATGAGATAGATCACTTAACTAAAAAAAAAAAAAAAAGCCATTAAATAATTTTCAGCAATTGAATTACATCAGAACGAGCTCATCCAAATCATTACTTCAATGTTTTGATTTATTCTATGGGATCCTGAGGTCATTTGAACATCATTCCAGATGTATACCAGTTTTCCAATCCCTGAAAAGTTGCTACTTGTGGGGTGGAACTCCACAGCTGTTGCACAGCTGTACAGCAAACTCATCTGAGAGCAAGAAGTAAAAATGAATTCTGTTTTCAACATGGGCCTCAATGGGATAAAAGACAGAGATTTTGAGATGAGCATTTGTCTTTCACACTGGAGTGAATGGCTCTGCAGAACAATCAGGACTTGAGGCTACAATTGCAGTCAAATAATAGGAGTCGAAATATAGCTAGCTACATCCTTAGCATTCAGAAATGCTCTTGGGTCCTCCCAGGAGGACCAGATACATCTACTGAGATTCCCCCCTAGAGTTTTCTTTTCCTCTTTTCAAGTGTTTGGTGGAGTATATTTTCCTCATCTAACACTGCATCTGTTACTTTTTCTCCAACCCTGACTGACTCATTGGCAAAACTTAATCTGTTCCTTCTTTATTTTTCATGTTATTGTCTATAAAAAATCCAAAGAGCACCCAAAATACTTTTCTTACATATAAAAGTATGGTCTTGGGTATGGAGGACTAAAGGGAGATCTTCCTTTTTGTAAGAACAACTTAAACTTTTGAATGAATTAATAAAGGATGCAGGGGGATCTTTCTTTCCAAAGTCTTCTCCAAGGATGGCTTCTCATCTTAGGAACACTAGGGAAGAGAGGCTGAAAAGTGCAAAAATAGTCTAGGTGACCTTCTTTAGCTCCCAATGGGTGTCTACTGCTATAGCCCAAGCATGATTTCTAGAAACTGCTTCTTTTCTGCTCTTAAAGGGCCATCTGGGAAAAAATAAAGGGAATTTATAAAAAGGGGCAGAAAATCAGAGAAAAGGTTGGAAAGACCCAAGTATTTAATTTACTATATACCTATTAGAATTAATTGTTCCTCCCCCAACCTGCCAAAAACAACTACTCCACCCTAAACAAACAGAGTCTCCTATGGCAACATGTGCCTGGGAAGCTTGACAGCTTGAGTCCAAAGTTACAATGGAAAAAATGGGAAGGGAAAAATGACTCATTGATCCAAAGTTTTTAAAGCATCTGAAGACTGAATGTAGATTAGATCAAAATCTCAATAATGCAAAGGTATCAGACTGGGGACATCACTCCTTGCTGTAGGAAACTTCCCCTAAGGGAGGGTGCTAGGCTTGGTTTCTCTGCACAGCATGTCCATAGATGAATTTTTACTACCTATACATATACCTCATTTATCCTATAACATCAGCAAATGAAGTGCTTCACATAAGTGAATTTTTCAAATACCTGTAGCCTATTTCCTATTTTTCAAATACCTGTAGCCTATACACTTTTTCATTTTCAATTTTAACCATTTTGTCAGAAGAAACAAACAAACAAACATTCCTATTATCCTGACTGTTAATAAGTTTAATAGAATACAAAGTCATTGACATGAACATTTTTCATTTTCATTTACAGGAAGACTCTCTGTGTTGGGCTACTTACCCTTTCACTAAGTGAGCAGCCTCTAAAACTCTCTCTCTTTATGAGTCAAGCTTCTTAGAATTATACCTCAACTAAATACCTAGACCTGAGAGAGACATGAGGTTTCTCTTCTTATGATGAGCTTGATAATATCTACGGCCAGCTAGTTGTGTTCCAGGAAGATGAGGCAGCCATATAAACGTCTATCAGTGAGTGATGAAATTGGAAGGGCTGTCAGCCTGTATGCTTCTAAGACTATGGAAACTGTACGACTTCAGAAACTTCTCAAAAGTAAATTTCTTCTTTATGTTATCTATATTCTTCATGTTATGTTATTTTCTGTTTAAGATTGTTTGGAAAGTTAGGCATGGGGATGGTAGCCCTATTCATTGTCTATGGATATAGTCATTCATTCAGTCATTCAACATCCTTTATCCCATACCTCTATGTGCCACACATTGTTATGGGGATACAAAGATAAATCAAACATGGTTCCAGTCCTTGATAGAATCCATCATAAACAAGTATAGCTTATGATGATAAATGCTCCAAAGGGGTGTGGGCAAGAGAGAAGTACCTAATCCAGATTTTGGTTGGGGATATTTGTAAGAGCTTTCAGGGGCTGACTCTGCTCTAACCAGCTCTGTGGTGGAGAGGTTGGGACTGGATGATTCAGAGGAGAAGCCTGAGAAAACTTGTAAGGGAAAAAAATAGGGTGAGACAGGTGGTCCCAGACTGCCTATCACATACCCATCCTCAGAAAGCACTCCATAAATGCTTACTGACTGGCTGATAACACTTCTATTATTTGAATTATATGAAGAACATTTTTCTCTATAGCTTGCAACAGAATTCCTGACCACACTGATATTTTAGAAAGGTTAATTTTGAACTTGAGATGTTCTGCTCTGCTAACCTATAACTTAGATCTCAGCCAAAAGTGACTACTATACCCCTACAGGTAAGACATGGAGCAAAATCCTGATTTATCATCTTGAGGAATGTTTCAGACCAGGAGAAGATGCTAATCACCATTCATGCCTAATGCTTAACACTATTTTCTTTTTCCCATGTCATTTCCCATCAAAACCCTCTTGGTATGTGGGTCTGACAAATCAGACCCACATCCATTTCTTATTGATGAGGCTACATCACAGCCAAAGAAGCCCTTTTCCAGGGAAGCTGTGGTGCCATGCCCAGTGGAGTCCTTGCAATAGACGGAAACTCTCATAAATATATACAAGAATGTGTGCCAAGTTTCTCTTTTTTTTTCTGGCTTTTCAATGAATGCTTGGCCTGAGTCTCCAGTCTCATTCTCATTCTCCTTTTATCCCATGTCTACAATGCCTAGGCTTCACTGCAAGGTTGCTCTTAGAATTTCACAAGTGAAAATTGTGAGGTCTTTGAGGCCTCTCAAGAACCCTTCGTGACCAGAACACTACTTGCTTTTTGGTTGTTGTTGGTTTTTTGGGGTTTTTTGTTTGTTTGTTTGTTTTTGTTTTTTTAAAGGATCATAGATTACATGAAGTTCTAAGGTTGGAACTTTTGTTTTACAAATGAAACGGAGCCTTAAAAAAGGAGAAATGTCTTGTTGGTAAGACTAGTGGTGGCAATCCTGGGAATAAGATAGGGTCTCTGGATTCTCGATCTGATGTCCTTTCTACTATAGCATGCTACCACTATCTGACGATTTCACTAATTTTTTAATTTATTGGGAATACAGGGTAATTTAAATTCCTTTGGCACCTCTATAAAAAAAGGCTTAGGTACAGTAAAATTAATAATTAAGTGAACCCAATGATCTAATATACAAGCAAAAAAGGGCTGTATATGTATTAATTCCCCTGAACCCCAATAACTTCACTTCTGCTCTTCTCAGTTGCAGATCAATGTTTATCCCAAATAAGCTACCTGGCACTATCACTCCTTTTGGCCTCAGGGCTTGGTCAGCACATATTTTCCTAGAGGCTGATTTCCCCAGGAGGAAGTAGCACTATGCTCCCATCCCATCAGCAGATGCCTGCAACCCAGAAACATTTATTTCTGGGTCCCAGAATGCTAAAGCCAGATATTTTTCTGCTCACTGCAGTCATCTGACGGAAAGAGGAAATGGAGCTGTTCCCCTCCTCCAGTGTTCACCCCTTGGGGTGGGAGGGTGCCAATGATCTCACATTTGTGGGTTTGCAACAATCTTCCTGGAAAATGTAAAATTAAAATAGATACCCTGAGATGGATTCTGCAGGAAGAGTTTCTTCCATACAACCTCCTCTGGAAAATCTCATCTGGCTTCCTGGACCCAGAGAGTCCTCCCTGCCTTTGCATTACCATGGTATATTTTATCCAAATATGATTCTTTGGGACTTAACACTCTGTATTATCAAGGGCTCAGAGTCTAACTAACCATCTTTATAGTACCAGCTGCTAGTTCAATGTCTGATGCCACAGAAGATTCTCAATAAATGAATAAATATGAGGGTAGCTAACTAAATTTCCTTAGCTTATTTTGTGACCAGATCCCTCCTTTTCATTATTCCTCTCCTACTATGTACAGAGCATTGGTATACATTTATCTACAAGTGGGCAGAGACAGCAGAATGTACCATCTGAAAGTTCTCCTTCTATAAACAATCTAAAAGTGTTGGATAAAATTTAATGATATCCTCTTAACTCCAGAGCTGGGATAATAAGAAAAGAAGAAAAATTACCAGAGGCCAAAGCCAAAAAGCATCTGAAAACCAGATCAGAAAGAAGGTAGTGAAAGCATGGCTGTCTTAGGAATGTTTGCAAATATCTGTAATCAAGTGGTTCGGTTTTAACAGCTGATTGGGAATAGGGGCCCAGGTCTTAGGTCTTTGCAAGGAGGGTAATTTGTAAGTGATGCTGTTAGTATTTTAACGAGAAGGCTGTGTTTGTGAGGACTGATATGGAATGACACAGTCATCCAGCAATGCGGCACAGGTAACTTGGCTCCCTTGGCACTGGTAGATCTGTTCCTGCCTACCAGTCCTGAAGACTAGATGATGCAAATCCGCTGATCACTAGGATATTAAGGATCTGCTAAGCTACCAGACAGTAGTTGAAACTGCAAATAGTACCTCTTGGAAGGCCAAGGGTCTACTCTACAAACAATAGACAAGCAAGATGTAATTCAAAGAAAGGCAGTGAAGACACATGTTCTGTTGGATGGGCAGAGAGAAGCCCCCCGTTGGTTGGCCAAGAGAGTGATCAGGAGTTGGGTTGTAGTCCTGTGGTCTACTGTATTTTACTGGTCCATGTAAAGTCATGGAGCTTCTGTGTAGGGCTTCAAATCTCTCTGCCTGTGCAATCTACCAGACCCTCAAAAAAGGAAAAGCAAATGTGGCATTTTATAGGGTCCAAAAGAAAAGCCGGATTATAAACAGTTTATCTCTGTCTGACACCAAAACTAAAGCACAGTCTTGGAATAGAAATAATCAAATAGTGCAAAAATCAATTCTTCTGAAAGAAATAGTTGGGATAAATTGAGATGGAAAAATTAAAGCAAACAAAGTAAGGCCAAATGACTTCTTTCTCCTGTAAGATTTTCATTGGCTTGAAGGTACAAAGGGCTTAATACCTCCTGCTCTGGAAAATGATCAAGGCTGTACAGTCCGGTGATTAAGAGCATGGGATATGGTGTTAGATAAACCTGTGCCCAGATCCCAGCTGTGCTCCTTACCAACTCTTAGATTGGAGCAAATTACTGGACTTTTTAAATCAGCAGTATCCTTGCTGGTGAGTGAGAATAACACCTACCTCATAGATTGCTGTAAGGAGTCAATGAGCAAATGGAGGTGAGATACTTAACACAGTCCCTGGTCCACAGTAAGTACTCAAGGGATCCTAGTTTTATGAAGGTGGCAGGAACACTACCATTGCTTTTACTGCTGTGGGTTTGGTGTCTGAGTTCCCTCCACAGAGACTCTGGTCAGAAAAACTCCAAGATTGTACCAGCAACAATTTACAGTCAAAGCCATGGATGCTCTCATCCCTGCGCCTCCTGCCCCATTCACTTTCACCACAAATGCACCATCTGAGTCACGAAGGAGTCAGGTGACAAGGGAAATGGGTCTGGAAATTATAAAAACAGAGTGGGAGAGGCGACTGGCTTCTGGAAACCAGGGCTCTCCTCAAAACCATAGTGGTGACTGGAGTATCTTAGCCTCTGAAAAACCCCAAACATCACAGACACCTCTTCCCTGACGTGCACCACAGGAAAACAGGAAAGTGAGAAGACTCTCTGTGACTTACTTTTCAGCCAAAAATAACCTCCTAGCAGCCCCTTTCATTTCACTGCAAATAAAGACCCAGCGCTGCAGACTCTTCTACCTCACTTACAAACATACACCAGCCTGCTTTCCCACTAGCCTCCCCTCTGGGCCCGACAGAGCCAGGTGCTTCTCACCCACCCCAAGGCGGGGGCAGGGTAGGAGCCCCAAGTTCTGAAGACAAGGCAGGGGTGCACTCAGGTAGAGTCTGCATTTATCTGTGCCAGAGAAACGGTGGCTCAGAATTAGGGCTCTACTACCCAAGAGATAGAGACAGAAGAGAACATCCCTCCTCAGGTCCTCGTCACACTGTCTTAGAGGCTCAAGGACTGAACGAGGCAGCCCTCCTGACATTTGTGGTCTGCCCCATCTGTTGGGAAATGCCATGGTTGTGAGCCACTGCTACTGACAGGAGTCAGGAGTCAACCTGGAGGCCGCACGCCTGCTAAGAAGCTCTGTGCCTTTGGCCCTTACCCCCATGGCCCTTCTACCAAACTGCACAAGACCTGTGACAGTGCCCAGCGCTCTGCTCCAGGCCACCGTCCCTACTCCTTCTTCACATCTCCATAATCACAAGGTCACTGTCAGGCCCCTCTATGCCATAGCTTGTCTCCATGTCCCAAACAAAGAAACCTCCAAATCTTTCTTCTTCTCCTCCAATAGTCTGACTCCTGTCCCCCACGCTTGCCCTTGTCTCTGGAGCAGCTGGTCCAGATTTTGTATCAGTGACTCCTAATCCTGTGCTTGTTGCCCTCCCTCCTTCTCCAACCACACAGTAACGCTTCCCAAGATGCAGTTCTCCCAGAGTCCTGGTATCTGTGATGTAACAGAGGCTGTGCCTGGGCTCCCAGCAAGAACTAAGAAGGACACATCATCGGACCTCATCCGCCTCTCCGCAGCCAGCCCGATGGGCCCATTGATGGATTCTCGTGATTTTGTCTTTCTTGTTTGGATGGGGTCTGGGGAAGGTGGTGGTGGCAGAGGTGGCCTGCAGGCCCTCCTGCCAGGGTCCTGCTGTGCTGCCTTTGACTTTCTTCTTAAACAGAGGAATGGATTAGCAACTGTTTGTGCCGGGGGAGTTTCCTGCCTCCTCTCCTGCTAATTGGAGCTGACCTACTGCGTTTCAAGGTTAGGGACAGAAACTCTGAAGAGGTCTGAACTCTGTAGGGCAGGGACACTCCTTCCTTCCCTCCCCCACTCCTGCTTCCTCCCAGGAGCAACAGGTCACACAGAGCAGCAGGTTCACAATCAACGACAGGTGAGTGAGCATCATGGAACACCCCCCTCCCCCGCCAGAATAGACTTTCTAAACTAAGAAGCCAGAGTATTTTCTTCTTGCCTTGCCTTCTTCGAGATAAGGAGCTCGCCCTCCTTCCCTCTCCTTCCCTGGCCTCCCGAGATGATCTGTTCTCCCTATCCTCCCGGCTCTTAAACATCACCTGCCAGTGGCTGCGCCTGACCTTCCAGGTACAGGTTGGTATAGCCTGATCCTTACAGAACCAAACTTGACGATTCAGAAGAACGGAACTGGGAGCGTGAGTTCAGGCCACCGCAGCCACGTGGCCGAGTGGGAGGGATGTGCCTGGCCCCGTCACCGCTGTGGCCGGCCACTCGCTGGGCTGCAGGGCGGCCACCCCTGGGAGTGGAGCATCCTCCCTTCCAGAGCCCACCCAGGGGCTCCGGGAGGCCTAGGACACCTGAAGCCAGGGGTGGAGAACCTGCAGCTGGGAGAAAGCGCTGGAGAAGCACCTGGAAGAAAGCCCAGGGCAGACTGCCGGGGTGCAGCTCTGCCTTTGAGCCTCTCCTTCCCTCTGTCCCTGTCTTCTGGTTCCTTGGCCAGCCTGCAGTTCACGGGAGGTTGAGGCTGGCCCGGGCTGGCCAGGGGATCGTTCCACCGCAGCCCGCCACGCGTGCTGGCCCCCGCGCCCCGCCACCCGCACGCCCGTGCCAGGCAGCCGGCATGTCTTGGCTCCCCACGCCTGCCTGTGGAAGATGACCGGGAATGCAGACTGTGGGAGGAAATGACAATATTCATTGTTTGGATTAAATATTTTTTTTGGCCCTCCTGCTGTTTGCTGAGCGTCTTATTATTTTTTTTCTTTCCCCATTCTCTCATTCCTTCTCTCCTCCCTCCCTCACCCCCCCCCCCCCCCCCCTAGCTCTCTCCTCAGCAATCAAGCACACTGGGAGAAATTTCGAGGAGAAAGCAGACACTCCTAGGATGCAAAGAGCTGTTTGAAGAAATCAGAGCAGTTGACCAACAAGCCTTTTGCCATCCAGCTCTTCACGAAGAGGATGCACTTTCGGGCAAATCTAAATCACAGGATTTTGAGCGTTCACAAGTGCTCCTGGGATATAACTCACAGCATTTGTTTTCTCTCTGATTCTCTTTCTTTTATATATGTGTATATACACTTGATTACATACATGTAATATACACATACATTCCACAATGTATATACATGCATACACATAAGTACGGTACATATGATATATACAGTATTCATGTATACATGAATGTCACAATAATATATAATATGTATATTATAGATATATAACATTAAAATATGTGTTTTATTATATACACACATGCACACAGACATATATAGTTTCTCTAAAAGCTCTTGGCAAAAAGAATGAGTCTAGGGATCCCTGGGTGGCACAGCGGTTTAGCGCCTGCCTTTGGCCCAGGGCCCGATCCTGGAGACCCGGGATCGAATCCCACGTCGGGCTCCCGGTGCATGGAGCCTGCTTCTCCCTCTGCCTGTGTCTCTCCCTCTCTCTCTCTCTCTCTCTCTCTCTCTCTGTGTGTGTGTGTGTGTGTGTGTGACTATCATAAATAAATAAAAATTAAAAAAAAAAAAGAATGAGTCTAGAGCCTCCTAGAGGTGAAAATATTTTTATAAACTATAAGCCATAATATAGAAACCAGATACTATTTTTATCTTATACATGGCATTTTCTGTGATAAGTCACTGTGCTGCAAGGATTGTACACATGATCTACTGAACACTCACAACTCAGTAAGGTAGGTATTATTATTATTCCCATTTCACCAATTAAAACACCAAGGACTTAAGCCATTAAGGAACCTGTCTGAAGAAAAGATGCGGAGCCACTATATAGCAGGCCCATGCTATAATCATCTTGACACGTTCACACTGCCTCCAGTGTTGTTATCAAACAATAATGATGCACCACACTCCACTTCTCAGTACTGAACATAGTCTAATCTCTCACCACAACAATGAGCATGCAAAGCCACTCTCTGAGGAAAAGTCAATGCCATACAAATCCATGCAAAATGTATCATCTAGGATATTTAGTTCAAAACACAGACCCTGAGCCAGGCATGAGGTTAGCTGCTGAAATCCCGGAATATCTAATCAATACATACTTAGTGTGTCTTCTAGGTACAAGGTCCCACAGTAGGTTCCTGTGGATGACAAAGTCTGCATTAAAGAAGCTTTGGTGTCATCAGCACTGAATAAGGGCAGAATCTGAATAGGATCTGAGACAGTAGGGAAGAAATCACAGGCCAGTGGAGGATTAATTCCTAAAGTAATTAATGGCACCAATAAGAGCTATAAGTTTCAGAATAGGACAGGGCTGGATATTTCAGGCTTTATGGAGCATATAGGATTAGATTTAATTTTTGAGCACAGATAGGATTTGGGCAGAGATATGGGGAGAGAAATCCCAGCAGGCGGGAAAATATAAGCCAAGATTTCAGATTAAAAAAATAAAAAGATGTATCTGTGGCTTTCTGCCTCAAGTATTAATGGCCCACATTTGGAACTAGGTCAAAATCTCCATTCAGAGGAATCTAGGTAGTCACTATCCTGAAGACAATAGGGAGCCCTGGAAAGTCGGCTTTCTTTTTTGTTTTGTTTGAACTGAAGAACACGATAAAAGTCAGGTTTCAAAGGTTGGTACAGAAGTGGAAGGATTCGGAGCAGATAGAAGTTTACCTCAAACAGATAAGAACTAAGAACAGAACTGGCTGGTTGTAATATAGAACCAAAAAACAAAACAAAACAAAACAAAACAAAAAAAAACCCTGAGGTATCACGAAGAAAATTGCCAAGATTTGGCAAATGGTTGTATTTGAGTAGAAGGCCGATGGAGATGAGAGTTTTCCTATGACATTTTGACTACTCAAATCATGCTAAACTTTTCTCAAAAAAAAAAAAAAAAATTGCTCCTTGAAAAAGCAGCTAGAAAGAATCCTTACTAAATCTAAGGACTGTGTCTTAAGAAATAGAGCCTGATCAGTCAGCAAACCCTGTCCTAGCTCACAGTGAGAAGCTCTACATGTTTTCTTTTTCCATATAAACACAGGCCTAGAGGGGCCCAGCCCATTTTCTCTCCTGTCTGATTTCTGCCAGGCTGTCTCCACAACTTAGACATGACTATTTTATCACTCCCTGAAACACTCAGGTCCAGCTGAGTTGAGGAATGGCAGGAGGGAGGTGTCATATTTATTCTAGAATATTTTCTTGCCAATAGTCTTGTTTCTTTTAGCCCCGGTCTAATGTTTAGTTCCTGTGTCTGTGAACAGCTCAATTTGTGTGGCTGATTACCGTGATTCTCGAGCTCACCCTGTCACGCCATCCCACGTTGTCAATCTGGCTATTCTATTCTCCTGCTAATTGGTGGATGCATCCAGTCTCCCATTCCTCCATATGGAACCTATTCTCTGCGCAAGGGTCTTGTTTATATTCCCTTTATCTTGGGGATGCTTGTCTGTGTATCTTATTCACTCATCCACTGATCGGCTATTTCACATGTTCTCCACGCTCATTTCCCTGGTCTCTGATCCTCACTCTACAGGGTTCAGTGGCATGCCACCTCTTCCTCCAGCCTAAAGCTTGCAAAGCCTGGGGAGGCATCCCAACAGGTGGCCAGCACCCCGTGTTCATCTCTTAGCTGAGTCTTCTACAAGTCCTATGTTCCTAGTGTATGTGTTGTTTATTTGTTTTTAATTTTCCTACCAGTTAAGAACACAGACTCTAGAATCAGACGGCCTGGGTTCATGCATTTATCCCACATCTGCCACCTCTGGAGCTTTGGAAAGGCAACTGAATTCTCAGCCCCTCACTTTCCTGTGTACTGAACAGGAATGATAATAAGGGTAATGATTCCTTGGTACTCACCCGGTATACAGCAAACGCTAACTAATGTTATTAAATACACCATGCAACCAGGGGCTATTTCTTGTCTGTTTTCTGAGTGCAACGAGCCCAGATGCTTTTCTATGTGGGAAGGTTAAGAATAGCCCTCCCAAAGGTGGCTACTAGATAACCAGGTCATTCTCTCTTTTAACTATGGCCTGTAATCCCGGGGATCTTATATATACCTTGTCCAACTATGGGCACACACACACACATATATATATATAAAATATGTCCTTAAGGTAAGAAAAATACCTAAGTCAGGTTAACTGATACTAATCCTCTCTCTTACATTCTACTGAAGATAGTGGAGGTACTTCAGCAATGCTGTGTCAAAGTCTTCCTTTAGTCCCTAGTCTCTTTATTCCCCTCATCATCTCCATTTCCATGCTGGACCCTGCTTGCTCTGACAACCCCCATGATCAATGTATCCATCCCTACCATAGTATCTGCATATTCTCCTACCCTTCTGGAAAGCAGCTGACATATTAAGGGGTCAATGACAAAAAAGTATCTGCAACTAGATACAATAGAAAATATCGAGGCAAAAAATGACTTCAATTTTAGAAAGTTTGAGACTTTGTGAGTCATATGTGGGAAACAAATATTTGAGGAAGAAATAGAAGCATATATATCTCCCCTAAAATCACATAATGTAGGTAGCCGCCTATTAAAGAAAATTGGGAAACTTAGTTCTACATGTCAGAACACCTTCTGCTTAGGTGAAGTGCACACATGAACAATGCTATTAGGAACAGCAATGCTGTTTCTCCAAAATGCGTATGTTTCAGCCCCAACTCCCAATATGATGGGATCTGGAAGTGGGGCTTCTGACAGGTAATTAGGTTTAGGTGATATCAAGATAGGATCAATTCTCTTAAAGAAGACAGACCAACACTTCCTTTCTCTCTCCCTCCCTTGTGAAGATGTAGCAAGAAGGCAGCCATCAGCACAAAAGAAAGAGAGCCTTCACCAGGAAAATGAATCAGCCAGTACCTTAATCTAGGACTTCCCAGCCTCCAGAACTCTGAGAAATAAATGTTTGTTGTATAGGCCAGCCATTCTTTGGATTTTGGTACAGCAGCCAAGCAGACCAACACTCATGCCTTATTTAGTGAATTTATTAATTTAGCTATGTTTACTTATTTGTCAACACTAAGAATTTTCAGAGATCTTGTCTGAAAAAGGGGTGAATGAAAAGAAAGTAAGGCAGGTCAGGCAGGAAGCAGCTCCCAGAGGGAGCCCAAAGAAATAAAAAGATCACTGGCTACTATTTAGTCACTAGGCAATTTGGACGGATCTGGCCATCGGGCTGGGCACACAGGGCATGGAAACGGGATAGGTAGTATGGCCAACAAGCCAGGCAGGCTGCAGGCACTCGTGACTCAGCTACCGTGTCATTAGGGTCATAGCCAGTTCCAAGGCCAGAGACTGTTCCCAGAAATCTAACAGCATTGCAGACATGCACCACCAAGTTTAATATTTCTCACATTAGAGAGACTTCAGTTGAATCTAATCTCATTTTTAATTAGTCCTCACATCGCCTGGTGAGACAGATTAATATGATTATCCATATTCCACTGATGGGGAAAATGAGACAAAAGGCCATGCCCCAAGGTCACTTGGGGAATGAGCAATAGAGGTGAAAATTAAACTTAAGCATTTTAAACTTTCAAGCCAGCACACAAGGGAGAGGACATTGGGGAGTAACTTTCAGCTCCATTTGTTTGGGATCTTTCACATCTGGATAATGTATATTCAATTTATACTTGGTTTCTCTAATTAAAAAATAAAATACTAATTCCAGTTCTGAACCCCAATATTCTATATTCAATGCATAAGGAATTTACCAAATAATATGTGCCAGGGAAAGCCAAAGAAGAGAATAAAATGAGTATTATTAACAACATGAGAATATTTATTGACTATTTATGGATGTTTAATAATAAACTACAGTGTGTGTAGGGGGTGGATATAAACACAGAGGAATGAAATATGCCCCTTGCCCTCTAGAAGCTGGTTTAACTGGATATTCAAAATTGATACACCAACAAAAACACAAATAGCATATATCTCCAACTGCATAGGCAGGAACCAAGTTTTTCCTAGTTCCCCGCAGTAGACATTAAGCATTATATGTTGGTAAACTGTTAGCTGAGCTTTTCTGAGAACAAACTGAGATATCAGTATAAGAGGCAAACTCACAGAATAATCATCCACCACCCCTTCCAACCCAATTAACTTCATCTTCAACTCCTCTCTATTCATGTCCAGCATCGAAATGTTTGCCATTCTACTGCAGAAATAGTTTTTGTATCCAGCCCCTTGTCTTTCTTCTCTTTCTACTTCCTCAAGTTCAGTGAGGAGGCTGTTACATTAGCTCAGGTTAGAGATGATAAGGTGCTGACTTCCATGGTCATGGTATGCCACCATGACTTTCTACCTAAGGTATAAGTCCTATCATCTCTTCTCTGTAACAGATTTTTAATGCTCACCTGATATCTATCACCTGTGTTTCTCTGACTTTTTTGAGGTGGGCTTGAGGCCATATAACCATGAACTGATAAATGAGAAGGCAAACAGAAATGATGTATCACTTCTGGTCCAAGGGACTCAAGAGTTACTGGCCGCTCAGTTTCTTTTTCACCTCTTTGGAGACAACCATGGAGACCACATTTTGAGAGAATAGAGGAATAAGATGGTAGAGATGAATAGGTGCTTTAAAGATTTAAGACTTAACCTCAAAGACCAAATCAAGGGGTGGATCTTTACAGCATTTGTTAAGACTTTTAATTGGATTAAAGTGGTACCTAGGGGATTCTTGCAACTGAACAAAATGCTTCATCGAGAACAGACTAAGGACTTTGTCCCAGGGAAGCTTCCTAAACTCAGAATACCTTTAATTCCTCTTTAATTCCTATCCCCCAAAAGTTGCTTTTTTGCAACTTTTCTCAGAGGGATTTCAGAATTGTGGTGGGCCAGTAATTGTTATGTGCCTCTCATTATTCTCCTTGTAAGGTGAGGTTTACTGTAGGTGTCTTGTCTCTCTGCTCCACTGTGTCCTTCAGGTGTGGAAGGCAGAGAATTTGTGATTTTAGTACACCAGGCTCTAGATTAAGAGAAGCATATTGTAACCTGATAATAAATCATGGCAGTCTAGATTTTCAAGCCTGATGCTATGACTGGGTAATACTTTTGCAGTATCTTGGGATCAGGTGGGATGAATGGGAACATAACAAGTGTTTGTGACTACACAACTGGCAGATGACAATATATGTCTACGGTTCTTTTCACTATTTGTTCCTTTGCTATGACTTCACTATCAACAGAGTATAATTCCTCTTCCCACTAATTTTGAATCTAGCTATGTGGGTTGTCTTGACCAACGTAATGTATGTGTAACATATGCTACATTTGACCAGAGGTTTTCAATGTACTGGCCCTTTGGTACCCATGCTATCCACCTAGAGCAGAACATACCCCGTGTAGTAGCTGCTGACCCTGAAACCCAAAGTCCTTGAGTGAGAGACACATGGAGTATATCTGAGCCCAAACCACAACCTAAAAGCAGGACTGCTTTAGTCTATCTGCAGATGCACAAGTGAGAAGTAAATTTTGTTATTAAAAAACATTGATGTTTGGGGATTATTCATTATGCAGCATTATTACAGACAAGTTTGATGCCTGCAAGCTACCACTTCCTTTCACTTCTTTGCCTTTCCATATACTTCTCTTTATCCTTCAAAAGGTTACCCTCTATAAGATTTCCATGTGATCTGGACAAGCTATTTGCTTTATTCTCTGTGTTTCCATGTGACTTTGTTCATATCTTTGTATTATTACTCATTAAGTAGCAACTGATCTTTTACCTCCATTGCACAGACTATGTTAGGAACTTACTTTTGTAATCTCAGCAAATAACAGGCACTCAGAAATATTATTTTAACGGAAGAAATTAATAAATGGGTGTGAAGTTGTGGTCATAGTTTAGTGACCATGATATAAGTTGAGAGAGGATGCTATGACTTTTCTGCAAATCCTAGCCATTGGGGGGAGCAGCAAGCTTTTAGATTGAGAAATGGTATGAGGCTTATACAAAAAAACTGGATGGCTTTGTTTTTTTTCATGCGTTGGAATTTGGAGCCCTAGATTTTGTAGCTAAGCTTGGAGAGGTGGGAAGATGCTTCCCATGCATGAAGTATTGTACATTCCTGGGTTAGAACATGTTTTCTTTGGGGGTTGTTGTGGTTTCTTTCTTTTTTCTCTTTTCTTTTCTTTTTCTTTTTTTTCCCCAGCTTTGGAAGCATCTAATGTTTGCAATAACAATAACAACAACAAAAATATGAGGTTGGCCCAGTATGAATCAGGAGAGAATTTGTACATGCAGCAGACGTAGGGGGTGGAGAAGGGGGTGGAAGGTGGAGGGAGGGGAGAAGAAAGGAAAAACACAATTGCCAGGAGCCTAAAAGACAAAAATGCCATGCCTGACACGTGGCTGGCACAGTGGGCAGCAACATCTGTTCTCGATGAGGATCCCCGGTGTGTGCTGCTATGTGTGCACGTGTGTGTGCATGTGCGTGTGTAAGGAAACACCCAGGCTCTGTGCTTCAGGAAGCCTGCTTGTGGCTCCAGTCTCACTGAGTCTGAAATGCTGCCCTCAGTGGTGGCCTCTTACCGTGGGTTAGATCTGCAGCCAACTTATTCTTGCAAAGTATGTTGCAGGCTAGAATGGGCTGTGGAAAACAAGCCCGAGAAAAGCCACAAGGGCCTCCTGACCCATTTGAATTTTTCTCCTGCCAAGTTCTCATTACTGATCTTAAATAGGAAGGAAAACAATGTATAAGGCTGAAGAGGCTATGGAGAATTTATGGGGGGAGATGGGCTGACTTAGGACCACTGGGCTAGGGGTGCCGAGACAAGGAAGAGGTAATAAGTCTGTTTTCAAAATAGGTATATGGTTTTGTTTTGCCCTTTTTTTTTTTTTCATTTTGGTTAAGCATTCAGAGACTCATTTTTCTCTCTTATTCTCATTACTCTGTTCAATGGAACAGAAGAAAAATCAGGTGGAGGTTTTGTATCCTCTATGGACTGTAGGCACACTCTAAACGGGGAGCTTCTGAAGGAAACGCCCCCAGCTGTTGGGCTGGAGGGCGCTGCAAGCCTTAGATCTCAGCTGTTGTCAGCCCCTCACACAAGGTTCTGAGACCCACATTGGGTGCCTACACTTGGAAAGGTACATCCAAAGAGACGCAAAATCTAGTTTAAAATTGTAGGCCTTGTTCCTGAAAGGAATCAGACTGAATCAAAAGGAGGGAAGCAGAGGCTCTGTTTCTCCATACCAGTTCTTTGCGGCTGCGTTATGTGCACACCTGCTAGCAGACATTCAACTCCCTCGGGCAGGACCTCTGGTGCAGATGATTCAGACCAGCCTTACTTCAGAAAACTTCTCACATGGGGCTGAGAATACTACTGATAACCCTGTGGTGGCATTTTAGTGTCTACCCATGCTCCCACAAACGTCATCTTATTTGAGAGCCAGAAGAACTTTGTAAGTCAACCAAGGAACATAGTATTTTCCCATAGGAGTCAAATGACTTTGGCTGAAGTCACATGACCAAAGAGAAGAAAGGTGATGTGGAACCAAGTTTCTTCTCCCCAGGGTGCACAAACAGCCTTCAGAGAGCTGAAAGGACCCTGGGAATCCAAACTTCATCCATCTCCAAGTCCCAGGACACGGCCATACTAACCGGAGACTTAACACCAAAAAGCATTCAGTAGAGAAGACTTCTAAAGGACTAAACTCAGGGTCTCTTGGCAATCTTCTCATTCTTCACAAGTTGGTAAAATACTCCTTTTCCTCGAAGTAATCAAGTTGCTTAAGGCTGTTATCCCACCACCAGTTCTCTCCCAAACCTGTAGCTGCCCTTAACTCCCTACCTCATTTCACCCACACAAAAGATATTTATTGAGCATTTGCCATGTGCCAGTCACTGTACCACTTTATTAAGGACCTGAGATATCAACAGTGAATAAAATAAATAAAAGTCCTGCCCTGTGAAGCTTGAATCCCAGTGAGGAAAATAGATATAAAATATAGGAAATAATTATTTAGTGAATTAAAAAGTAATAGTCTTATTTTAAAAAATAGGGCGATATCAGGGAAGCAGGAGTACAATGTGTTAGGCAATGGGCAGAGAATGAGGGAGTAAGGATCATTCTAATTTTCAATCAAATGATCAGAGAGAGAATATTTGGTGGGTTGTATAAGCCAGTGTAAGGACTCTGGGTTTTACTTTGAGTGAAAGGAGGATGGTTGGAGGGCTTTAGCAGAGGAGTGCTTAGCTTTAATCTACATTTTACCAATACCCTTTGGCTGCTGAGCTGGGAATAAGCCATGGGGTGGCAGTGTGACCAGCCAGGAGGCTGTTGTACCAACACAGGTATAGATAACGATAGCTCAAGCCAGGGTAGCAGCAGCTGGGACAGTGAAAAGTGGCTGGATTGTGAATATGTTTTAAAGAGTGAGCTATTAGGATTCCATCATGAATTGGATGTGGAGGGGGAAAGAAAGAGAGGAATTAAGATGACATCAAAGATTTTTGTCATGAGCAACTAGAAGCATGAAGTTGCCATCAACTAACGGGAAAGTCTGCACAGAGAAATGAGAAGCTGTTATATATGAAATCCCTGGATTCTTAAATTCCATCTGTCACCCTACAAACTTTGTCTTTAGTCATTGCTACTTCCTTGTCACCTGACTCAGAGCCAACAGTATTTGTAATCCCTTCTAGCCTCTCTTTACCTTGGATCTCCAGAATCTCAACCAGATTATTACTCACAGGCCAATAAATATAGTCAGGTCTCATTCACATCAAAAGTCTTTCTGTGGACATTGTTTTCCACTTAAATGACTGCTCGTCCCACTTCTACTGGTCAACTTTTGGAAACAATATTTTTTATTTGCCGCATCAACCTTCTTATCTATTTCTCAACCTATCACCCTCTCCCTCACTCCACTGTTACCTCTGTGTAAGTGCTTAAATCATAAATGTAGTTATCTCTTGCCAGTACTCAACTTGTTTGTCTAGTCTATAGCAGTTAGTGCTATTCACATCTCTCTCCCCAGAAGTGTCTTCTTTTGTGGTTTTCCTGAGACCACTCTCTCCTTCATTTCCTTCTACTTTCAACTATTCTCTCTCTATCTCCTTGACTAGCTTTACTTCCTCTGTTATTCTCTTATATCACTTGCCTCCTGCCAGGTCTTTTCCTCTCTTCTCCCCATTCACATGCCTTGGATGACCTCATCTACTAGCTACCTTCAATCATCATCCTTATTTCTCATCATCTGTCCTCATTTCTCAACCTAAGTCACCAAGTGAGATTTTGTTCCTGAACTTCTATTTGCAATTTCACTAAATTCACCCAGTCTAAAGCCTAGCCCATTATCTCCTCCTATAAGCCTACTTCTTTTTCTTTACAGAGGTTAATGGCACCCACTATCCATCGGAGCACCAGTGAGTTAGATTCAGAACCCCATCATCCCCATGGGATATGATTCTAGGATCAATTTGATATCCTAAAAGAAAACTCAATGGTTACTTCTTTCCCTCTTTACTGGCAGGGGTCAAGTCTGGGCTTTCACCTCTTCTCTTAAAATATAAACATAATATCCTAACCATTAAGGCAGACAGGGTGGCTAAGTGGTTTAGCGCCACCTTCAGCCCAGGGCGTGATCCTGGGTCCCCAGGATTGAGTCCTGTGTCTGGCTCCCTGCATGGAGCCTGCTTCTCCCTCTGCCTGTATCTCTGCCTCTCTCTCTGTGTCTCTCATGAATAAATAAATAAAATCTTAAAAAATATATCCTAACCATTATACTGATCACTCTCTCTTCTCCATGGGCTTCATCTCCCACAGTGTATCAACTTGATCTTGTTATTTCCAGTAAAAAAAAAAAAAAAAAAAAAAGTGAGGCTCCTCAATGCCTCTAGAATCAAGCTTATATCCCAGGTATGGCAGGATTGAAGGCTCTTTCTAATCTAGTCCAGGCCTCTCTAACCTCTCCTGTAGTCTCCACATGCTCTGTCCTCTGGTGGTTCTCCAGACATCCTATGCATTTTCAAACCCCTGCACCTTATGCTCTTACTATCCTCTCTGCCCATTGGGCTTTCCTTTATCTCTAACTAGTGGAATTATGTTCTTCAAGGCTCCACATGAGTGCCATTTTGCTATAAAACTTTTTCCAAATTTGATGTCCCACACCTACTTCTTGACTGCTCTGTAAACAAACATAATCACTTTCTTTTCACTGTTCCCACAGCACTTTGAGCACTCCTCTCTCCCAAATCAGACTGAGGGGAGAATTTGTGGGAGACAGGAGCCTTGTCATGTTTCCCTTCACATTTCTAGAGTCTCCTACTATCTTTTCCAGGAAAAAGTGCTTCTCTATCTAAAATTTACACTTTCAGGAGCTCGCTACATGAAGAGATTTTTGCTTGGCTTTAGGCTGAAATAAGAAGTTAGAAATGACAATGGAAGGGAAAAAAATACCAAAATAAGGTATGTGGTCTCTGTCCAGTGCCTCTTTTTTCTTCCACACAGGAGTATGCTCTGTTGATGGAAGTGTTAATAACAGTAGACTGCTCACTGAGCAGGTACTATGTCCCAGGCTCAATACTGGTAAAACATAGGAACTGAATTTATTTTTATACCTGTTCCCTCTACGAACCCCACTAAAATGACTATAAAGTAATAAAAAAAAAGGTATGCAATCAAAAGAGAAAAGAAAATATGCGAGACAAAGACAGCCAACAAAGAATTCAACATGGATGGTAGAAAGGATGAATGAGTAACAACTGGCAGAAAATTCGAGAAAATGGAAACCTAAGTATCTGAAATGCCACAGCACCCCAGAAAACTCAGGGACTCTGTCAGGTGCTTCTATACACAGCGGTACAGGTGTATGTGTATGTATATGTGAATGAGTGAATCAGTGATGGTATCAGAGAGCTCACACCCCATCTTCTACAGGAAGTCAGTAAATAATTTCTAAATGAAAAAAAAATCAAGATTAGCAGAAGAATAATTAAATAGATCTGTGTGTATAGATGCAGATATTTATAGATGTAATTTCCAGAAGATATAAAAGTAGTGACAGTAGAAGCAAAGAAGATGTGAACATATCTCCTCAGCCCAGAGAGCCTGAGGTTAGATAGCAGAGGGGCAGCTCATCTTCCAAGTAAACCTACAGGTGCCAACTGGTTTTCTAAACTAGGTACATGTATTACTTTTATAGAATTAAAAATCAGTTTAAAAAACATTATACAAAAATATAACCAGTAAGGGTGGGGCTGAGATTTAAATCGATTAGTCTGGGGTTGAAACATGTAGCCTTTCTTCTATACTTCTTGTTTGCTGCAATTTGCAGATAATCACAATCTACTTGGGAGCGTCACCCTCTTCCTTGTCATCACTCACTGCTGGGTTGGTCAGAAGAACAGACACACAAACATACACCCATACACACAATATTTATAATCTGTACCTCAGAGACTAAAAAATAAGGTAAAAGTTTTAATAGTGTACCTTGCTACCACTCACTCATTTTAGTAAAGAAATGATCAACTTAATCATTCCACTTAAAGAAATATCAACTTTAGTAGAATGAACGAGCAATGACTCAAACTATGTGAACTTTCTGAAAGAGCTTGCCACTATGACTATTTAATAAAGGCATTGTGCCAAATATGGTGTAAATAGTATAGTAACCAATGCTCTATTTGAGATTTGTGAACAGTCTTGGTGAATGTACCTGAGTTGTGCTTAAATGTATTTAAAACACATTTTAGAAGTTAGATGCTGTAGGGAGTAATGTCCCTGTGAAAAGAGAAAAGGGGTTGAGTTAGAACCTGATTGTATTTGCTCGCTGCTAATTCTAACCTCAGTATAATCATAGGGAAGCACCTGGAAGGTCAGGCAGGTTGAAGAAAAGTAGGTAGCAGTTCTGTGATGCTGACTTTGTAGGTGGGTAATATTTAAATTGTCTTCAAGCCAAGGCTAGAAATTATAAAGAAAAAGAACAGAAAAATAAGGAAAGCACAGAGTAATCAGAAAAAGGGTGCGGTGGGAGGAGAAAAAGGGACAAACCATGTCATAAAGAGAATTAGCAGAGTGAGAAAGTGGCCCACCCAGGAAGCTGAGAAGACAAAGAAAGCCAAATGCAGCCAGTTAGAAGGCCCACAAGGATGCACAGCGTGGCTCCACGGGAGTTTAAGAGAGGCATAAATTCTCATGAATGTTGTTAATCTAGATGAGGTTTTACAATTTGCATGGTCGTGCTTTCAGTGTTTCACTTTTTTAAAAAGTTAGGGGGAAAAAACACAATGGTTTTAGCTTTCAAAATGAAAACCTAGTCCTAATTAACATTTGGAGTTTGATTTTCAGAGATTCCAGCTGGAGGATCTAAAGTAGAGCCCT
This sequence comes from Canis lupus familiaris, assembly GCF_011100685.1. Classification (NCBI taxonomy): domain Eukaryota; kingdom Metazoa; phylum Chordata; class Mammalia; order Carnivora; family Canidae; genus Canis; species Canis lupus. The sequence goes on from NC_049228.1 coordinate 22,694,082, forward strand.
GAACCCAATGGGACTCTGGACAAGCCGAAAGACATGCCCGGATTTTCAGCTTGGTGCAGAGATTGCACAAAACTGGCAGCGAAATTCACAAACAAATCTCGAGGGGATTGGAATTTGGCAGTCAGTGAGCCTGGAAGACAGCTCCAACTTAAACTAATTTTCCATTTTTCTCTGGATTTCTAACACGGCTAACACATATTTAGATTTAGATTTAGATTTGTAAGAACCTACACTACCCCTACCAGAAGTAGAGTAGCTGTTCCCGTTATTGGCATCTGGGATGTTATTATTCCTACTGTAATTAGCATTTTTATGGCCCCTTTTCACCCATAGATCCTAAAGAACTTGGCAAGAATGTAAAAGAAAAGTAAGCCCATATGATCTGTCCTCTGAGAATCAGCAGGGAAGGAATGGTTATTATATCTGATCTGTAAACAGCTAAAATATGGCAAAGAGAAGTTTAATTGCTGGCTATTATTTAAATGACAAAATATAAATAGAAAGGGAACAAGAAGTTAAACCACTTCACAATTACACAGCGCACAAGTGATAAAGTTGGAATAGAACATTTGGTTTTCCGAATACAGATATCATAAAAAGGATTCATTTTTCTCTTTTTGCTAAGGAACTTACAAAGACATACTCAGGTGAGAGGTTTTTGTTTTTGTTTTTGTTTTTGTTTTTGTTTTGTGAAGAGCCAGTCGCAATCCCACCCAGTCACATTTTGAAGTTCAAGCCTTGGGCTTTAAAAGTAATCTGTGACTATCTGGGAATGGAAGGGTTTTTCAAGCATAATTGTAGAGATAAATCTTAAGGGTAGAAATAAGAAAAGACTAGAGAAAAGAATGGCTGGACAGGTTTCACTATGAAGCTGAGGGGAGAGAAAGGAGAGATCTGGAGTCAGACATGGGATCTTCATATTGATGCATTCTTCAAGTTCCTGACAACTATCACTATAGAGTTAATCATGTCACCTACAAAGGTCATTACAGAGCTTTTTCCTTCCAGCTCTGGAGACCAGGAGGTCTCAAACCCAGGAATGCATTGGAACCACCCTGGAGGACCTACACCACTAGGTGCGACCCTTGTCCCCTGCATCTGGTGCTTCTGACTCAGAAGCCCAGAGTGGGACCTGAGAATCCACATTTCTAACAGGTGGCCAGGTGCTGCTGCTGTGCGGTCAGGGCCCTCCGCTTTCTGGGGGCTTCTGGAATTCTTCAGGTGCTGGTCCAAGTACCACTACTCTCACTTGAGTCTCAGACAGCCCTGGGGGTGAAATACAACACTGTCTGACTCACTTCGGTCTTCAAATATTTCACTTGGGAGAAAATGTTCCTTACTGCTTTCCCGGAGGGGGACCAGCCAGTTTAGCTGCCGCAGGGAATGTGGGAATTTTGTACTGGAGTCTCCCAGACGCTCACACATTGCATTTCACCTTTAAGAATAAAAGTCCCTCAAATTTATGATTGTGTTGATTGGTTTTGCCGCCCTGGAGTGGAGCTTCACATGGTCAGATATGAAGAACTATAATACTTTTAGTTAAACACACACGTACACACGTGCATGCACACCCTGCTAGCCTGCTCCCTTCCCTGACCTTAGATCATCTCATGCAGATCTGTATACAGTCTGTGCTCCAGAAGAAGGCACGTCCCTCAGAAAAGGACTTTTTGGTCTGGTTCTAGCACCTCTCTCTTGGCGCAAACTCTGGGCAAGAAAAAACAGTACAATAAAAATTTGATTTTTGTGCCATCATTTCCACCTCATGAATTATATACCAGCCTCTGTATGCCACAGACTTACAGCAGTAAACCAAGGCAGTGCCCATGAGTGATCAAGAGGCACAGCTAACAGGGCTACCATCTGGAATATAAATAATAAAAAGGAGGCAGAGACAGGTCCAAGACAACACAGAAGAAAGAATCCAAGGAATGGTGCAACAGATGGAACACATTAGTGATGGGAGCATTGTTGGTATCAACTACTAAAAGTGTAAAAAAATACAACTGCCCACCTACATTTAAGTAAATGCAGCCACTCTTCTGAAGCTAAATTTGTCCCCAACTCCTCCTCACCTGGTTTTTCCACCCCCCGATTCCCTCCTATACAACATTCCTATTAAGGGAGTATTCCTATGGCAAGGATTTGTAAAAATATCTCTACCAGTTGCTTTAAGAAAACACAAATATATTTACATTTAAATCCATGGCATGTTAGATCTACAGGGAAAGAGAATATCAAAACAGTTTCTGTGTTTGAGGCAGAAAATGTTTAACCATGGCAGAGAGAGGACAATACTTATCCCCTTAAAATGCTCCAAAGGCTAATATGCCTTTTAAATACACCTCTTTAAAACTTTGTAGACAGTCTAACATTGCCAGGATATTTCACAGATTTAAATAGTTGATTCATTTTTAAGCCCATTATTTTCTGTTCTGTTCTTAGTAGGGGATGGTGACTGCTAACTCTTCCATAGGTAAAATATTTACAGCATGAAATACTTACTATAATAATCTTCATCCTTCTTTGGCTTAAAAATCACAGATACTTTTGATTTTTGACCCCAAAGGAATTATCATTAAGCTTTGATATTACTTTTATTAATTTCAACATGTTCTGTATTTTCTAATAGCTACAGAAGCTAGATCTAAAGAGAAAATAGGATCAGACAAGTGTTGAGAAGAATGAAACACAATGAAACACTCAGGTTTTCCGTTGGTCCCATATCCATTCATTACCATGTAGTTTGTTGTTTTAAGAAGAGTCATGCTGCTGTTTACCCATGATGAAATGTAATTAAAAAATTTTTCACTATAATTTTAAAACAATCCACTGTTTTCTGGCTTCTAAAAATTTTATTATTACCACTCTCTGCCAGATATTTCTACCTCTGTCCTTGACCTTTATGAATTGTATTCAATTTCAGGTGATATCTTCATTTTTTCAAGAACTATTATTAGAAGGTGGATTCTTTTCTCCCAACATGCAAGGTGCTGCTGTGCACCACTATCTATGAGTGTATTAATTGATCCTTGCCCGGGATTTCTCAAGCTGCAATTGAGGACCATGTGCATTGGAAGCACCCTAACACATATTCTTGGACCTCATACCAGACTTGATATGTGAGAATGGGGAAGAACCTACGAACCTGTATTTTAAAAATAAGAACCCCAAGGATGCCTGGTGGCTCAGTTGGTTTAGCGTTTGACTCTTGATTTCAGCTCAGGTCATGGTCTAGGGGTAGTGAGATCAAGTCCCACATTGGCTCTGTGCTCACTTGGAGTCTGCTTGAGATTCTCTCTCTCCCCCCTGTTCATACTCTCTCTCTCTCTCAAATTAATAAAATCTTTAAAAATAAAAAGAACCCCAGGCACTTCTTAAGCACACTTTTTATAACAACGATCTGCCAACTCCTTTGCCCTGTGAAAGGAGTAAAGATTGGGATGTGGCCAGAACCAGTCTTGAGTGTTCTCCTGGATGGACCACCCCGTTTTGCACAATATACAGTAACAATCTACACCGCATGGTCAAACCCCTTAGCTGTCATCTTAAATGGGGGTTCTCTCATTTGGACTAGAATGGCACATCTGCTAAGTTTAAGAAGTGACTTCTCCTTTGTCTCTCTGACCAATCATTCTGTCACAGAACATGGCTATGGCAAGAGAGGGCATGTTCCTTATAAGTACAGGACTTGGACTAAAGAAAACTGTCCTAGAACTGTTTCTAGTAGAAAAACCAAACTAGTAAGAATGTAGACATTATTGTTCCACCCCATGTGCCTCTAATGTGGTATATACTGCACAGCTTCCCTCTGGTCTTCTGAGGGCTCCTCATTCCTTCAAGAACATCAGAATGGATTAGATAAGGCATGAGAGTCATCCTGAGCAATCCTTTATCAAATCTCCCTCCAGATCGGGCCTGGCCTCTTAACCCCTTGGAGGATACACACAGAAATGTGTATTGCTTCTCACTGTCAGATGAGGATAAATAGTGGTGAGAAACACAACTTTTGTTTTGAAACAGAAGCCACTCAGTATTGCCGATAAATGAAATTCAATTAATGTTTATCACATGCTTAACTAATGTGTAATGAGCATTCATACAAGAGGTGCTTGCATGTTCTTTATCGTGTTCTGACTCTCATTATCTATCCTATCGTAGTCTGAGTTTTCTCTTGCCAGCTAGTACCAGGATGGAAGCTGTAAAACCAAAAGCTGGACTGGTTTTGAACAGATGCCAAGAAAGGACAGTGCCAACAGATTTCCAAAATGCAACTCATCCAGTGACTAAGAAATCAAGGCTAACCAAGAAGGCCACACATCTGAACAGTGGCCCTTTCAGGGAAGGACCCATGGGTATAATGAAGATCACAATCTAATCAAAATCTTAATCTTTTGATTAAGATAAAAAATCTCCAGATATAAGGGAGGTTTGCAGCTATTCCTGAAAAATTAGCCTGACCCACACTTTACTGGAGTGTGACTTCTCCGAAGGCTCCAAACCATATCCCCATGGGTGTGTCCATAGTTTTCTGAAACTGGTTATCTGAACGAACACCAACATGTTTAAAAGATAAATCATATCCACCCAATTAAAAGCTGACCGAACTTAACTTCAGAGAAGTTAACTGACTTGCCCAAGGAATCATGTGATAAAGGTTGGAAGTGGGGTTCAAGCCCGTGGCTATGCCCCAGACAGCTTTTCCTCTGCTTTTCCACATGGCCCTCATTGTATCTGTTGCTAGACCTTCTGATTCTGTGCATGACGGAGGTTTTACTCTTTACTTCTCCTATTCCTTCACTGCATTTATTTCCACTGTACTGCTTCTCAGAAGACTGACCCAATCTTTTTTCAATTTAAGACTCTCAAAGTTTTACCTTCAATTCTCTGTCCCTGCCTTTAGGGGAATAGAAACAGGTGTCACTGAAGAATTAGGCTATGTTTTTCAGAGGGATACAGAAACAAATGAAACACACATCTGACACTTGGAAGCTTGCAGCCTGTTGGAAGGACAGTAGGTGAGGTGATAGGTATTTGTATGGGTATGTATACGAATTTATAGGAGAAATGGCAGCTAATCCCCATAGAAACTTACTTGAAATTCCCACAAAATCTTAAAAGGTTTTCTAGGTTTTACTGGAAACCGGAAGAACATCAATTAACCATGGCTACCTATACTATAAGCACTCATGAAGATATAAACTGGGTGTAAGTTGACTATTTTTTGATTATTAATATATATATATAACTGTTTCAGTAAGGCCCTATCCCCACATGGTGAACAAGTGAGGAGTCAGCATTTGATCCTAATTATTCTAACATCATTCTGCCTCTGTCCTCCTTCACAGCTCCCACTTTTGAAAAAGGAAGGGCACAACTCTACACAGAACAGCAAAGGGGAGAAGAGAGAATTTCAGAAACTATAATCCAAAACGGATGTTGCTGAGAAGGACACAATAAACTTGCAAGAAATATATGTTCACAGAAAAAGTAGAGCCAAACCCTAGGTCAATGGGCACTCCATTTTAATCATCCGGCGGGAAGGAAATTAATCTTTTCTATCCGAAAGGAGGCCATAAGTGTGGTCTTTATTCCCAGCTGCATTCCCCGGAGAACAAGGTGTTCTTTTTTTTTTTTTTAATTTTTATTTATTTATGATAGTCACACAGAGAGAGAGAGAGGCAGAGACATAGGCAGAGGGCGAAGCAGGCCTCCATGCACCGGGAGCCCAACGTGGGATTCGATCCCAGGTCTCCAGGATCGCGCCCTGGGCCAAAGGCAGGCGCTAAACTGCTGCGCCACCCAGGGATCCCCAAGGTGTTCTTAATTTAGGTGAAAACTAGGGCTGTGGACTTTGGCAGAATTAATAAATATGACTTAATGAAAAGAGAAGGAAAGGAGAAAAGGAAGGCACAGAGGGAAAAAAGCCAGAGAGCGTAACACATGTGATCTGACAATATCATGGTGTTCATAGATGGAGTGAACACTCACTTCAATTATCGCCCCACAAAACAAAGACGCTCCCTTGCCTCTCTTTCTCTTGCCATGCTGGGAAAAGAGTATACTTTATTGGGCAAGCATTTGGCAGAATAGGTGTTTGTCCTCTGCATTGTTATCCTAGACTAATTGTATACTCGTCTATAATTTTAATGAGCACAGGTCTGGGAGTAGGAAGTATAATTAGGAAACCAATGCAGCAGTCCTAGGTGGGAAGTGTTGAGGCCTCAGGAAGGGACTTGAGAGTAGGAATGGGGAGAGCTACTCATGTAATGGTCTGGTGTCTGACTGGCCTCATGACTGACTGGACATGGCAGCTGTGTTCAAGAGATCTGTGAATTATGGATCTCAGGGGACTTCCATGGGAATGGCCTGTTTCACCTTTCTTCTCTTGTTCTCTTCCTTTTCCAATCCTTAGAGTTTGCACCTGCTCACCTTGACACTATAACAGCAGCTCTGCCTCCTGCCTTCTGCTTTCCTCACTCAGCATTTACAAAGTGGCTATGGTACACCATGAACACCACTACTTTATTCCCGTCAACTATGGGCCAGACGTGGCATGGTGCTTAAACACGTCTTGTACATTATCATATTTAATCCTTGATACACTCCTTAAAATAGCTGTGTTGTCCCCACTTCCCAGTACAGATTAAGATACTAGAAGGTTCACACCAGCAGTTGGACTAGGATTTGAATTTACATCTGCAGGACTCTAAAACCTTTCCACCAACCAAGCTATCATTCCCTGCCCATCTGCAACTTACAAAAGAAGTAGAGAATATGAGGAGGGTCAGGTCAAGAAAAACATGAGTGTCAGTTTAAGTTTTGAGAAACAACTAGAAAGATAGAATTTAATGTATGAACAAGTTTGGATTGCAGATATGTGGCATGCATATATTCTTGCAAACGATGGGAACATAGCTGAAGATGAGAAGATGGCATTATCTACACAAGATGCTGTAGAGAAAACCTTAGAGCTGTCTCTTAAAGAATGCAAGAGGCAGAGAATGATGGAGAATTGAAGGTGAAAGCTCTGTGGCAAAGGGGGTATGACACAAAGGAGTGAAAGTGACAGGAAGCGGGACATGGATGGAGGATAGTGAGGTGATGGATTCACTGTCTTGAGCTCACTGAGAGACATGAAGAATGAGGTACTTCACTTTTACAAGGCTGGATGTCTCACGGGGACATCTTAGAGTTATATTCAGTACTGGAAAGCAAAAAAAGAAAACTCCTTTTAGATACTGGGGAACAAATGTCTAAGTTGAGCTCAGATTTCTGTGCAGCACTTTTAAAACTTCCTCTCATCCATGGAGCCCTCTTTGGTTTATCTTGCCTCTAGGTCTGTTTTTCCTCCTTATGCCTTTGACGCTCTTCAGTTGCCCCTAATATATTTAGCCGACTTTTTCCAGTAAAGAATTAGGTGTCTGCCAAGTAGCCAGTTCCAGCCTCTCTTTCCTTTCTTTCTCAGGCTCACCCCTCTCAGCATTTCTTACTACTTATGTCTTCAGAGTTGCTTCTCCCTCCCCTCCCCTGTCTGATTCCTTTCCTTTCTGGTGGGTATGGCTGCTCCTTTTTCCTTGCTTCTTGCTTCCACCCCTTACATGTTCTGTTGTTGTTGTTGTGATTGTTGTTTACCTCCTCCTAGCCTCTGCTGAGAGATCAGAAGCAACATCCTGGCCTTTCAAACCTTGTCCTCCCCAGAGTCTCAGGAAATACTGCAGAATAATTGGAATGGAACTAATATTGGCTAGAATTACTCCTGGGCAAAGAAAGCTTCAAGTTGGGGTTCCACATGGTGGGAACCTTCTTGTCTGCTCCCAGGGTGGCCAGAGCAGTGACTCTCAAATTTCAAATTTCAGTGGTCTTCAGAAACACCTGAAGGCCTTGTTAAAAACACAGATTGCTGGGCCTTGCACCTAGAGTCTCTGATTTAATAGGTCTAGGATGGGGCCTGAGAATGTGTATTTCTAACAAGTTCCCAGGAGATGCCTATTGTGCTGGTCCAGGGGCCACACTTTTGGGAACCACTGGAGTGGGAGTACCAACAGCCATCAGGTGGTCCAGGCTCAGCTGTGCATGGCAGCAGTTGGGCAGGGGAGTCAGAGGAGGCAGTGGAGCTTTGTTCCTTATCACATCAACAAACCTAGGAAGCTCTGGTTAAGGGATCCAGAGGATGTGCTGGGGGTGCGCTGAGGAGGGGAGGACACGTGGTGAAAGCTCTGTGTTGTAAACTTCTGGGAAACACGGAAGCCAGCTCCAAGCCCTGTCACCCAACCCTCCCTCTTACCATCACGCATAGAAGCAGCAGAAGGGAACTCTCAGGATCCCTTTGATCCATTCCCAGTTCTGAGTCTTCTGTCTGTTTATCTCCCTCCTTCCCTGGCCTCCTCTTCCCTCTTTTTACCCCCTGCCCAGTGGATGAGTCACTGCCCCTCCTCCCCACCCCGCTGCCATCTGTTTTTCTAATGATGGCAGAAGATGAGCTGTTTTGTTGGCCCACGCTGTAACAAAGCATACTCCATGCTAGCATTTTTCCTGATGGACTCTCGGAACGCTATTTTATTGGTGTCATTTCCCACACCCAGTTTTCTCTTTGTCTCAAACCCCACCCTTTCCCCCTCTTTGGCCTCATGTAGATCCCAGTTTCCCAGAATCAGATAAAGAGAAACAGGGATACAGAAGAACTGAGGGACTGACAGGCATGTGCGTTGGGTGTGTGTTGGGGGGAGGGTGTTGGAAATCAGTGGCAGAGCAACAACTCTCACTAGCACACAAGGAACAGCCAGAATTACCCAAGTGTCACTGCTAAGTGGCTTAATGACTTGCAGCAAGAGATTTGGATGGCAAAACCTATTGTGACTGAGTGGCTATCCCCAGGGTGAGAGGGCTTAAATTGTGTGCGTGCATGCATGTATGTGCGGGGGGGAGGGGGAGTGTGAGACGCGTCCCCTTCCTCCATGGCAGGATTCCTGGGTCACTCTCCCTCAGTAAGCCTCTGCCTCATTCTTGACTATTCTTCACAGTAACTCCTGTTAATCTAGCTAAGGAATTCACAGCGTGCTAAATCCCCTAGGAGAAGGGAATCCCCTGTGTGAAGAAGTACATAAGATTCCCTGAGGAAGTCAAGGTCTGGTTTGAGTTCATCAACAGTGGATTATAGGTCTATTTCAGAGGTTGAAAACATCGATGTCTGCATGACCTAGGCATTTGATATCAATGAGGGATGCTCATTAGGGTAAGAAGCCACAGGGAGAGGAGAGCATCTTGTTGACCCAGAGAGCAGCTGCCCTTCTGGGCTTGTAGCTGTTACTCAGATCCAGCTCATTGTTGCCATGGTTGCCAGATAGTCTTGTTTTTCAAGAGGCAAATCTGCACAAAGTGTTTTATATTGATTTTTATTTGGAGTTATGTGTGTACATGTGCATGTAATGTTATATATACATAGACGAATTTTATGTGAAAGCCCAATTTTTAAATATTGGCAACCAAACCAAAATTGTTTTCAGACACAGTGCTGGCCAAATAGGCCTGTCTGTAGGCCATTGGTCCACAAAGCCCCGATCTAACTAAGCTCATGTCCAGTGACAAAAATCCCAAAACCATAAAAAATTCTGATTTGCTTTTAACTTATTTTTATTAGCTCATTTAAAATGAGACCCTGGAGATTTTGCTAAAAAAAAAGAAGGAAGGGGAGGGGGGTGGAGGAGAAGAAAAGAAAAAGAAATCCTAGTATCTGTAATCTGGGGATTGGAAAACTAAATTTAAGAGATTAAACAAAGGGCATAGGGGCAAGATCTTGAGTTAGGAAGACTCAAGTCCCTGTGAGTTAAGCAGACCAGAGTACTCTGGTCTGGTCTGGGGAGGGGAGGCAGCTTACCTCACACGACTGAATGCAGTGGACCAGGAAAGGGTCTGGGTGCCATTGACGTCGCCCAGTGCACACGATGCTCTGAAGGGGAAGATGAAACAACAGAAAACAAAGAGCCCTGGTCAGTAAGAGAAGGGGCAAATCCTGAGCTCATCCTACCAGCCCAACCCCACTGCCTGAGGAGTGAGACCCTGGCTGTGCCCCATAAAGAGGGCCAAGGCCCGCTGGTCTTTCCTGAAGAACTGCTAATCCTGCCAGCTGGCATCAAAGTGGAACTCTCATGCTCTTCATCCTCCTCTGCCCTCCTCAAGGTATCTAAATTTCCACAGGGGTGTAGGTGTAATTTTGGAAACTGTCCTCAATGTTGTAATGAGTTAATTTGGTTCTAGGCATAATATTGTTTCCATTTGTTTTGAAATTTTCAATAACATTACAAAAAGTTGTAAGTCATCCAGGTTGACCAGGAAGCACTGTGGATTTTTAAGGAGTAAGAAATATAGCTTCACAAGAAGAAAAAAATGGATCTCAAGAATCCTAGATGATAAGATGTGAGTGCTAAGCAAGGACTGGAGGATAATTGCATAATCTGTATCTCTTGTTAGTATATTTATCCCTTTCTCCTGAGAAATAAAAGGTCTATGCATTGGTCAAATAAGGTTAACATGACACCAATGGGGCTCAAAATGGTACCTGCATCAAAATGGTGAGAGCCAAAACATGCTCATATTAAATATGGTGATGGTCTCTGTCCCAACAGCCATTTCAGATGTGCATTTAAACAGTCATCAGGTGCCTGGGTGGCTCAGTCAGTTAAGGGTTTTGCCTTCAGTTCAGGTCATGATCCTGGAGTCCTGGATGAGTCCCTCATAGGGCTCCCTGCTCAGCAGGGAGTCTACTATCCCTCCCCCCTACTCATGCTCTTTCTTTCTCAAGTAAATAAAATCTTAAAAAAAAAATAGTCATCTACTCTTTGTTGAACAATAATTACAACCCATTTTCACTGAGCTTTTTCCTTTTAATTTTTGTATTTTAAAATTTCAAAAGTTATACTTCAGGAAAAGAGAGTCCCATAGGAAGCTTCATAGAGAAAAGGAGATTCCCTCCGTAGCCTGTTATCAACCCAGCCATTTGTAGACGTTCACTGTCACATTTTAATTCAGTGTGAGAGGAATACAGTGCAATCAGAAGAAAAATAATACATTATGAGATAAGAGCTTTACACGAGATAGCACTTCCATTAATTGGAAATTATACATTCTAGAATGTTAAGACTGCGCAGTCATCAGACTGGATATATTTGCATATATTAATATGTAGGTGTGTGGATATATACATATATTTGCATATATTAATAGCCATCTAATAGATATTTGCATATATTAATATGTCGGTATATGGATATATACCTCATAGGTAGTTATTAGAATGGGAATCTGCAAGATTTTCCTGAAGTTGTAATAGTATAAACTAAAACTCCTCTTTCACAGCTTCCCTAAAGGGAATATAATACCATATATCCTAACAAATTCTGATATTCAAAATTCCACATTGTAATAACATAGCAAGTGACTTGCTTTTAAGTTTTCATTGCACTGGAAAAAAAAAAAAAGATTGTCAAATCTTTTTAGGATTATACAAATTTCTAAGATAAACACAATAGGGGTGTTCAGCATAAGGAAAAACTGAGGTATTCCACACTAACAGCCATTGAAGCAGACTATTTGCATATAAACAATGGCTCTGCTACCTAGAAAGATTTTTGTTTTATTTATTTTTTTTATTTATTTATTTTTTTATTTTTTTAGATTTTTGTTTTAAAACCAGTATCTGGGATCCTTGGGTGGCTCAGCGGTTTAGTGCCTGCCTTTGGCCTGGGGCATGGTCCTGGGGTCCTGGAATCCAGTCCCATGTCGGGCTCCCTGCATGGAGCCTGCTCCTTCCTCTGCCTGTGTCTCTGCCTCTCTGTGTGTCTCTCATGAATAAATAAAATCTATAAATAAATAAATAAATAAATAAATAAAACCAGTATCACTGGGACTCTACTTAGCTAGCGTTGTTCTCATTGCTCTCACTTCTATTATTTAAAATATCAACGTTTTAGGCTTCCTTGCTGTCACCAGATAATGGTACTAGCATAAAACAGGAAGCTGTACCCTTGAGATGTAAATACATAGCAATCTTATTCCTTCTTACAGCACCACCTTCCCTAAGGATCCTCACCCCCCATCCTTGTCAGTCAGACTTTCAAATGTGTACAGGCTTCACTCACTGTGAGCCAGATTCCCCAGTCAGCAAGAGGGATCTGAAGATCCACAAATCTAGCTGCTGCCCTCAAAGAGGTCACAGTCTGGGGGGGAAGGGATTTGGAAGAATGTCAATTCTTCCGCATAAGGAGACACTTAGCCTTGGCATCCTCACATGATGTCCATGACCAGAACGGTCCAGAACATTCTGAACTGTCCCAGCTTCTTTTATGCTCTCTAAATCTTGTACCTCATTCACCTCTTTTATAAATGCAGGAGCGTGGGTTTGTTAATCCATTAGAAATTCTAAGGATATATTGCCAAGAAAAAGAGTCTGTCTTTACTTTTGACTTGGTTTCTTTGCCCTTCTGTCCTGTTATCTCCAACTGATGTTTTCCATCTTTGTCTTTTATATAACTTATTACCCTGTAATATAGATTCACAAACTATAAAAGGTATAAAGGGTGCACAATCTCCCTCCTACTCTTGACCCCCAACCACCCAAGTTCCTCAATTTAATTTTCTGTATTTTGTATCATTGCAGAGATATTCTATGCATATGCATACATCTACGTACGAAATTATTTCATCACACAAGACACCAAAATTTTACTTTGTACTTTGTTCTGTTGTTTGTTTGTCTTTATTTCACTTCACAGTGTTTCTTGTGGTCCTGTTCATTTTATGGTATCTGGAATGTTGTATTCTATTGATTGCATAGTATCTCATTGTGTGTATGAATGAACCCTCATTTACTTAATCAGACCCATACTAATGGATATTTAGGTTACAGTCTTTTGCTCTAATAAACAATGCTATGTATAAATCATTTCACACATATGCAGCTATCTCTGTAGAATACATTCATGATAGTAGAATTGAGAATACTCATCTCAATGGTTCTTTAATGTTCTGTAATTCAGACATGAGATGAATTCAAACTGGCATCCTTCCTTAATCTCTATAAAATTGCAACAGCTTCTGGTACCTGGGTCATTTGCCTTCCTAGATTGTGAAATCCTTGAGAATAGGGACTGTCTCCCACTCATATCTTATCTTAGTGACTTAGAGACGATGTTTTATAAGCATTTGTCAAACACTAAGTATGATGTTGGAGTTCCAGGATTCTCCACCATCTCCTGGCCTGTGAATGTCATTCACCCCATAAGAAAAGATACGTGTATGTCATTAATTGAGCTACTACTTATTGGTCAAAACTGGAGGAGAATTTCAAATGTACTTCAGGACACATTTGTGGTGGTGAGGTTAAAGAGGGGAGTGAAACAGGAAGAAAAGCAATGAGAAGGGCTAGCTACTGGTGAGAAGAGTTTAAATTAATTCAACAGGGAGGCCATTAGACTGAGGTAAATCTGATCCATGGTAGCCTAGGGAAGCAACCCAACATCTAAGCCTGTAAATGGTTCAAGGTTATGAAACTGAAAACTATGGACAATCAATCACAAAGAATCAAGCAGGCTTTATGCTAGAGCTAGTCAATAATGTCCTTATTTTCTTTCCATTTTTTTTCCTCTACTAGAGTCCCTCCTGACCTCCTCTTGGTGGAGCGCTCCTAACCACTTCTGGTTTGATGCTGCCTGCCTCAAATAGATTTTTGCTCAAATACACTCTTAAAAGTTTTAATCTGCCTCAATTTATCTTGTAAGAATTCACTATAATTTTCTTATTTTCTGGAATATTTTTTGACAAATTATGATAGTATATATATTACATTTGAAAAGTTATAGGAAATCATTGAAAGAACAACCTTATATCCTCTGCCCAGCTTTATCAAATCTTAACAATTTGATGTATCTGCTTCCAGAATTTAAGTCACTAGAGATTCCATTAATGTCCCCTATATGTACCCCTCCCACTTCTCTCTTCTTCCTTCCTCCCTATTGGTAACAACTATTCTGAATTTTTAAATTATTATTTCTATACATTTTTATATGATTACAGCTATTGCTATTATACTATTAGCAAGCCACTTCTCAGGTGAATTGATTGTGAATAAAGATTTGTTTTTGAACTTTCCAAAAGGAAAACATTTATGAGAAAATCAGTTTAAAGATTTCATTTTGATTGGGTCATTTAAAATTTTTTTAAATGTAAAAGGGAAGAAAGGAAGAACAAAGGGAAGGTGGAAGGGGGAGAGGGATTGGGAGAGAGAGGCAAAAGGGAGGGAGGCGATGAAGGGAAGGTCATAAGGCAATTGAAGGCTATTGCTTGGTTGAATGTCTCACTAAAGGTCACAAGACTGATGGTTAGCCAACATTAAGGTCTAACACAGAATTGCTCAATTGTTTTTTTAATCAGGAATAGTTACTTGACAGAATGGGCTGCTAATCACAACAGATCACAAAGTTCTGCTGTTGCCTGGTTTGTGACAATTCCCTTATTACTACATATGTATGCAACCCTAAGTAAAATACAGCATTGTTTTTGCATATTTATTTGGACAGTAGCACAGGACCCTATAGTTTGCTCTTCAGTTCTTCTTCCCCCATCCTCCAAGACTATCTTGGACTTGATGCCTTGAGATTTATTCAAACCAAAAGCAGACTTCCATACTTAAAACTGATTAAAAAGAAGGTTTTTTCATGACTCATGTCTGAAGGATTTGTTCTCCCACTGATGTGTATGTGGCAAGTGTCATTGGAGCTGTTACACAACTGTGCCCATCAAGAGGACACTCTGAGGGATGAGGGCTAGGATTAGGAGATGAGAAGACAGATGGAAGGGTGAGACCAGCAAGTCGGACACTATGGCTCCTGGAGGGCACGGTCTTCTTTTTCTCTTCCTGCTTTCTCTCTTCCTCTTAAAACATTTTGTTTTTGTTTAAGGAATTATTAATCCTCTGGGGACCAATTTGGGAAAACAAAGTCAGAAATTACAAGATTTGTTTTGACTGAGCAATTCTGGTGAAGAGCTGGGGAGCTGAGGGAGGGATTCCCTGCAGTGTTGAGAATCTTTACAAATCTTACATGTGTAGCCACAGGAAAATCTCATTAGTTTGGACTTCACTAATTCCTAATTGTGATATACTAAAAAAAGAAAAGAAAAGCATTGTTCGGTCTGTGAAAAATGAAGTTATGAAGCAAACTAACAGAGGAAATGGGATGCTATGATGGATGCTTTTGTACTTCAGAACAGAACACTTTCAAGTATAATTTAGAAAACTCATTTACATGCAAACAATTGCCACATTATGTATGAAAAAAATCATCTCCCCATGAAATCACATTCTTGAAGGACCACTTCTTTCCAACATAAGTCAAAATGTTAATTTTCCTATTTTAAATGGTAAATCTCAAGATATAATCAAAAACCCTTTCAACACAGTGGTTAAGGACAGTCATAAAAATTCAAGCTTGCATGGGCTTTTGGAAAAATCAAAAGGTTTGCCTTGAGAAAGAGCTCTGTGGAGGCAAGAGCCACTCTCTTCTATGGGCTCTGGTTTCACAGGGCAACTCCGTTCTGAGCAGGGGATGAACTGAGCCATATGCTGAGGAGATTTGGGGATGAAAATAAGACATTAACCCTACCCTCAAGAATCTTCCAGTTTAAGGGGTAGAATGACAGAAAAGAAGAAAAAGAAAGAAAAATCAAATATGAGGAAAACCAGGGATGAGAAAAGCACAAAGTGCTCCCAGCAAAAATCTGAGCGGAGCTCCTCCCACAGCCTCAGCTCAGGCTAGCCAGACCATCCGGTGACTAGGCACTGCCAGAGAGGTGTGGGAGGCTGAGGAGCAAAAGCTATTGTTTCTGGGTGTGAGCAATGGTACTGATGAGCATTTGGCATCTCCTGCATCCCAAACTTCCAGATTCCACTGTTCAGTTCCCTTGACTGGTAGACCTTTTTTGACTGCCAATAAGCTTTTTCTGGGGACATCCTCTCTTTCTGCCAGATATTGCCCTGCTGATGTCATCACCAGAGAAAGTTCTAGAGCCCTGTGTATAGTAGGTAAAGGAGGAAGACACCATTACAAAAACAAAAGGCCCAGAAAGTCCATCTGAGCATTTCAAATCCTTATGTCTTGTTTCCCACAATCAGCATGCCACCGAGCCATTAAAAATAATAATCATTTTCATCCTTATTCTCAGTCTTGCAATCGAAGTTGTCAGAAGTTGCTTCTTTAGTCAGTGTTCAAATAGGAAACACTGAATGGCCATCAATCCTCTTCCCAGCCCCATTTGTAAAAGGGACAGAAAAAAGAAACATATGATCTACATGTTTCTGGCTACACACACGCGCGCGCGCGCACACACACACGCGTGTACACAAATAAGCAAAGTATAGAACTTAGAGAATGGTACATTCCCTGGTGATATCTGTTCAGAGAGGAAGGAAACTTCCCAAGGTAAGATTTGTACTAAGTGAACTGAAATTTCATTTTTACTCACTTTAGAACTATATGCCAACAACCACGTAAGACATTTCAAAAGTGTTATTTTTGATTTTTACAATAGTTCTGCGAGATAGATAATATCATCCTCCCCCTTGATTATGAATAGACAGAGGTTACCGAGGGGCAAGTATGTGAACCAAGAGGGACCTTATTCTTCTTTATGCCAGCTGCTATTAAGAGATGTTTTTCATTAAAACCCCAGGTTACCTAAGTCCTCAGAAATTCTTCCTTTAATGGAAAGTATATTATTCTAGAAGTCAGGTGTTATTTGCAGGATACAAACCAGTAGAGTCCCCAGAGGAAGGCAAATAAACTTTGTGGGCATCTCAAAAGTATAGCTGATTGTTCTTTAAAAATAATCTCTTTCAAGAAAATTAAAAATAAAATAAAATAAAAATAATCTCTTTAAGGACAAGTAGTATCACAGGGAAATCTCTAAATTATTTTTGTTAGGGAAAGAAAGAAGGAATAAAGAAGAGAAGTGTAGAAAAGAGGGGGTTCTCATGGTTGAGAGTAGTGACTTCTTTTCTATTTGATGAGCAAGATAATCCAAACACACACTTGGGAGGAAGAAATGACTATAGCAAACAGGGTAATTCAGGAGGGATCACATTGGACTTGGAATCAGACAAGTTGATTGCACTTCTTTCTCTACTTCCTGTTAGCTGTGCAAGCTTGGACAGATCATCCAAAATCAACTTTATTGGTAAAAAGAAGGATAATAAAATCCTGCTTTCCTAGTTTATTGGTTTGTGGTAAGATTAAAATGAAATTATAAATATATAAAAATATATATTTTATATATACAACTTTGAAAACAATGAAGTGTTATCCAACTGTAGGATATCATTTTTATTACAAAGAATGAAGTCATTGGAAGCAGACTAGAGGAAATGATGCAACCTAATCCATTTGCTCTGTAGTCATGCCAGATATGAAGGTATTTGAAGTATGGGAGATAGGGATTTGCACGAAAAAAAGGAGATCACCATTTACTAAACAAATGAGCCAGACTTCAAATAGGCGTGCTTGTACATAAAATATTTATGTTGCCAGTATTTTATTTTGTAATAACAGTGTCTCTCAAAGCATTACAGTGGAATTACCTGGTGTGCTTCATGGCACTGCCAGACTAACTGAAGGGTAGAACCCAGGTCTGTCCATCCCTCTTACAAATTGTCCAAGTGATTCTTAAGGACACCAAAATTTGAGATTGAGTACAATATGGAAAGACCCCCCCCCCCCCAAGATAAATCAATGTAAGTTATAAGGATTTGACTCGATGAGGAGTTTTATTTAACACAACTGCTTTGGTTTATAAAGCATTTCCTCTTATTTATGAGGACAAGGTTATATTTCCCACTGCTCAGGAGCTGCTGGGTACAAAATAGCAGGCATCATGAAATCATCTATGGCTAGTGTATAATCTTATCTCTGAGGACTTGGGAACATAAGAACAACCTCATCACTGTTCCCACTGCATCCACTGACTTCTTCCTTTTGTTTTCTGTTATAATAAAGTTTTGATTTCCTAAAAGCAAAGCATCCCATGTAAGCTTTTTTGGTAAGCGATACACCTTTATTTCATTATATCTATGAAATTGTTGAGAGACGCACAGAAGACAGCTTCTTTGGCCACTCTATGATAATTCATGTTAACTACTGGATTAACATTGAGTTTTCTTCTGGTAAAAAGAATATTGATTTGGGGGTTCAGGAGCAAATGTTATCAATTATGTATTCAACTTTTAAAATTCTGACCTTTGGATGTTTTCTCAGGAACAAATTACTCTTACAAGGCAAGGATGAGGCTCGTTTTGTGAGTTATCTCAATTCTTCCTCCACATTATGAGAAGAAGCTAATTACCTCACTTTGTTTTCATGCAGAAATAGGACACAAGTCTTAAAAGCTCCACTAAGGTGATAGTGCCTCTAACAATATGCAAATTGTGATCAGTATAGCTGTCCTCCCAGATTACAAAGAAGGGCAGTATGATCACAGATGGGAAGAGCTGGCAGAGATGAGGAAAAGCAACCCGTCTGCAGTAAGAATGACAAATAATGGAGAAAGACTGTTCTTCAAGCACAAAGTTAATTTCTATCCGTGTTTCAAATCTGATGCTCATGTCAACCTTACGAAATAGGTACTGTGTCTATTTTACAGATGAGGAAACGGAGGCACAGAACAGTAAAATTGCTTAAAATTATGCACCTGATGAATTACAGAAATAATGAGTGAAAACTCAGTGTTTTGGTTTTTGACACATTTTTGATTCTAAGGTCTACAACCATTCTGTGATGCTATCATCCTCAAAATCATGCCTGGATAACCTGTTTCAAAACCTGGATTTACTGACTAGACCACTGTCATGACACACGCAAGGGTACAGACCATAACATTTGATGTTTGGCTTAAGGAGAAAAAAGTACTCTGAATTTTCTCTCTGGGATGGGCAACTGAAAATGACAAGGATGTGATTACACACAGTCACACAGAGCTGCCAAAATGATCCAGTTTGATGAAAAAGTAGACATTTACTCCCAAAGTAGAAAATGGTGAGGCATCTGGGTGGCTCAGTTAGTTAAGCATCTGCCTTTGGTTCAGGTCATGATCCCAGGGTCCTGGGATCAAGCCCTGTGTCTGGGATCCTTGGTCAGCAGGGAGTCTGCTTCTCCCTCTCTCCCTCTCTGCTCATGCTCTCTCCCTCTCAAATAAATAAATAAAATCTTAAAAAAAAAAAAAAAGGTAGAAAATGGTGCTGCAATTTTTTGGGTCACTCAACCAATATTTATAAGACACCTGTCCCAGCACTGGAAAAGTCACTAGGTATATAAATGTAAATAAAAAACTATGGAATTAGAGTAAATAAATAATAATGACTTCCCTGGAGGACAGTTAAGAAGAAAGAAGCTTTTGGAAAATAGAGAATATTGTTTTCTAGTTTGGAGACAGTCAAGTCTCTGTAATTGGTACCCCTGCTATCTTCATGGAGACATCCAAACTGCTTTTCTTTGAATGTTCCAGTTGGAAAGCAGAAGTGGGAGACCCCCAATCATTGGAAGGCCTGCACTCTGGCCTATATCCATCGACTGTTCCCACTGGATGGCTTTACGGTGATGTGGTTAGAGAAGCATTCCTTAAGCAATTTATTTCTCAAGAGGAAGAAAGGGTCTGAGACATTCTAAGCCTTTCTCCCTTTAGCTACTAATGGAGAAAGAGAAGTCTTTCCCCAGGGAGAAGTTGAATTCAAGATCTAGACCATCTAGCGCTTCATGAAACAGGAGGCAGGAGCTCTTCCTTCAGGCGCTGTAATTCCAGTTAGACCTTCACAGCAGGCTATGGGGAGTAGAACAGGAAGTCTAGAAGGCCCAGGATGGGAGAACCAGGCAAGGTGTTTCTCTGACTTTTTCCTCCCCACCCCCATCCAGTCTTCACACTGCCCTCAGGCTCCTGGTTTGCTCCACTCTATCCAGTGTTGTCCTTAAGTTCTACATCCTAAAAAGGCATGGCCTGCCCTGAGGGATCTTGCCCATTTGTTTCTCCCCATCTCATTCTTCTAGTACCCATCTTCCCTCTCCCTAGGCACCACACAGACCCTCGTTTCAGCCACAGAGAACTTCTTACCATTCCTATCCTCTAGAATACTGCTCTCGATCATAGTTTATGACCCAGAGGAAAAGCCTTGTGGTCCTTTGATCCTTCTTGAAGCTCCTGAGCAGAATTAGTTGCTTCCTCTTGGGTGTTGCTGCCTCATTTCTACCACGACCAAGCCATTTCCTGTGTTGCATTATTATAAATGTCTGTTTTCCTGGCCAGATTATAAATTTTGTAAATAGAAGGACTATCATTTTTTTCATCTCCATATTCCCAGCAGTTAGACCAGTTCCAGGGCACATAGTAAGTCCAACAAATGTATGTTCAATGAATAACTAACTGACTGAATTAATAGGAGTATGCTACTCCTGTTCCCCTTTCCCGAATCATGCTTAGGGTATTTTTTCCTAATCCTCCTGCTTTGACACAAATTCCTGTGCTGATAATATAGCAAAACTAGCCTGTGAGGGAAAAAAAAGCAATCTGAGGATGGTTTCCAAATTAAATGTGGTACATTTCTAGACTCCATCTCTTGGTGACTCTATGACAAAGGATTTTCTTTGTTAGACAGTCTAATAAAGCAAACAAGCTCCCAAGCTCTTTGTCATCCTCTCCCTCCCCATTCTAAGAAGAAATAACTAACATACCATAAGATCCTCTCCATCCAGATCTTGTATAGCTTTCTCACCCTCTTTTTCATTTATTCACTTCTTAAACATTTATTGAGCACTTTCTACATACTAGGCACTGTTCTAAGATCTGGGGAGATAGTAGTGAATGGAACAGATAATATTCCTTCCTTGAGCTTTTTATTCCAGCAGCAGAAAGGGATACTAAATAAGATAAATAAAATGTATAATATGCCTGGTAATGGTAAGTCCTAAGGAGAAAAAGTTTTAAAAAGGGAAAGGGGGACAAAATTTTAGGGAGTTAAAATTTTAGATAGACAAAGAGGGCACCTGACTTTTGAGTAAAATTCTAAAGAAAGTCAAGGAGCAAGACCTGGGAGAAGAGCATTCTAGGCAGAGGGAACCACAGAGCAAAGGTACTATGGTGGGAGTGTGCCTAGCATGCTCAAGAATCAGTCAACAAGCCACTGTGGGAAGATCAGAATGTGCCAAGAAAGTCATAAAAGGGACGAAGTCAGAAAGGCAAAGGACAGGAGGAAAAGAGGTCGTGGAACTGAGAACCCAGGTTTTTGAAGGATCAAGTATGTGATATTGAAATCAATGGTTCTGCAGAAGTAGCAGCTAAGGCAACCATGACCCAGGAGCTAAAGTGTTAAAGACATAAGGGAAGGGGGTCCGAAGATGACAGAAGATGAGGGCATTGAATGGATTGCTCTGTTAGCATTAGATTCAAATGTGGGGGAACTCCAGGGAGGAGAAGGGGAGAATGGTTTGGAAGTGGCACCAAGGAGATAGGAGGGCAGGTGCCCCTCTCCCAGGCCCAGGGGAGAGAGAAAGCAGGGAGGGGAGTCCGCAGGGTTTCAACTGAGAATGCAAACACATGGAGAGCCCAGAGAAGAGGCCGTGGATTTAGTGGGTCCTGCCCACAACGGATTGGATTCCAGAGCACCCAGGGAGAAGATCTCAGGTTTCAGAAAGGATGGGAATGGAGACAGGAAAGGCAGCTCCCTCTCTTACTCCTTTGGGTATCATTTCTCTGCATTCAGTTTCATCTTCCTCTTTTCTAAACCATCTTTCCCTCTCTATCCTTTCAACTTTCTTCATTCTTTTGGCTCCTTCTAAGATTTTCTGTCCTATTTTTAATTAGTGGTAATCTTCTCTTTCCATTCCCTTCCTGAATTACCATTCTTTATATCTCCAAGTCCTTCTTCTAGATTATCTTTTAAACTATCCTCTGGATAGGGGCCATCTTTTTTCTCACGTTTCCTCTTTTCTCTTCCCAATGTTGAATTCTTCTCTTTAGGAAGGATCCATGTGGTTGTTTGCTTTAAGGATGCCCTGAAAGCCTCAGAAATTACTCCAGGGAATATGCTGTCAGTTGAGAATTCTCCAGTGGTCTTACATTCTTGGCACATAAAAATGCCCCTTTCCTCACCTGGACTTTGACAGGTTCCATCCAGTGCTCCAGAGTGTCAGCAGTGATGTTCTCAGGCAGAATTACAGGATCGCTAGGGGGAATTACACACGATGGGGAACACACTGCACCTGAAGGACAGAAATTTACAGTAGAGACTTAAACTTCTTATATCTCTGTCTTTTTCATCCTGGGATCAATAGCTTTGATTTTTTAAGAGCAATTACTTTCTATGTTATGGATCACCACATTTTTGTGGTTATAGGCAGGGCTGATACTCATCTACAATGCCCCTATAGGGATATGTCTACACTAATCGCTAAAGAGCCACTGCCCCAAGTTAACTCTCCTTGATGCCATGCCCATCCCTTCTTCTGGTCCAGTACAGCCTCTTCTCTGGAATCTCTGAATCTCTGCATGATCCAGCAATTATAAGTTTAACTCCTGGTCCTGTAGACCTCCAAGGCCCCACTCTAGGACTCTGGCCAGCCAAAGACTAAGCTGATTGGCTGACGCCTTTTAAGTACTTTTAGTATCATTCCTGCTTATATGATCTCTGGAAGGCTTATAATTATATCAGTCACTACCTAAGAAATTTGCTAGCTAGAGGAAAAAAAAATGGCCCAGAAAGTATGAAGGCAGATTTATAATGTCTGTTGCTCCATTGAAGATCATTATGCTGGCAGCCAAGAAACCTATGTGATTAAAAGAGGAAGCAACAGGAATTAGAAGCAGAGACTTGGGTCATGTGTTGGCCTCCTGAAGGAAAATCTTGCTCCATTCCCTTGTATGTAGGGCCCAAGTGTCTTCTAAAACTCTATTCAAAGATGGCACACTCCCAGGGTTCTGTTTCCTCATCTATAGATTTGCTCCTCTCCAAGCTTCTTTTTAGCTCTATCTCTATTTCTATGTTTTTTGCAAACTTGTGAAATAACTCAAAATGTTGCATGACTCTTAAGAGCTCTATCTATGTAACTGCATGACATTTTAATGCAGAAATTAGAGATGGGGAGATGAGACTTTGCTCATGAAACACCACTTAAGAGGCCCAGTCTGAGCACCCCACCACACCATGCCTGGTCATGAGATTTCTTGGTGCAAAGAGTAACCTAAATATGGTAGAGAGCCATCTCAGAAACTAGTGAACTTTCTTATTTACTCAAATTATACTCATTAGCATTGCACAATTAGAATGACATAAAATTATCCATGCTTGGGGTGTCTCAGTTAAGTGTCTGACTCTTGGTTTTGGCTCACATCATGATCTTGGGGTCAAGAGATCAAGTCTCCCAGTGGCCTGTGTATTCAGTGTGGAGTCTGCTTGAGATTCTCTGCCTCTCCCTCTTCTCATGTGTTCTCTCTCTCTCTCAAATAAATAAATAAAATCTTAAAAAAATAAATTTACTGGGGATCCCTGGGTGGCTCAGCAGTTCAGCGCCTGCCTTTGGCCCAGGGCAGGATCCTGGAGTCCCGGGATCGAGTCCTGCATCAGGCTCCTGTCATGGAGCCTGCTTCTCCCTCTGCCTGTGTCTCTGCCTCTCTCTCTCTCTTTCTCTCTCTCTCTATGTCTATCATGAATAAATAGATAAATAAAATCTTATAAATAAATAAATAAATAAATACATAAATAAATAAAATTTACTCAGAACTCAGGTTTTCCACAAGTAGCATCTCTTTTCTATGATGCTTAGATCCAGCCAGGGTAAAGTTCAATCAACATCACTATAAATCAGCTCTGACCACAGAGACCTTTAGTTGCAATTACTTGATTAAGAAGTTGCCTATAGGTTCTGGAGCCTGGTCTCCTCTAGAGAAAGAATGGCTGAAGAGCAACACAAGCAAATGCCATCTCAATTCGTCCCTTTCAGGAACTCTCTGCTCCAGGAAAAACTGCAGAAAGAATTGGAGAAGGGGCCCAGCACATGTATGGTGTATGGCTACATATTCCCATCTTCCCTCTTGGACTACAGCTCCACTCCTGCCACAATCTAATCCACTCTCTGTCTGCAGCAAAGTGGGTAACATGACCAGACACTCTGCAAATAGTTCAGCAGCCACACCAATGTTACACGTGCACGTGGAAGGGTAAAAAGAATGAGTTTGCCATAAATTTCATTTTTACTGAACCAGCTAGAAGTCAACTTGCATTTCCATCTATTCCTCAGGGAGAACAATGGATCAGACTCAAAATCCAGCCAGGCCTAATAAAAGGATTACTTGGGAGCCAAATTTAGCATCTCTTTCCAAACTTACCAATCCCGTATCCCTGTTCGCACTTGTACTCCACAGAATTTAGCTCCGAGGGGGGTGGTGGGCACTCCCCCTGCAGGTGCTCACACAAGGTGAACTCCTCAGTCCACAGTCCCTCCTTAGTGCAGAGGATGGGGCGCTACAATATCAAAAGCAAACATTTCCATTCTTATTTTGTTAAGTTCATTTAGAGCAGGGAAAAAGTGGTCTGATGAAACAGTGTGTTCCAACTTTTGGAACCTGGACTAAAAGATACTATTGAAATAATAAACCATTCATTACTGACCAAAAAATAAAAACAAAAAATAAGAAAAGTCAAGACAATGTTTTGCCATTTTGATGTGAAGAAATCATAAACAATTTTGTCATTAATGAAATTTATTAACAATGTATTTTTCTTTGGATATAAGGATTCAGTGAGTTGTTAACTGTAGCCCACATATTTGGAGATATTTTTGGAATTTTTTTCACAGATGGTGTTGTTTTGCATGGATTCATCCATACTATCACACAAATGCTGCTTGTAGCAAATGTCATATTTTTTCAAGAGGAGTGAGATCCAGGGAAACCAATTCATTATTTTTCCAAAGGTATTTTTGCCTTTCTGCTTGAATGGACACATCATAGTTGCCTTTGATCTCATCAAAGTTTTATTCCCTTTCTCTATATGTATACTGGTTTGTTTAACTTTTGGCTCCACACCCTCAATAATCACAAAGTATACTATATGCAGATCACAGAGAAAATAGCACTAACTCACAAAACCCAAGAAAGAAAGATTTTAGAATTGTAGATAACTCGCCCTTCATCCAGGGCCAACTCCTTGAGGCCTTAGACAATCAGTGTAAACGGATGTATTTGATTTCTCAGGAGTCTCATTTCACAGCATTTTCTTTGCACATCTGTCCAGCAGTGCTTACCTTGGAGTGTTGGACACTGAGATACACATGTGCCAGGAGAGCAGTCAAGGTCATTGATCTCTGCCTAGGAAGTCTGCTTAACTTCCTGTCTCATGTGTGTGTGTGACTTGAAAAGAGTCAAAACTAAAATTGACATAACCATGATAAGACTGTGGTTTTCATCTGAGACCTCTAAAGCCAAAATCCTAGTGAGAATGGCAGTCAAGCAGCACTTTCAGCTTTGCCTCTGCTGAGAAATTTGTGTTCCTGTTCAGGGATCTGTTCTATGGAAAAATATGATACCAGCTTTCATAGCCAGGTTAGGTTAGTGGCCATACATGGGAGGAAATCACATTGCCAAATCAAAATCCCAGAATTTTTTGGAATTTACCCAGGTACCCAACCCATCAGATTTTTCTTTTATCCAAGAGGAAGTTCTAAACTCAGGAAAAACTATTCCAAGAATGTAGTTATCTTCTGAATTTTCTATCAAATCATATTAACACTGCTGGTTAGAATCCCAACTTAGTAAGGCCCAGCCTGTTGGGATTCATTTAGATCATTTCTAGTCAACATTCTTGAATTGGTCATCAAGATTAGAACACAGTCTGATCCAAAACCAAGTTCAAGTCATCTTACCTTTCCACTTTCCTGGTTACAGTTGAGCGCACATTGGCTGTTGAGCTCAAAGCCATTGGTACATTCATACATGCCTTCAAAGACAGGAGAAGGGGGCTCGCACACCACTGGGACACAGCTGCCTTGCTCCCAGATTCCACCCTCCAGGCACTGTATCTTCAGGAAATTGCTGATGAGACATGAAACAAAATAGCCCATTAGACTCCCTCAAGGAGGTCATGGGAGAAGACTGGACTCTAAGTAATATGGGATAAGGAATAGCAAATAGGCAGTCACAATTGGGTCTTGTTAGCTAAAGGTCCTACCTCATCAGTCTAATTTCTAAGTCAGAGAATCAAAAAAGAGTCAAATGAATTTGCATATAAAACTCATGTTTATACTAATATATTGTAGCCTATTAAATGTACAATAGCATTATGTCTGAAAAAACAGTGAAAGCTTAATCATGTCTAGATTTTGATTTAAAGTGAGAGATATGTGACTCTTCCTTTTACTCACTTAGAGAATACTGTAGTGTTACTAATTGGCTTAATTCCAGTTTTGTTGTTTCTCAGGGAATGTAGAGGCCCAAGGAGAGGAAGAGAGATGGGCAAACAGCCCGTCAGTGAAGCAGTCAGAACACATACAAGGTTGCTGTCATATGGGTATGGTTCATGGTATCCTAAAATGATTATAATAGTATCCTAAAATGATTATAATAATAACATCAAAGATCACTGATCACAGATCATCATAACAAATACAATAATAATGAAAATGTCTGAGATAGTGCCAGAATTACCAAAACATGATGCAGAGACTTGAGGTGAGTAAATGCTGTTGGATAAAACAGTACCAAAAAACTTGCTCAGTGCTGGGTTGCCACAAACCTTTGATTTTTTTTTTTTTTTTTTTTTTTTTTTTTATTTATGATAGTCACAGAGAGAGAGAGAGAGGCAGAGACACAGGCAGAGGGAGAAGCGGGCTCCACGCACCGGGAGCCCGACGTGGGATTCGATCCCGGGTCTCCAGGATCGTGCCCCGGGCCAAAGGCAGGCGCCAAACCGCTGCGCCACCCAGGGATCCCTGCCACAAACCTTTGATTTGTAAAAACTGCAATATCTTCAAAGTACTATAAAGTGAAACACAATAAAACAAGGTATGCCTGTAATATTTGCTATGTAACTCTCAAGAGAGCTTGATAAATATCAGCACAAGGTCTAGATTGTTTACAGTTGGGTTTTGTTTAAGCCTTTCATCTTGGAGAAGTCTCACACCTAAGTGCACTGGGAAATGCCAGGTAGGATGAAGGAAAGAAAAAGTTATCCCACACTCAGGGGACCTCCCAGAAGTGATCTTGGGATCATCAGGGTTCATATGGTAATATAATTTATGAAGTTGCCAATATTTCTTAGTTCTCCAGACAGGGAAGAAGATGCAGCATATGGATTTTCTTTCAGAACAGAGACTCTAAGCCTGAATTTCAGAAGGGCAAGAACCTCACTAGAGATATTATGGCCATTTTGTTTGTTTACAAGTCCATCTTTTCTTGGAAAGCACTCATAGCTTCTGTCAGCCTCTCCAAGGCTGACTCCAAGTAGGCATGACTCAACACTGTCTTCAAAGAACTGCTCTTCCTCCTCGTGCACAAACACGGCCTCCAACCAGAGAAATTGCTTCGAGGCAGACAGCAGTCAATAGAATTAGGTCTTGATGCTGTGAATTCCATTCCATGCCCCTTCCGGCTCACTGTCAATTTGAAGGTGCTTCCCATGCTGCTGTTTTAATGCATCCACTTCTGATCCAGAGCAATCCTGGTTACAAGCTTGTGATTCTAAAACACAAATAATTTCTTGGCCATTGACTCAACCATATGGCAGCCTTAAATTATCATTTTCTGGGTTCATGATGCTCTTTTTAAATTTAAATATGATCACAACTTTTAGTGACTGTTGCACTATTATACAATGAGCTTCTCCAGTATTCTCATATCACACTAGTAAAATATTTATCACATTGTTTTATGAATGTGCACGTCTCTTTTCCAGTAAGATGGAAACTTTCTGAAGGCAAGCATTGTATCTTATTCTTGTTTTTAATTCCTCATATTAATTTCTAAATAATATCGGGCTTACATCAGGCATTGTTAAGTATCTTCCAAGTTGAATAATTTAACCAAAATTCACAGTGTGTTAGGCATATTGCAGAGCACATTATACATGGTGACAAACTGAATTATCAGCATACTTATGATGAAATTGTATTATTATTATTATTTCATAAAGAAACACACTCAGAAGTGTGAAATAATTTGCCCTAGATCCTAGCACAGAATTATTTGATTTCAAATAATTTAAATAAATTTTAATAGTTTAACATAATTTGAACAATCTCCACTTAGAAATAAGTGAAAGAGTGTTTGTTAGTTTTTATTGAGGTAAAATTGTTATGTAACATTAGTTTCAGATATGCAACATGATAATTTGATATTTCTATATACCACAAAGTGATCATCGTAAGTCTAGTTACCATCAATCAGCATGCGACGGACCTCCTTCACTCACTTCCTCTGCTCCCAACTCCCTTCCCCTCTGATAACCATCTATCTGTTCTTTGTGTCCATGAGTTTTCTTATATTTGTTCATTCATTTTGGGTTTCTTGATTCAATGGATAAGTAGAATATATGGTAATTATCTTTCCCTATCTGACTTATTTCACTTAGCTTACTACCCTTAAGATATCCATGTTGTCACAAATGGTAAGATTTCCTTCTTTTTAATGGCTGAGTAGTATTTCATCATGTATATACACTACATTTTCTTTTTTTTTTCACTACATTTTCTTTATCCATTCATCCTTTGATAGACACTTGATTGTTTCCATATCTCAGCTATTGTAAACAATGCTGCAATGAACACAGGAGTGCAATATATCCTTTCAAATTAGTGTTTTTATTTTTATTTTTTGGATAAACCCCCAGAAATAGAATTACTGGATCATACTATAGTTCTATTCTTGATTTTTTGAGGATCCTCCATACTGTTTTCCATAGTGGCTGCTCTAATTTACATTCACAACAACAGTATACAAGGGTTTCCTTTTCTCCACATCTTCTTCAACACATGTTATTTCGTATCTTTTTAATAACAGCCATTCTAACAGGTTTGAAAAGATATCTCCCTGTGGTTGTGATCTGCATTTCCCTGATAATTGGTGATTTTGAACATCTTAGCATGTGTCTGTTGGCCATCTGTAGGTCTTCTTTGGAAAAATGTCTATTTAGACCCTTTGCCAATTTTTTAATGGGGTTGTTTGTTTTTTTGCTATTGAGTTGTTCTAAGTTCTTTATATGTTTTGGATATTAACCCCTTATTGGTTATATGATTTGCAAACATTTTCTGCCATTCAGTAGGTTGCCTTTTCATTTTGTTGATGGTTTCCTTCACTGTGAAGAAGTTTTTAGTTTGATGTAGTCCACTTGTTCATTTTTGCTTTTGTTGTCTTTGATTTTGGAATCAAATCCAAAAATTCAATGACCAATGACCAGTGCTGAAGAGTTCACCTCCTATGTTTTCTTCTAGGAGTTTTATGGTTTCAGGTCTTACATTCATGGTCTTACATTCATTACATTTGATCATGTCTACCATTTTGTGTAGAGTGTAAAGCAATGATCTAGTTTCACTGTTTTACATGAGGCCAACCAGTTTTTTCCAACACCATTTATTGAAGAGATTGTCTTTTCCCCATTGAAAATTTTTGGCTCTTTTGTTGTAACTTATTGATCATATATGTATGGGTTTACTGCTGGCTCTGTATTTCATTTCATTGATCAATGTCTCTTTTTATAACAATATCATATTGTTTTGATTATTATAGCTTTGTAGCATAGTTTGAAATCAGGGAGTATGATACCTCTAGCTTTGTTTTTCCTTTTCAAGATTCCTTTGGCTATCAAAGGTCTTTTGTGACCCTATGCAAATATTAGAACTGTTTGTTCTAGTTCTGTGAAAACACCATTGGGATTTTAATAGGGAATGCAGTCAATTTAGAGATTGCTTTGGGTAGTATGGGTAGTTTAACAATATTCATTCTTCTAATCTAGAAGTATGGAGTATCTTTCCATTTATTTTTGTCTTCTTCAATTTCTTTCATCAATGTCTTTGAGTTTTCAGTATGCAGGTATTTTATCTCCTTGGTTAAATTTATTCCCAGGAATTTTATTCCTTTTGATGCAATTGTACATGGGGTTGTTTTCTTAATTTCTGTAGTAGTTTGTTAAGAGTATATAGAAACAATTTTACTGAATTCACTTAGTAATTCTTCACTAAACTAATCCATACAACTTGACTGAATTCATTTATTAGTTCTAATGATTTTTTTGTATGTAGAATCTTTGGCATTTTCTCCATATAGTATCATATAATCTGCAGATTGTGACAGTGTTGCTTTCTTTCCAGTTTGGAGGGTTTTTATTTCTTCTTCTTGACTAATTGCTATGGCTAGGACTTCCAATACTATGTTGAATAAAAAAAGCAGCAAGAGTGAGCATCTTTGTCTTGTTCTTAATATTAGAAGAAAAGCTTTCAACTTCTATTTAGTATAATGTTAAATAGTTATTGATATTTATACCTTTATTATCAAGAATATTGTAGGGTAGAAATCTGATTTTATGACTGATTTTATGACTGGAATACATCATTTCACTGAATCCTCCAAATGGCAGTTAAGTTAAGTATATTATTATCCACATAGAGAAGGGACCTGAGCCTGAGAGAGATTTCAAGCTAGCTCAAAGATCTACAGTAAAAGGTATATTAGGACCTGGACCGAGGTGAGTTGCTGCCAAAGCCTGTGGTCCTTCCACTGTGTCAGGTTTAACTGCTCCTTTTATGCTCTACAGCCCACTTTGAATATTAATAGCATCTCTATCCTATTCAAAATATTGGAGGCCCTTTACCATGATGCCACATTTATAAGGGTGGCAAAATAAGACCATTCATTTTAAACTTCTGTATTGACTAATAAATTACATATGGAATATTACACAAATCTTAGTATACAGCTCAAGGAATTTTTACATGTGAATACACCTGGGTAATCATTCAGATCAAGATACAGAGCATTTCCAGTGCCCAGTATCCCAAATTCCCCTGGTGTTCCTTATAGTTAAACCTTCCCACACCCTGGCAATCCACACTATTCTGACTTTCATCAACATAGATTAGGTTTGCCTGTTCTTGAACTTTACATAAATGAAATCACATACTATGTAATATTGTGTATATGGCTTCTTTCCCTAAAGGAAGATTCCACCCAAAAATGTCTTCCCAAATCTATTTCAATGAAAGATTTGTAGTTCTTTTGATGATAACGAAACTCCTTTTTGTCCTTCTTATAGACTGGATATTCTACTCTTCTTTTACACTACAGAGTTTATATTCTCCCAGGGACTCTCTTCTTTCTACAACCTCCCACAGATGAAATCCTTTCCCTACCTCTGCTGAATTGACATCCTCCAGCTGGAGAGAGCAGGCAATACCACTGACACCAGGGGAGAGTCAAGGCTGTAAAACTTTGCATGTCAGCATGGTTATAAAGGAAAACCCTTTCTTGGCCAAGACGATAATATTTTGACTTCATGTGGTATTTTTCTCTGAATTGGTTGGAACTCTTCAACATGGAAATAGTCCTCCCTTTTCTTGCCCAGTGTGAAGAGCCATTCAAGAATGCAGATTTCATATCTTTCCTTGCCAGTTTAATAATCCCAGTGGTGAAGGTAGATAGATCAAACTTGCATGGGGAAGAGTGAGTAGGTCATTGCAGGTGGTAGCTGAACAACATGACAGGCCCTGTGATGCAAACCACCAGTAATATCAGTAAAATATATAGAGAGGGAATACTTGAAGGTAGAAAGAAAAGCAGCACAGTTCCCACCAGGACCCCCTGAACTCCACCAGAAGCCACTACAGGCAGGAGTGAGAGGAGTTTGGGAGAGAGATCTGATTCCCTAGGAAATGGCATTTCCTTTCTATAGGGGTCCCCATGCCCCCTCAACCTCATGGATTCTCCTTCCCAGGTTCTTCTCCCTTGTATGAGGAGTGCCTCCTCTGGCCTTCTCTCCATACACTTCTCACAAATTCTGCATGGCACTCTATGAGATGACCCAGTTCAGGTTCTGCCTTCAGATTTCTCACACTGCGTTTGATTGGTCAGTTTCCTCAAAGCCCAGTAGCAAGCCCTGTCTCAATGGCTCCACGTCAATGCCTGTCAATCCCTGTTTTGGGCACTAACCTTGAGATCCCATGGTATGGAGCCTAGCACTTGAGTGCCACAAGCTGGTTCTGGCTGTAGGAGACTGTGATTGTAGCAAGAATTCAGTGTCCTGGATTCCTCCTAGATCCAGGAAACTTAGTTTCCACAAAGGACCCTTGAAGGAGACTAAAGCCTATAGCAATGGCAAGACTTTGATCTCTAGTGGTGCCATAGCTCCCTTTTCTGAGTTTAGTGTTGAGGAGTGACCTCTGAGCCTTTTAAAATCATAAATGAAAAAAACTGGTTTATTCACAGTGGTTCAACTCCTTCCCATAAAGTGCTATGAATCAAGAGTCACTTGAAATCATGAAGCAAGTAGTTTGCATTTTAAGGAATGATAGCATTGGATGTTAGATCAATGCACACAGGCAGACCCTCACCAGGACAGGGATTCTAAATTTCGATAGTCTAGTCCAAATGTCCTTCACATGAAACATTCTACCCACTGACTATTAGCTGTCTATATTTTCTTCATTCCAGTGGAATAAATGAGGCTAAACTATGACATTAGGAACCATGAAGTGATTTGCCTAATGCCACACTGCAAGCAATTCACCGGCAAAAGAAAAAACAGACTCCAGGGTTTTCAAATCATAATATAACACCCCAATCCTCAGACCAATGGTTTCCAAATGACATCTGTAGACCAATCATTTAGGAGACATTTAAAAACCTAGATTTACAGGCTTACTAAATCAAGTATCCTGGGATTGTCCTAGCATTCTATATTTTTTAACTGGCTAGCAGTTTTTATATGTAGCCAGGTTGGCAAAACACTAAAATTATGTTTATTTTCCTATTGCAAAAATTAACCTTAAGTGTAGAAATCAGAGAGCAAAATCACCTACCTAACAACCCTGGTTAAAAAGACTGGATGCTTAGCAAAGACCAAACAGTTACAGCCAGACAACTTACTCTGTAAATGGTATCATGAGCAGTTGGGGCTAGGGGTAGGTCTGTATTTATTTTCCTTCTAACTACTCCAGACAAATCACCACAATTTCCAAGTTAGAAGATGCTTTTTCCAATTTCCAGAACTTGTGGTATCCACCTAGTGCTGAAAATCCAGCTGTGCTCTTTCTGCTTTTTACACCATTGCCAGAAAGAAAGATCTTGTAATCAAAACTTGGCTGAAAGTTTGACTGATGTTGCTTGAGGCACACATGAGTCTACCCTACCCCATTCTTCTATCACCACTGCAGGGTTTTCAAGAGTAATATTTATTTTTCACTGGAGAAAATAAAAATATGATTGTTGAGTCCAAGAGAATGATCATGTCTTTACTGATCAAGGGCATCTAGCGTCTCCAATGGGTAGTCCCTCGTGAATAATAACAACAGAAAAACAATCAAATATTGAGCACTTACGTGCTAGGGATTGTGTGAAAGAATATATATCTATATCATTTTATCCTTAAACCCCCCTGTGTGATAAGGACTATTAGTTATGTGAGTTCTTGATGGCCTTATCTTTGTACATGTTCCTCCTCAACCACCCCTATACTATCATCCATCCTGTTGCCCAAGTTTGAAACTTAAAAGACATCTTTGATTCTACTTTTTCTCTCAATCTTACTTTTTTCCCAACTCCCCATCTGATCTTATTCAATCCATCAGCAAGTCCTCTCAGTTTTTCCTCCCAAATATCTCTGGAATCTGTCCCCATACCTCTTGCATCTCCACTGTCTTGAGTGCTAGCCCATGTTCTACCTCTTACCTCCTAACCCCGGACACCACACTTCTCTGGATCCCTTCCTATCCAGTTGGCAAACACCAGCCAGAGAGATGTTTTATAAATACATTACATCATGCTTTTTTTTTTTTTTTTTTGCTTAGGATATTTCAATTGCCTCCACTTGCATGGAAAAAAATTCCAAATTTTCTCACTTCTTAATCACAATGTCCTGCACAATCTCATCCCATTTTCTCTGACCTCATCCTATGTTCCATTCACCTTCTTTGTTTTTTTATGTTTTAAAAGATTTTATTTATTTATTCATGAGAGATGCAGAGAGAGAGGCAGAGACATAGGCAGAGGGAGAAGCAGGCCCCATGCAAGGATCCCAACGTGGGACTCAATCCCGGCACTCTGGGATCACACCCTGAGCTGAAGACAGATGCTCAACCACTAAGCCACCCAGATGTGCCTCCATTCACCTTCTTTAATATACTTTGTCCACATTTGACTTAGAATCCCAAGTACTACCAAGTTGTTTCCTGCCAAAGGACTTTGGTACTATTCTCTCTGCTTGTGTTTTTCTTTTTGCTCTTCTGATGGGCTCTTCTTCCTATCTAAAAATAATTTTTGTCACCCCAGAGCAACCTTATTTTACACCTTTATTGTTTTTGGCTTATAATCAAAGCAACTGTCTATCTTTCAAGGAATATATACTCTAATTATTTTGTTTTGGGGGCTTTAGTAATTTATTTCCTGTCTCCCCCACTGGAATATAAGCTTGGTGAGAGCAATATTTTATTTACTATATCTTCTGTCTCCAGCACAATGTCTGATACATAATAGGCACCAATAGACATTGGTTCAATGAATGCATAAATGTTTATGTTTTAGATGAGGTAAGTAAGGTTTAGAAAAGTAAGATAACTTACCTGAAATTACCTAACTAGTTAATGGAAGAGAAGGGA
Organism: Canis lupus familiaris; assembly: GCF_011100685.1. NCBI lineage: Eukaryota > Metazoa > Chordata > Mammalia > Carnivora > Canidae > Canis > Canis lupus. The sequence continues at coordinate 22,728,962 of NC_049228.1, forward strand.
TCAGTACCATGATCCATATAATGTCAATGCCTAAATCATAATATGGAAGCACCATTATTCCTAGAAACGGAACTGCATATAAAATATCTCCCTTTATCTAGTACATTTGTACTGAATGTCACAAAATCCTACCGCAAAGAACATCCCTAAAAAGAAAGTGTAAAAGCAGGGAGTAACTGCATCATTTCCATAACACAGATTAGGAATCTGAAGCATTAATTGGATAAGTGGTTTTTTTGTGGCACATGGTCAGCTTCTGAATTGAAATTAGAAGCGTTTTTATTCAGAATACAGTTTAGCCCCTTACCACTTACAGTGTGGTCCCAGAACAGCAGCATTAGAATTATCTGGGAGTTTGTTAGCAAGGTAGAATTTGGGGCTCCACCAGAGAATGACTCAATCAGAATCCATATTTTAATAAGATCCCCAAGTGATTCCTGTGCACAGTCAAGTTTGAGAAGTACTACTCTAGACTATGTTAAAAGACACAGTCCCCGCAGGGAGCCTGCTTCTCCCTCTGCCTATGTCTCTACCTCTCTCTCTGCATCTCTCATGAATAAATAAATAAAATCTTTAAAGAGAGAGAGAGAGAGAGGGAGAGAGAGAGAGAGAGAGAGAGGAGAGAGAGAGACAGTCCTCTACCCTATACCAGAGAGCACCATCAGCACTTCCAATCTCCATCCTCTCAGACGACTGCAGACTTGGTTTCTCAAGCCAATATCCTAAATGAAGGGCAGGAAGACTCAGTCCTGGCCAGCCCAAAGGCCATCAGGGATTCCACCCTCTGTACAGCAGGCCCTCTGATACCTAGTACCAGTCCACTCTACTGAACAAGAAAGAGTTTCAGCAGGACCATCCCTCGAGACACACTGGCTTTGGCTTTTCATTCTTCCCTGACTCTAAAAAAAATGCCCCCTACAAAGCTCTTCTTCCATGTGAAATAGAGCCTCTCTGTCAGAATAAGCAGTGTGCTAAGTCCTAAGAGTACGTAGATAGTGCTACTTCTAAGTTCCACCCCTCACTTCTATCTTTGAACTTTCTGCTACTAGTCATAGGTCTCCAAACTGGCAGATGCAATAATGCCCCGCCCCAGGTCTGAACACCTAATTCAAGTCTGGGGCCCCTTCTCCACTGTTCACTGCCCCCACCTTAGTTGTCCAACCCTCAGCCTCTCTCATTTTAAGTTCATACCTCCCGCTTAATCTCTTTTGCATTAGCCTCTTGGCCCTTCACATAATCCTCCATAAAGCTAACAGGGTTATCTTCTTACAAAATCTGCTCAGGTTAAACCCAAACATATATGACACAATTAACATCACTGCAGAATTCTAATATTCATTCCTCTCAGTCTGTATTCGAGGACCTGGTGATTACACTGAAGTGAACTGGTTCCAAAACAAAAAAATATTAAATAGGAATCTCTTGCCTTCACCACCTTTCATTCTTCAGTTATCTGTTCATTCATACAAGCAGTCAACAAATATTCATGAGCTTCTAGTATGGGCACATGCATTACATTAGGTTCCACAGTTGTAGAAACAAATATTAATACCATAATACAACTGACCTCTGGGAGTCCAAAGAGGGAGCCTCAGCACTGCCTGAGGACATGAAGGATATCAGGAAAGAAACACTCTGAGATGGGTTCATTAGGTAGAGAAGGAGGAGAAGGGAATACTTGCCAGGAGATCGATGCATCCAAGAATGCAGAGGCGTAAAAGGTAGAGTCTATTTGAAATCTCAGCCAAAAGTATAAATGGGAAAAGTATGCATATCTGTGCCCATCCTAATTTTTGAAGTATGTTCAGCTTTATCTTGTTCTATCTTGTGGTGAGGAAAAGGCAGGGCAAGAGAAGAGCCTGTGGGAAGGCAGGTGGGACAAAATTCTGGCAGAAAAGGGCCACAAATTGTATGAATTCAATTTCAGAGGGCAAGTTCTCTCATTTAAGAAATCCTTTGTCTATCCTCACAACGCTTTCAGCGTGTGAATTCCTCCAGGTATTATTATATCTCTGTTCCCGGTCAGTACAACTCACAGACAGGTCTGATAGAAAGTGCTCACAGTATAAACACATATCCAAACCCTCACCTTGGAATTAACTATTCAATCACTGCATGTCATTGTCCCTCTTTCAGAAAGCAAAGCTCTTTACATGGCCCCTTGTCCAGAAGTCGGAGCAATGATAAAACCTGAACCCGCTAAGGAGTTATTAGAATTTCTAGAAGGTTGCGACGTACCTAAGGACTTTGGACTTTACAAAGGGGAATCCCATGTTTGCAGTGCTCCTGATAGCTCAGCTTTCTGATGTGGGCTAGAATGAAAAGGCTGGTTAACATTCTCCTTGAAATTTTCCTGGACTAAAGACAGAGTCAGAGGTCTCAGTAGCCTTCAGCAAGCTTTTAGTGGCTGCATCGGGTGATTCTCATCAGGATTACAGCATGACTGAGTAGTGAAGAGCAGATGATTTGGAATCAGGAGACTAACACTTGAACTCCGGATGTGGCTCTAAATAAATCTCGGGCTTTTAAAATTACTTAGCTTTCTTGCCTCAGCTTTCCTATCTGAAAATTGGGGTTTATAATAGCTTCCTTACAGGCTTATTAGAAGATTATAAAATTTAGTGTATATACAACATGTAGTACAATGAATGGCACATACAATTCCCAAAGAGCAGCAGAAATTATTAGCTCTGATACTCAAAAGAGCTACTCAGCCATACTCTCTGTCCCTCCTTCTCTTATCTTTCACCCTGTGTGTGTGATGTTCTGTGGTAACATTCTACTCAGCCTTCCAAACCTTCTCAGTTCTTCAGATATTTGTGCCATCCAGACACCTTCAGGAGGTAGTTTGTAAATCAGTTGGGCCAGACCTGACTCCATCATAGACAGCAAAAGCAAGGTCAAAATCAAAATGTTCACCCACTAGGACCAAAAAAGGGATTAGCAGGAGAGGATGGGGTAGGAGAAAAAAAAGGCAAAGAAAGGGCATCAGAGAGACAAAGTATGGATTGAAGAAAGCCCTGTTGGTGTGTGTGTGTGTGTGTGTGTGTGTGTGTGTGTGTGTGAAATCCAGTGCTTACTCATATAAGATTTTAAAAATTATTCTTCCTAATTAATAGAGAAATCAGCAGTCAATATAATATCAAAAGAGGAAGGATAGCTTTACAATCAGATGCTCCCTTGCTTGAGATTGAAGGTCACAGGGAAATTTACGAGTTCAACAAATGCTGTGTTTGAAGTAAAGGCCTGCATGCCAATCGCTGGAGCCCTGGGAAGCCTACGGCAGGGAGCTGGCCTGCACCCAGGTGTGCATATGAGTGGCCAAGGCTTGGAGAAGAGGTTTAGTCACTTTGATGCCAAAAGAGGCTGTAATCAATTAGCCTAAAGCTCACATTATCCTACAATGGCAAGAGAATTGAGGATTCCAAGAATAAACTTTGAATGTATTTACTATAAACAATAATTATAAAGCCAGACAATGTCTTAATGGAAAGAAAACAAATTTCTATTTTTCACAGATGCATGAGTGTACACAGAGATTATAGTGTGTCCCTTCATTGGCAAATCATAGATAGCACATGTGTCTCTGTCTATATATATAGGTTTAACATCTGTTCATATATGCACAATGTTAGGACAGAATTTAAAAATTATGTAGATTGTTTTACTGACTTTTTAGAAATCACAAATCCAGAATATTTAAGAAGTTTAGCATTTGTCTTAACTACACATTTCCATTTCACTAGCCAAGTCTTTCTTTCCCTTCCTATGGTATGATAAAATCAGTTGAACCTCAGAGTTTCAAGCTATAGTTCAAAAATATCAAGAGTCTAAAAAACCAGGTAACATCTCCAGGACATGCCCTTCCTTTCTGTTCCCGCACCAGTCTGACCTCATTTGTTTGTCCCAATTGTTGAAGTATGTTCAGTTCTATCTTGCTATTTCATTTCCATTTCTTTCTCCTTATATCCCTCTTTTCCCTTTTCATGGTCTACTGGAAGCCACTGTAGTATTTGGATACTGAGTTGAAGCATCTGGAGAGGGTTCTGCTTGGGGTAGGGAACTGCATATATATTTTTTTAATTTAATGAACTTTCTGTTTTGGTGTGTGTGTGTGTGTGTGTGTGTGTGTGTGTGTGTTATAGGCAAAGGAAGTGCACTCCCCTACTGGACCCGGTAATGAACACCTGTACCTCCTACCTGAAATGCCAGCTTCAGTCATCCTATTCCTATGCAGTTTTTCAGCAGATAGGCACCAACCATGGATGGGAGACAACAGCCATGGATAAAAATGTAGGTGAGTGTATTCCTTGTTAAAGAAGAAGTTTACACACCAAAAGCAACAGCCATTTTGCAAGGGGCATTAACCTGATGATGACGACGATGATGATGATGATGATAAAATACCAGCTACTGCCAACCTACAGTTTTATATGACTAAGAACTGTGCTCACTTCTTTACATCTATTATCTAATTTACTCCTTTTAAGAAGCTATAAGTATTTCTATTTCCTAATATCCATTTTGTAAATGAAAACAGTGATGTTCAGTATAGATCAGTAACTTGCCCAAGGTCTAAGAGCTAATAAGTGACAGAGATTCAAAGTCAGATCTCACTAATCCCAGGGCCTATGTATTAAGCTAAGAGAAAAATCTTGGATGAAGGAATACTTTCCTAGCATTCTGATTAAATTTTCTTCTCTAGGGAAATTTCAGAGAAGTACTTAATCTTCAGACTCAATTCTAGAGATCTTAAAAATGGACCCATCTACTGGCTTCAAGGAATACCTAGATCTATTCCTCTTGGGTGTGGATGGAGAACAATTCACCAAAACCTATTGAAAAGAAGAGAATAAAAACCTGGACTGTTTACTCAGACCAGAAGTTCCCCAAGTATTACCATAAGTACTGCCGACTAAGATTGTGCCCTGTGCAGTATTATATCACTGTTTCTCTGGCTTTTCCTTGTGGCAATAAATTGTTATGTATCACTTCTCTCAATAGTATTATGCCAAAGTGCTAACTCTTCTCATTGATTCTACTGAGATGGAAAATAAAATATAGACTCTTAGAGCTGGAAGTTTCTCAAGATTTCCCCTTATTTTACAAATGTGGGGGCGGGGGGGGAAGGCCCAGAGAGATGTAGTGATTTACTCAATATTGAAAGTCTTGTTAGCCAAGAGCATGGGCTTTGGAGTCAGAATGGTTTAACAGCATATATCCCCTGAGTGATTGTGGGAAGGCTACTAATGATACTCTGAGTCTCAGTTTCCTCATCTGTCTAATAATATATTGAAGTATATTATTATTACAGTATATCAAGTTATGCATTACTATATCATAGCATACCATATTATACTATCATCTTATTATATCATGCATTCAATAGAACAGATCCAAGGCCTTATGCTTTTTAACTCTCTGTCATACCAAATGATCTTTCTGCATGTAGAGATGGGTCAAGTCCACATGTATAGTCCACAGCCATCTCAAGCCTTCCTCTCAAGTCAGAAGAGACAAAATCCATTAAAGAGGTTTACCAACCAAACATTTGTTAAACGCTAAATAGTCTTAATGTGAGGTCTATTTTTTACCATCTTTACCTACATTTGTGTTTATAGAAATTAAATAGATATGTATTCTTTGGAAAAATTGATACCACAATGACTCTCAGAAAGTACGGCTGTTTATAATCTAAGAAAGATCTGACTACTACAGCACCCTTCACATGGCATCTTGGCGCATGACTTATAGAGGGAGAGGGTGTCTAAGTAAACTTAGAAGGTTGGAATAATTTATAAGTTAAATTAATTATGGGCCCTAATGAGGTTAGCCTAACCTTCGCACATAAAGATAACACCTAATGAGAAAAAGGTAATCGTGGGAGTGAAAGATAAGGGGAGAACATAATATGGTCTTTTTGATAAATATAAGCCAAACACACTTATTTTAGCTTTGTGGGACATCAAGTTAATAAAACAAGAGAGGAGTGATAAACAATGATGTGTATGTGGAAGTAAATTGTGGGGGAGGAAAAGAAAATAGCTTAAAGGAGCCTGTGTACATGTTGTAAAATATCAATAAGAAAGGACTCATGATACTACGTAAACTTTACAATTTCTTTGGAGTTACAATTGTTTGTAATTTTTTTGATTAACTCCAAATATAAATAAGCCTCAAAGAGACATGTAAAAATCTGGCGTGCAAAAGTGCTGTTATACTAATTTTGAAAAAAGAAAACATTACTCTGGATATTTTTTAGACAAGTCAAAATCCCATGACTGATACTGTTCTTACAGAAACAAAGGTTTCCCTAAACTTGTGCTTCTTGATTTTGGCTGTATATTGGAACAACTTGGGAAGCTTGGCAAAACGCTAATGCCTGGATGCCACTTGCACATTCTCATGTAATTGGTTTAGGGTATGAGCTGAACATTAAGATGTTTTAAATCTCCCCAAATGATACTAATGTGCACCAGGTATGAGAACTTGTTGTTCTGGTGAGCTTGTTGAGAGGTCTAATCCTTTTGTGGTACTATTAACTTGTACAGAGTTGTGCTAATCAAGCTTACATATGTGTTGAATAGATAAAAGTAAACAGTCTTTGGAGAAGATGATTCCTTCCATGTTACCGAGACAATTGCTAGAAGAAAAACATACACATATATTCTTGGAGTTCTTCCATTCTAAAGCCCTTAAAACAGAGATCTCCACTCCCTCATAAGAAACCGCTCCCTTTCCTTCACCATTTATTAGTATCAAATTCAAATCAAATTCCTATTAAGGCCTTTCTAATAAATGTATTTTCATTCATTCATAAAGTATTTATTGAGTACCTACCAATAAATGTAGTAGCCATTGGGCACACAAAGCTAAACAAATATTCATGGTCTGTTAGAGAATATAGACAAATAACCAGACCATTTCTACTCAGTGAGTTAAATGATGTTATCAGGGAAGTTCTGTGTGCAGTGTAATCCTGGGAAGGACAGTTCTTAAAGACTGGAGAGATTTGGTAGTCTTCCTAGATAAAACCGTATCTATGCTAAAAATAGGAGAGTAAGAATCAAGCTAAGGCAAAGGTCACTGCTGGGGAGAGCTCTGACCCAGAGGTATGTTAACCTTGGCTTAGATAAAGAAGTAGAATAAATCCAATGGTATATGAGAGCCTAGAGAAGAAGGGAGAAAATCAGGGAGTGAAAAAGAACAGTTGGAAGGAAGTGGTCTCCCAGGGAAGAAAGTAAGCAATGAACCTGTAGAAGTACGCAAATCCAGCTAGATTGTAGAAGACGTTAAAACTATTTTAAGCTTTTTTTGTTTTTACTTTCCTAGTGAAATGGCTGCCACTCAATTTTATGTAGGGGAAAACTATAATTGGAATTCTGTTTTTTGAAGATCATTTTTGCTGAAAGTAGTGAATGTATTAAAGGGAGAAAGACTAGTCAGAAAGACCAGGTCAGAAGTGAAAAAGGATAGTGGCCTGCTATAGAGAAGTGGAGAAATGGACATATCTGAAACTCAGTAAGATGATACTTGACGAAAGTTGATGACTGGTTTGAATGGGGGTGAAGGAGACTGAAGTTTTGTGCAGGTTCTTGGCCTGACCAACCACATGAAACACAGAAGGATGTTAAGATTTGAAAGAGATCGGGGCACCTGGGTGGCTCAGTTGGTTAAGCATCTGCCTTTGGCTCAAGTCATGGTCTCGGGGTCCTGGGATTGAGCCCCACATTGGGCTCTCTGCTCAACAAGGAGTCTACTTCTCCCTCTCCCTCTGTATTCTCTCTCACTCTCTCTCAAATAGATAAATAAAATATTTTTAAAAATACTTGAAAGGGATTATAATAGGCTCTGTTTTATATAGTAAGAGTTTAAAATGCAGATGGGATATCCCAGTGGCTATATCCATAGGCAGTTGTTCTAATGGTCCTTATTAGAAGAGACTAGAGTAGAAGGTACTGATTTAGGAAGCATCAGCATGTGGATGATGGTTGAGGCTACAGGGTAAATAAGCTTTATCCCAGACAAGTGTGCAGAACAAGAGAAAAAAGTGAACTCCAGAGAAACATCTACATTGAAGAAATGGGCAGAGGGGGTAAAGCTAGAAAACAAAATTGAGAAGAGATAGAGAAGGAGGAAAATCAGGGAGTGAAAAAAGAATAGAATAAAGGAAGAAGTTTCAAGCAGACTGCAGCCAATTATGCTGTAATAAAGAGTCTAACTCCATTTTTAATGTTTGTTGACAGCTTTCAAGCCCCAGCATCTCTCACACCTGAGCAAGCCTATCAGAAAGCTGTATGCTTCCTCTTTTGGCCTCAGCAGAAAGTTCAAACCACACAGGTTCTGTTCACCTGCAGAAACCCGAAGCCCCACACCCAAAGCACCATAAAACTCCAGGCCCTCTCCTTTCCCTGATTTCCCTGGCCACTGAAAGATCAACCTGGGATCCTCCCCTTCTCTTTCCAGAAGGCCTCATTATGTGAGTAATACATCTTTTCAAAGTCTGTTGGTCTATGTGTAGTATCATTAGTTTCAACATCACACCAAATTATGGGCAGAAGGATCCATCCTATCTCTCATGGTGACCACAACATAAACCAAATATTCTCAAGTAACCTGAGGACCAAGAAGAGTCACTGTATTTGGCAGCAGAAAGATCCATGGCAATCACAGCTCTAGTGAAGAGACCGAAATAAAAACATGAATGTCAAACTATGAAGGAGGGAAAAGATGGCAAGATAGAGATAGGAAGTACAAACAACTCTTACAAGTTTCATTGTAAAAGGGAGAGACAAAAATAGAGTGGTAGCTGGGGACGGGGGCACGAGATCAAGAAAAGGCTCTGCTTGTTTGAATTGTACCATGGGAGAAACCCGAGCACCATGAAAGAGAAGTAACTGGGCAAGAGGGAAGGAGAAGCCTCAGATGTAGAAAAGAAGTTAAATGGGTTGAGAGAAATCCCCAAGAAGGGAGACAGCATCTACAGCAAAGGTGGTGAACTTCATTTTAGACAGCAGGTAGGGAGGAGTGCATGTTTGGGGTATAGATTAGTTTGCATACCTGTGGGCAGACTCTTCACTCTGGGGATGGAGGTGATAGCTGGAAGTTTGGGAAGAGGTGTTGAGACTGGAGGAAAAAAGGTGTGGAGTGGTCTTCAAGATTTAAGACATGGGGCACCTGGGTGGCTCAGTGGCTGAGCATCTGCCTTCAGCTCAAGTCATGATCCCAGAGTCCTGGGATTGAGTCCCACGTTGGACTCCCTGGCAGGGAGCCTGCTTCTCCCTCTGCCTATGTCTCTGCCTCTCTCTGTGTGTCTCTTATGAATGAATAAATACAATCTTTAAAAAAAAGAATAAAGACATGCTTGTCCTCAAAACATAGAAGGCTTTGGGCACAGGGTTGAAAGCTCATGTACCTTTCTTCTTGCCATCTTGGAGTGCCAGTCTCTTCTGGGTTCCCCATTTTGGAAGATCTGCCTAATTTTCCATTTTTTTTACTCTCTGCCTCCACAAATTGCTATAATCTACTCTTAATAGCTCACTTCATTTTGTTTTTAAACTGTTTATCCATTTATCTCATAAAATCTGGAAAATTTAGCAAATATAAGAAAGCAGAAAAAGAAAAGATATAATCTCTAGGTAGTAGGATTATAGAGAACATCTTTTCTTTTTCTGCTTTTTTTATCATTTTTATAGTAACTAGAAATGTTTATCATATTAGTAATTATAATCTCTAGGTAGGATTATAGAGAATAATTACTAATATCATAAACATTTCTAGTTACTATAAAAATGATAAAAATATTCTTTTAATATGAAAAATAGAAATTGTATCATTTTTAACAATTATTTTCTTGCTTTTATCCACTTGACATTGTATTGTGAATGTCTTCCCTTGTCTTTAATGTTCTTCCAAACACGTTGATAGTACCAGGCTATTTCATGATATGGCTGTACCATTGTATAGCTGTATTATATAATAGAGATTAATTTTTTAATTGATTTTTTGCTTCCCCAACATCCATTTACCCTCCTTATCAATTTCCCTCTGGAGAACCCACTGGACTTGGGTGATGCTGACTCCAGCCATGACTTTAAGGTCACAGTCCCTGACCCAGGCCTAAGCCATTGCATTTTCCATTCTCAGGAACTAGATCCGGTGTGGGCAGTGCTACTTTCTAATCCTGTGAAGAAGGGGCCAGGAATCCAGGAGCCATGTGAAAGTGCCTCTCTTGGAGCTGTCTCCTTCTCTGCTATACTTCATGGAAAAATAAAGCACATGAGAGAGGGAGTGTGGAGGCTGTGTGCTCCCTGAGGTCAGAGTGTAGGTCCTCCTCCTCATGCATGTTTCCTCAGACTGGCATAGAGCATGAAGGTGGTGAACTTGCCAATTGCGGCTATGCCCGCCCTGCAGCCTCTGAGCAGAATGGGACAAAACTTAAATGGGTTAATCCCAAGAGAAAAGCCAGATCCAGTACTTTCTTTTCTCTTGAAACAATGTTCAATAGACTTGAGAAGAGCAGGAAGGGAATGTACTTGGCTGATTTTCTTGTAGTTGTTGCCTTGTTTTAAAAAGAAATGAACAAAAAGGAATACCTGGTGCTTACATTGAACGTCATAGCTGATAAAATGCTTTCAGGACGTTACCTACTTTCAGCCTTCAAACAACACTGTTGGATAGAAATTACTCTACCCCTCACATTATGGATGCAAAAACTGAGACACATGGATATTGAGTCTGTTGTTCAGAGTCATGCAAACAACAAGCTGTGAATCTGACCATCAAGTGGATTTTTTCCACAACTCATAAAATTAGCATGTGCCCACTCTGTCTGGATTGCTCTCCCTGCCTGCTTTTCTCAATCTTTTCTTCTCCTGCTTGCACATCCAAGGAAGAAGTGTAGAGCCCCATTTGTATGGCTCTGGGCTCTTTCCACCAAGCAAGGAACAAGGCTGACATAGTCCGTTGAGTAAACAGAAGTGGTAAGTGACAGTGATTTGCGCCTGATTTACAAACTTCTGATTACCAATCCACCGCCTGCTATGTAAACAGGTGTAAACTAAGATTTAAATCAGTTTACACAGTGTGGTAAATAATTTAATCTTTTCTCAGCATGGTGTTTGTGAATGTAAGTGTTTATGCCAAAACTGATGCCGATGTTGCAAGCTTCCAGTTTCTCAACCAGAAAAGCTGTACCAATAAATGGCTGCTGTGTGCCCCTGCCCTGGTTGGGGAAACAGGCCCAGGGTAAGGGAGAAAGCCCACAGTTCTGGGGGGGATGCCTCATTCGCAACACAGAGTTCAGTCATGGGCCAAGGGAGCTAGAAATAATCCTTCCACCCTTAATTCTTCGGGTTCCTGAGACTTTTCTCTCCCCCCTCAATTATTCTCTGCACCGCTCTGCAGACACCTGAGTCAGCTGCAGGTCTGTGTAAAGGGAGGCAAGAAATGAGAGGGAAAAAGCCAGAAAACAGCCGCCTTCAGAGGAGCTATGCTATGATTCGCACTTAAGATGGCCTGGGTCCTCACTGCCTGTCAATGCATGCCTATGCAAATAGATCTAGACCCTATGAAAATCACATGCAAATGTGTTTTCAGTTGTCAAAAACTGTTGACTATACCTGCTAGAGTCCACTGAACCAGAGTGATGCCTCTTATGAATATTTCATCAGTATTATTCATATTCTCATCAGCCTGGCCCTCGTCCAACTTGCTCCCCCCTCCCACATAGAAGCCTGTGCTTCCTCTGGAGTGGAAGGCTCTGGGCAAAGTCAGACTCCATCTACTCCTAGTAAGATGGTGGGGTGAAGGGCAAATACAAGCCAGAGGGCAAGTGTGCTGATATTCTTCTGTCCCCTTAGAGAATTCTCGCTTATAAGCAAAGCTTGTATGTCTCAGCATAGCTAAGGTCTTGTTAGTTCAAAAAACAAAAACAAAAACCAGCTTTTAAAAAAAAACAACCTACAATGGTCAGGCTTTTAATTAAGTCCTGGGTAAGAAATGAACTGGATTTTCTCCTACACTGACATAATTTACTATAGGGAAAGAATAGCTACTATTTACTGAGTACAAGGAATTTCTTTTCCTGAAAGCTTTTTGTTCGTTCAGAAAATTTCTTTTTCTGAAATCATTTATTGAGCAATTGGCACAAGGCAGGCACTGGGTTGGATGTGCATTATCTCATTTCATCTTCAGTTCAACACTCTGATGTGGGCATTATCCTCAACTTACAAAGGAGACTGAGACCCAAAATGTTAAGTAACTTGCCTGAGGTTACTCAGCTGATAAAAAGGGGAGATGGCTGAGATTTGGAGCCCAGCATGACTCTCTTCAAAGCCTTTTCTCTTAAATGATCCTGCAAAGCTTTTATTCTTTCTGATCAGAAGAAAGGCACTCCTGGCTTCTGGGTCCAGGAGTGTGCACACAGAAAGTCCAGGAGGGAGAAAGCAGAGAAACTACCATAATGTTAATGGCTAATATGTTTTATGTGTTAAAAATAAATTGACCAAACCTTATATTGTATTAATTCATTAATGTATTTAGTCCCCACACCAGCCCTATCAGATAGATATTATTATTATCGTTGTTCTACAGATAAGAAGACTGAGGCAGAGAAAGAAACCTTCCCAGCATCACACAGGCAATAAATGGCTGGATTGGGGACCAGCCTAGGCTGTCTCTCCCAGAGCCACAATTGTTAAGTTCCCAACTGTCCTGATGAGGATATTCCGCCCATGACAATACCCTGAGAAGCTTCCAACACAGACGTTCAAGGACAACAATAATTAGAGCAGGGATTCTTTGAAAATCCCCTAGGTTAGGCCTGGAATCTCCCATGGGCAGGAGAATCTTTCCAGAAAGCACACCTGGTCAACCTGCCCTCATGACTAGGGAATATACCCATGCAGGTGAAGAGAGATTATATAGAAAAACAAACCAAGACAACAAGTGGTGGACAACCCAGAAGGTCTTAATATTATTTCCAAAGTAACAGTCTGAGATTTAGAAATGAGAGTATAAGGGTAGAGAGAAGTGCAAAAATCCAAGAACAAGCCTGCTCACCTCCTGACTTTATTCTCTGCACTCGGCACTGCGTAGTAGCCTGGTTTGCATTCATATCTGCACACGGAGCCCACGTCGTGGTTGCCCTGGAGGCAGTGAGGCACGAGCAAGCCAGCATTCGGGATAACAGGGGGAGCGTCACACTCCAACTTGCAGTAGGCTTCCGGGAGAGACCAGAGCCCATCTTCCAGACAGGTCAGCCATGGGTTCCGTCCTGACCCCAGGAAAAAAGCACGGATGCTCAGAGCAGAGTCCAGAAATCAACTTAATAGCCAAAAAGGACAAAAACCTGTCAAGCTGCCAGCATTCTCAGGAAGTCACACGATTCTTTGTTGAGTAGCTTCTCTGACATCTCAGGTCCAGTGCTCATCCTGTCTCTTTCTACCCACTGAGTACCCACTGTGATGTCTTACATAGAACTGGGGTCAGATAAATTAGTCCCTGACCAGAATAAAAGATCGGCTACCAAAAAAGTCATTATTTCACTTCCCAACTACAAATAATAAAAATATAGTTGTGAGAGTGTCATGGAAAGCATAGTAATAATGATAGATAACCCATTTATGGTGCTTTTTATGTGCCAGGCACTGTTCAAAGCATTTTACAATACTGGTGTAAACTTCACATCTCAAGCAAGTCACTGCAAGAGATTCCATCGTTATCTTTTATTTTGCAGGTGGGGAAATTGAGTTCAAGGCACCTGCCTGAGCTATTGAGGGGCAGATGCAGGGTTTGAGCTTGGGCAGTTGTGATGTGGAGTTCTGTACTCAAACACCGCACTATATGCCTCAGTGTTATTCATGGTTCCTCCAAACACAGTCCGTGGACGTCCCCCAGTTGCATCACCAACCCACCTCAGCCCCACTAAATCAGGCTCTGTCAGCATTAGGCTCAGGAAGCTGCATTTGTATCAAGCCTCCGGAGTCACTGACAGTCCCACCAAAGTCTGAGGAGAGGCGAAAGGCAAGGTGTGGGGTCAGAGCAGGCTCTACCCTATTTTCATCTCTTACTAGCAGTATAGCCAGTGACAACTCACATAACTGTTCCCATCTATAAAACAGAACTAAAATCACCTTTTAAAATGTGCATGATAAAATGCTTCTTGATTATTAATATGATCAGGCAACTGTTAGGTTAGGCTGCTGGATTCCAGAGGACGTACAATCAAAAACAGGGAAGTCTAAGTATCTCCTTGCATGTATGTCATTGGCACAAAGAATGGCGGCACCCTTTTGGACTTTGGTGATGTTATCAGAAGAGGGTGGCACAGCACAGCAAATGGGAAGAGTACTAGGGTAAAGAAAAGATCCCTAAAGTACCCCAAAGAGAGAGGGGCTGAGCAGAGCTTTGCATTCAGTTCCTGGTTGGCTGACAATACCTTGAAGCTTGGCTGGTGGGATACAGGAGATTGAACAGCGTTTCAGAAAGTCTGTTCCCTCTGAGCAGGAGAAGGTCGCATGGTTCACCAAAGATGGGTCAGGAACACCACAATCAAGGGGCATGCAGCTCACAGCCCGGTCCCAGTGCCCAGAGGAACACGTGAGTAGGATTTCCGTCTAGAAACAGAGAATTTTCCTCCATCAAGGTCACATGAAAAGGCTTTGATAAGCAGATTCCAGGCTTTGGAAGAGTCCTGGTGATTATTTGTACAAATCTTCAAAACAGGTTTTGATTTTGTCTTGCTGCCTCCTGATGCCCTATTGGCTTGATATACGGTCTCATAACATCCGGGCAGGCTGCTGCTGACCGCCCCTGTTGGTGTAGGAGAATCAGGAAATGGGAGACACTCCTCCAGGCCACTCTTGGCTGCCTCCCATGTGCTCCTAGATCCATTCTATGCCTTTCCCCACCATGCACTGTGCCTCTGTGGGGTTGTGCTTGGATCCAGGACCCAGGGCACACTGGCTGGAGATTGCCAAGCCAGGAGGGAAAGGGCAGTCAGGGTACTTATTCTTCTTACTCCTTCCACAGGAGGCTACTGCTGGTTGGCTTCGTCCTTTGGCTGTCCTTTCCACCTTCTCCTGTACTCTCTCCCTGTGGGTTCTGCTAACTGCTCCCTGCAGTCAACTCTTCAGGCCTGTGGGTGATGTCACCCCTTGACCCTGGGATTCTGTGCCATCTCCTTGTAATTTCCCTGTATCCTGCTTCCACCTTCACAAGCAGTCCCTGTATCAAATTTTCTCAAACTGCCCACTTTGGAGCATGTTATCTGTTTCCTGCTGGGACCCTGATGATAAACCAACTGATAACACTATTAAACATAATTACCTCCACTGAGAATGGTGCATGGTACCTAAGAGCAGCTGAGAATTAATGCATACAAGGCACCTTCCAAATTGCATGGTTAAATTGGTGAGATTCTAGACATTTCCCTGAGCCTGGCATTTTTGTGGAGTAGCCCTACTTTCCTCATCACTAAATAAACAAAGAGACATTTATCGAGCACCCAGGAGAGCCAGGTTCTGTCTAGGTTTGGAGAAACAACACACCCTCAAGGAGCTAGCCATCTACCAGCAGAACAAATCACAGGTGGAAATGATGGCTCAGAAAACTGAAGGGAGAAGAATGGAAAGGAGAAAGAGGGAGGAGGAAGAGGGGGAGAGGAAATAAAGAAGGAAAATGCAGAACTGTATTGTTATTTATCACAGCCTACTCCTTTCTGTAATGATTTGCAAGAATACAATACAAAGAATGGAAATGATCAAAGGAAAGAAGTAAGAAATGAGGACCAAGAAGAAAGAAAATATAAAAATGTAGCAAGAGATAGCAATGTCGTATCTCGGCGCTTGCTTTGTGAGACAGCAGGGCAGGGGCTAGCTGAGGAGCTGCCCTTCCACAAGCAGGAGGCAAGAGTCTGCAGGGTGGTTCACAGAAAAAGTGGCACCAGACCCGGCCTGTGAAGGATGAGCAGGACTTCCCAGCAGCAGATGGGAAGGGGGGAAGAAAGTGTCCAGAGGGAGGGAGAAAGAAAGGGAGAGACCTGGAAGCTCACAGGTTCTTAGGGAAAGAGCACAGCCATCAGTCCAGCCAGTGTGTTACCACAGGTCAAAAAGGGTGCAGGGAGATTCTGAGGCTCAGCAGCCATCCCACCATGAGACCACAGTGGCAGTGAAGCCAAAGGTAAAATGACTGGTGAAAGCACCTGTCACCCCTGACACCCACTCCTGGCCAGCCACTCCTCCCTCTTCCCAATGTTTCCCTGTTGTCTGCCAGAAGGACCCAAGTCAAAGCCAGACACATTTTTCTGTTTAGTTTCAGTTCTTGTGTCAACAAAAAGCAAATATCCCCACTGTCTTGTGATCATGAGCCGGGATTGTATAATTTCCTCATTGGGGCCAGCTTGGGGTGACAGAAGCAGTCCACTGGAGAGCTGTGTTTGCTAACTCCACCAGATGGTTGGCAAAGGGTGAGCTCGCACCTTCCTCTTCTCAACCCAGACTGCCCTTACACACTTATCACAGTGTAGAAGTCTGCCTCAAACCACAACGATCGCCTCCACAATCTGTCTCCAGCTCTGCATATATTGCCTGATTTTTCTCCTGGCTTCATTAAGTATTGTCCATTTTGTCTTGACTGTGCTCCTAATTTTAATGCACTGCAAACACTGTCTTTTCTTCCCTTCCTCTCTTTACCTATCACACAAATGTATTCAGTCCCTATTTTTTTTTTTTTTCATTCTTCCTAACTCTTTTTCTAATGTGAGTTAAGCTGGGTGAAGGATAGGTGACAAGAACTCTGCCTTTCTGATCAAAGTATCACAGACCAAGGAAGTTGGTGTCTCCAGGTATATCAAAACAGTTTCTCTCTATGCAGAACCTAAACCACCTGAAACCAACAATTGTGTCTTTAAGTTCAGACCATCTCTAAGCAAGTGAAATGTTTTCATGAATCTATAACTTGCTAAGTAGTCAGTTAGTACAAAACGCAAGATTCCAATCTCTTGCACCACTGATACCTGACCATAAGGCATGTATACATTCTTTCCTCATCATACCACGTCTTTCTGGATCTCTCCTCAAGGACCATTATCTCTTCCCTAATGTATTCTTTCTCTGTCTCATATTACGGTCACATTTTCTAATGGTTGATTTCAAGTTTAAAGGTCCTCTACAGAGTATTGAAAGCTCTCTAAAGGAAAGATGTAAAACAGAAGTTTTAGTTGGGAATACACTATCATGCTTATAGTAATGGCAGCTCAACGGAGTGCTATGTGCCATTTACTAGAAGCTTTTAAGTTATTTCCAATCAGTCAACATTATGATTCAGTGACATAAATACTTCTGTCCTCATTATTTCACAAATATGGGAGAACATTTAAGGAGATTAGTTTCTTTTGCTTGTTTTTACCTAAAATTATACAACTAATAGAGAGTGGAGCCGAAATTTCATTCCATGTTTGCCACCTGAACTATGCTCTTAACTCATATATTCTACTACCTCCAAATGCTGGTACTGGTGCTGCAGTAGCTTGGAGAAATGTGGAAAATTAGGCAAAAGCTAGCATCATGAAAGAAGCACCACCTAAGTAACAGAGGGAAGAAAATCTGACTCTTTCTTCAGCCTTCTTCTGGGGGTCAAACCATGAGCCACAGACAAGGCGATCACAACCCATCTTGCTTACAAATTGTGGACAAGTCTAAACCGTGGCATTCTCATCTTGAAGGCCAAAGGCGGGATCATAATCTCTGACAGGGAAAGGAGGAGGAGAAGAAGCATCCCTACCTACCGTTAATTAACCCTAGTTAATGGGAACTGCATGTGCTTTTATATACCTTGTGTTTCTGTGAAGCTATGCTCTCCTTACCTGTGGGAGTCCTCATCTTTCCTTCCAAGTGATTTAAAAATACCTGCCCTTCCCTGATTCAGCCAGGAGAGGAGCATAAGTACCTTCCCTCCCCAGGAGCTTGGTCTTGATGATCACAGGTTTCCAACTCACCTGCACCGGCCTCAGGTACTGCCCACTGCTGGCCTGAAGGGCAAACCCCCTTTGACAGGTGATAGCACACTTCATGTGACCTGGGCCTTCAGAGGTACAGTTCACCATATCCGCATGATCAAGCAGCAATGGTACACAGCTGCCCTGCTCCCCTGCAGGGTTGATGGACAGAGCTGAGGATGACAGAAACAAAAGCATCTTAGACTGACTCCAGATCAGCAGGCAGCAGCAAGGACTTGGCATCTTCCTCTGGAAAGTGCCCCTAAACCAAAGAGAATTATTTTTCTCCAAAACCTACATTGAATCCATCACTACCTTCTGTATCACCTGGAACCATGTGACATGAAATAAACAGGAAGGATACCAGCTAACAAGTAGTGAATGGTTAACTGACTTTCCACGGCTTTTTCAGAACAAAATGGTGACAGAACAAGGTGGGGAATGTCCCAAGAGCTCTGGATGGCATCAGAAATGGCTGGATCAGAGAAATGAAATGTTGAAATGTTTAACAACCAATAGTTTTGGGTCCCAAATAATCAGAGCAGACCCAGGTCAAGAGTTAATCCTGGGGGGCCCTGACTGGGTCAGGCACCAACCTTTTAGTTGTTTGATCCCAGAGGGCCCAGCTGAAGGCTCTGGGTATCTGAGATGGCAGAAAAAGCAACATTTATTTACTGGTTGGTCTGGAAATATTTCTGACAACTGTCACCATAGCACTACAAACCACTGGAAATCAGCACTGGCTAATCAGAAATTGAGCCCATGACAAGAAGAGGAAACTTGCATATAATAAACCCCTGCCATGTGCCTGATGCTTTGGACAGTAAAGCTAGATGCTTTCAGGACATCATCTGAGCAAAGGAGGGCCACTGCTGGAGCTCTAGGGTTAATTATCAAGGAATGGGAGAGAGAGTTAAACTCCCTAGGCTCAAGGTGACTCAGTGTAGACCATAACAACAACAAAGATGCAACAGAGCAAAAAGAGTATTACCCTCTTCCCATGGCAAAACCATAGAAATGAATAATTAGGGCACTAGCCCCATGCTGTCTGACTTTGAATCTTGGATCCACCATTTACTACCTGTGTGATTTGGCTGAGTTACTCACTCTACAGTGTTTCAGCTCCTTCCCCCATAAGAAGAGGATAATAACAGTACATATCCTGCAGCGTTATTATTGTTCCAGGGGTAATTCCCGCTACTGCTTCTCTGCAAATGGCCCAAGTCCCACCCTCGGTGCTTGTTTTCTGTTAGCCATCCATTCTTTCTGGTTTTCCCATTTCTATATCTTTGTTCAATTTGTTGAGATTTCTAAAAGGCCTTTCTTCTCTAAGAAGCCCCTCAAGATATTTCCCTCCTTTGAGCCTCCCAAGGAAATTTTTAAAATATTTTCCTTCTAACATTTCTATTACTCTATCCTAGATGATAGTCATGTGTGCATCTGCTTTTCTTTAGTTTATTCACCCTTTGATCTATAAGGCAATTAGTGTCTGAGTATCTCCTAAGTGCTGAAACGCCCAATTAGATTATGAACTTCTTGAAGACAAATACAGACTCTTACCCACTTTTACATTCACCATTTAGCTTGTAGTAAACACAATACAAGTTTGCTGAATTAAATTTGCTTATACAGCAAAGTATGTCGATGGCTATTAAAATGGGTAATTTAATTCTAAAGTGACAGATGGGAATCTGAAACACAAAAATATTATCATCAAACCATTGATTCAACCATCTTGCTCTACTCATTCATTCACTAATAAACATCTACTGAGCACTTACTCTTAGCAGGGCATTGGTGTGAGTACTGGGGGTACAATAAGTATCATGCCCTTAAGGAAATCATAATCTGGTGGGGGAGACCAATGAGATATTTTTTTATATTTTCTTGCTCATGATGTTGCCAGTGGTGCTAAATATTAGCCAAAATGGCGACTGTAAATCTCATCATCATTATTTGCCCTAGTTGCACTAGTATTGTGCTAGCAGTCAGTGATTTCATTAAAAAGCTGGACGACAATACAAGAAAGCAAAAAATAAAATGTCATTGAATATGCACATACCACCTTGAAATAATTGAGAATTGATTTTAAAAGCACTAATCTAGAAAGGATGAATTTGACCTGAATATGCTGAAGTTGCTGCCTGTTATCTTGTACCCATAGGATTTAAGTCATATGTCAGTGACATTCTCATTCTTTCATCTATGCTTAGCTACAGGATAGAGGTGTTGGAATTGAGTAGCATGAAAGAAACTCTTTTACTCCTTTGAATTCTGATTATTCCCTTCAATGGTATGGAATGCCTCAGGTTAATTGTATGGAGGCTGGTGGAGGGAAGAATATATGAATTGCGGGGTAGGGGCTGTTAATTGTCAACACAAACTCTCCTAATCCAATGCTAATAATTGGGTATGTAACACAGGGAATGAATCCTCTCTTGAGTCTTTATTGAACCTATCTGGATAAGGGATCTGAAACCTGACTATCCTTCATGAGATGAGATCAGTACACCTCATTAATGATGCCTAAAGAATTCTAAGTTTCATAGGCACTGCATTTCTTGATGTCCACAAAAAGTATTATTTCTTCAGCATGCTATGCAGAGCGTACTAGAAAACATAATCATTAACAGTTCTGGTTCATGTCAGCTTGTCGCCAAGAAATTAATGTGAAATAGCATGTGCTGTTTTTCAGTCACTCCATCCAATTAATTAATCCATGTCATCATTGAGGACAAATACGTGCTAAGATAAGACACAGAACAAATACTCTGAATGAGCCTCCTTCCATCAAGATGGGGTTCCATTAATTGCTGTTGCTATGGCTACCGGTGTAAAGAACTGCTTCCAGCATTGGCAGCAATGGAGGAAGAGTGAGACAGGGGAGCGTGGAAGAGGGGGAAGTGGCATGAAATAAGACCAAGGCAAAAAAAAAAAAAAAAAAGGCACCAAACCCAGACCTGTTTATGAAGTGAGAAATGGTTTTAGGACAGCTGCTGCAAATTCCTTCACTAGCTTACATTTCCATTTGCTTCCTTTTTAAGGAATTTGTTTTATGAGGACGGTGTTTGTCAGGTTATTAGCTTCTGATGGCATCTGGTACCAATTGTGGAATTCTCTCTCCTGTACCCCAACCCCCCATTTGTGTTTCTCTTCCAACACAAACCTCACTTTTCTGAGTGCCCTATGTCCTCCATTCTCTTCCCCTCCCCAAACATTCTCCTCTTATCCAGTGCTGCAGGAGCTCTCTTATCAGAACGATAATGTTAATAGTAAAAACAGTCTTAAAACTTCTCACAAGCTTTCTTCTTATAGTCTTTAAACAAATGGTAATGAAAGTGGCAGCAGTGAGGTCTTACAATGCCCCAGAGAGGTGGGAAGTTAGGTATTTATCTTGGTTTGACATACAAGGAAACTGAAGCTGCTTGGAGACTGGCTGGAGGCCACACAGTGAGAGTCAGAGGAAAATCCTTGGGCTGGGGCTCAGAGCCCTCACTCTGGGGCCAGCCTAGACCACAAGGCCACCTCCTCAGGGGGATGAGGCTGCTCTCTTGTTTTCTTCTCAGTTCAGGAGCTCCCAGTATAGGCCAGGGAGAGCCCAGAAGCTCCTGACCTCAGAAAGGCAGTCACAGGGAAATATAAAATATGTCATAGTCTGTCTTAGCTTCAAGCAATTTTCTTTTAAATGACAGCGAATCAAATTGTCAGTGTTTGTCCAGGTGCCACTGTCTGCAAGATGTGCTGATTAGTATGTTTCCTCCTTTGGCAACAGCTCCTCAGCCTTCCACCCACTTTTTCCAGATCTTTCCCCACACCCCATCACAATGTATTCTCAGGTAAAGATATGATGGATCTAGTCAGATGTGATTCACATCCGAGTTACAGGGACAATGTTTTAAACCAAAGGAATAAGTTTTTCATGATGGAATTTTAAGTCTACAGGCTCTTAAAAATCACACTCTGTAGATGGCCACCTACCCATAATTCTAGCTTTGTTGTCTCTCCAATTCTCTGCCAAGCCTCTACTCTCTCTCTTCTGGTCCTCACTGCCCAAGGTCATTATGTTGGAGGATTTTAAAAAATGCTTTCAACGAGGAATCTCTATACAAAATATTACGTTCACCCCAGGCTTTCTTCCTCTTGTACATAACCTGCTCATGGGCACCCAGGCACAATCCTAATGCCATCCTACCATAATGATGTATGTGTGTCCTTTTTTGGTTGGGTCTGTAAGTGACACCTATATTTGGAAAACCTCTGTTGGCACAGTTCCACAAAAGAATGACCCTCATGAGGCAGGCTTTCTTAATCATGGTTGTATATTAAACTCACTTAAGCAGCTTTTAAAAAATATAGATACCCAGGCTTTGCCCCCTGGAGATTTTGACTTTGAAGGCTTGTGGTAGAATTTTAGCATCTGTGATTTTATAGGTTTCAAAATGTTTGGTGTTCGCCAGGAACAAAACCCAGACCCGTGAAGGTCTGGTATGTATAATCTGAAATATATGTCAATAAATTCCATAGGCCAAGACTATAAAATAACAAGGTCGATTCCAGAAGGATAACCTGGCCCTACTGCCTCATTGTTACATGTCAATGTATTAAGTCATATTATCACATAGAAGTCATAAGAGAGATCAAAAGTATACATTTTTCCTGTTCTGAAGGAGCTTTCACTATAGCTGCAAAGAGAATAATGAAATCATGCATTACTGATTATAAATTCATGGCTGTTTCAGAGACAGTTTTAACATTGGGTATGACTTGACCTCAGTGAATGAGCAGAAATTGTAAAGGCAAAAAAGATACTCTGGAAAGTAACCTCTGATACTCCACAGACAGAACACAGGTAAGATGACATTCTTAACACTTTGACAATATTACCATTTCCTCCCCACCACTGAGAACTGAAGAAAATTCATTATGCGTGGGTCTCTTAAATTATGACTAACAAATGTAGAGAACCTATACTGCCAGGAGCCCACAACCATATTTGAAGACAGGCTGACAGGTAAGTTCCCAAAGCCTTCCTCTGCCTTAAAGTGGTTGGTGAAGAACAGGGTAACGCTGACCCCAGAGAGCAGATATCATTCTCTGCAGAGGAAGCAGACAAACCCACTAACAAACTTGTCATGAGCTGTCTCCCAGGGCACACCACATCAGGCATCTCTTTTCCATCTTCCATTTCTTGAGGCCACTAGAAGGAAGTTGGCCTACTTCCCAGCCAAGGTCTAGATTTGGGAAGCTGGGTAGTTTCTGACAAATACGCGAAGTCCTGGGTGTTCTGTCCACAGCTTCCCCACAGCTTTGGTCCAAGGATCCTCTGAGAGTCTGAGTTATCTGAAGGAATTTCAGGAGATGATAACACTATCCCAAATGCAATCAGAATTCATAGTGAAGGGGCATCTGAGTAGCTGAGTCAGTTGAGCATCCAACTCTTGATTCTGGTGCAGGCCATAATCTCAGGGTCATGAGATCAAGCCCCACACTGAGCCCTGCATTGAGCCCGGAGCTGGGCTCCATGCTCAGCATGGAGTCTGCTTGTGATTCTTTCTCTCTCTCCTTCTGCCTCTCCTCACCCCCACTCACATGTGCTAAATAAACAAATAAATAAATAAAACCTTAAAAAGAAAAAGGGAATCCATAGTGAAACCCTGCTTCTCCCATGTGAGGACTGATGGAAGATTATATGCTAAAGATCACATTTCCTTGAACATGAATTCTGGGGAAGGGGTGGGATAGGGGTGACCATTAACAATGATCTTAGAGGAACCATAGCTTGTTAAAAGTAAAATGGACCTTAAAGATAATTCAACTCAAACTTATTTTAGAGATAAGGAAAATGAGCCCAAAAGAAATGATGGGATATACCAGAACACTAAGACTACAAGTATAATAACAAAGAAACATTTAATTAAGCTTTGGCTCAAACTCAAAATCAGGATGACATCAGCTCATGTACTTTTCTCAAGTCAACATCCCACCCTCCCTTAACAGCCAGAAAAAGCTGACCACAATTTGATATCTGGAATCTAGGTTAGTTTAGAAGAAACTGTCTGGCATCTGTACCACACATTTTGACAAACAGCATGGTGTAATAGAGAAAGTAGCCAATCAAGGCCAATGTGACCTGGGTTCAGGTCTTGGCTTGTCCCTGCTTACATCTATGACCTTAGGTAAGTGTCTTAACTACTCTGGCCCTCTGTCTGCAAATTTGTAAATTGATGGGTTTGAACTAGGTTCTCTTAAAGGTCCCTTCCAGCTCTAACATGATATTTAATTTCCTAGATGAGGTGATGGTGGTATTGAGGTGGGAGTACAGAAAACCCATGAATAGGCAGGATGTGGCAGAGAACCCAAGAAAGAGTTTCTCACAATCTTTCTTGCCCAGTGTAAGTTTTTGCTTAATATCCCAACTTTTCAGTTGCTTGGTTAAACAAAATATTGCAATCCATTTATTCAAGAAGTGCCACCATTGACCAAATAGCAATCCCAGTGGTTTCTGGAGAAACAGCTCTTTTAAGGTTAAATAGTAAGGGGATCAAATTTCTGGCCATTCCCCTACTGCATTTTATTGATTCTTATTGAAATAAGAGGGTGTGGGCTAAGAAGGAATGTATGCTCTGGATTTGGCAGCAGATGGAAGTAGAATGTACAGAATGTAGAGTGGACTGGAAGAAACAGAATTCTCATTAATCTTGCCACCACCAACAGCAAAACCAAATAATAATTAATAGCATCCATCTTTAGAGAGCTTTGCTGTTTCTCTAAACCAATACAAAAAGATATGATCTCTACTCTGGCTCCTCATTCTACCTCCTCCTCACTCTGGCTCCATCTTTGCATCATAGGACAGGAACCAGACTAAATGTCAAGTATATTTCCATCAGCCTTCTTGGGCAACACAATGCTGGTACTTTGAGGGGTTTTACTGAAGTATCAGGCCAACCAGGAAGGGAAAATTCATTCAAGTTCTTCTCCTCTGAAGATCCTCATCTGAGAGAAACAGAGGAATCTCAGTAGCAATTCTGTTTCTTTCCTCATGACAGACAAATGATGAATTATTGCATGAAGCAGACTTCTTCCATTCCTGTATGCTGGGAAAGCAGAGGTTCCCTCTATCGAAGGTTTTGTCCTGAAGTCAGCCCCTTGGGATAAGGCCATCTCTTCCTAGAATGTGACCTATTTGTAAGTTCAGGACTGGACTCTGGTGGCCCCAGTACTGGGTAATTTGCTTCACTCATTTCTAATTCTGGGCACAGTTTTTACCACGCCTGGCTGTAACACTAGAAGTCCCATCCAAATGCCCCCTGTCCTTCTAAAGAGAAACAGATTTACATCACACAGCCAAAAGTGCTCCCTTTCAAAATCCCTGCCTCACTGAGTCTCAGAACCCATGATTTTAATGTAGATTATAAAATATGTGGAATATCAAAAGAAGAGTCAAAATAATTGATGGCTAATTGGCAGGGGATATGCTTCCTAGCACAGCATCAGGGAAGCAGAATCACCTATCAGAAACAACAGGGGTGCTGGCTGGCTTAGTTGGTAAAGCATGCAACTCTTGGTCTCAGGGTTGTGAGTTTGAGCTCCACATTGGGTGTAGAGATTACTTTAAAAAAAATCTTTAAAAAAAAAGAATAGACGTGTGTGTATATACATAAATTGTAAAAACATAAATTATATACATATAAAATATTTTTTTTTCCAGTTTGCAAAGGCAGTAACCATCTCCATGTGGGGCATTTCCTAATGAGGAGTGATCTCTGGAGACCTCAAATGATTGTACTGTTGACCACTGTCCTACTTACTATTCATCCCAGATACCAATTAAACTATTAATCTGGGAGTGACACTTCCCTAGCCACATTCATTGGCCCAGCCTGAAGAATTGTGAAATGCATGTAGTTAAGTGAAGGAACAGTACAGTCCTGTGAATGAAGTTTAGTGAGTATGAGTTTCTATCTGTGTCATTCCTAGAACAGTTCCTACAGGGCAGGAGGAAGTGGTAGCATGACTTCTCTGTGGCGATTCAGAAGCTGTGTAAACTCAGGTCTTGAGGATTTGCAAGCCAAGACTTCAATGAGTCTTAAACTGACACACAGAAGTTAAATAGGTGTTCTGAATCCAGTTCCAATATATGTGTGTGGGAGGATGTGGTTTCCCACACTTATAACCAAGCAATTCTTGGACACTAGCAGGGTGTCTGAGAATTTAACTCAGTCCTGACACTGTGTGTCCAGAGAATGCACCAGTTTCCACAGGTTAAGAGATCAGTTCTACCAGACTGTGCCTGTCTCCAACTCAGGCACCAGTCACAAAGCCAAGTTGTTACAGATACTTATGACTGGCTATAAATCAAGACCTCTTCCTCAGATTTGATAAATTTGCTAGAGGTGCTCAGAGAACTCAGAGAAACATTTTACTTACTGGTTATCAGTTTATTATAAAATAATAAGTAGAACTCTGGAACAGCTGGATGGAAGAGATGCCCAGGGCGAGGCATGGGGAAAGGACACAGAGCTTCCATGCCCCCTCCAGATGTACCACCGTCCCCAATCTCTATGTGTGAACACAGCCTTTTGGATTTTTATGGAAGCTTCAGTACATAGGCTTGATTGACTGATTCAACCTTCGGCCCCTCCCTGCTCCCTGAAGGTCAAGGGGTAGGACTCAAACTTCTAACCTTCTAATCACATGTTTGGCTCTACTGACAATCAGTCTCATCCTTAAGTACTTTCCAAAAGTCACCTCATTCACATAACAAAAGATACCTTTATCACTCTCCACACTTAGGAAATTCCAAGGTTTTGGGAGCTGTGAGCCAAGAACAACGGACCAAGACCAAATATCACAATGTTGCAGAAGTAGAACATAAAACACATGCTGGGCCCCTTTGGGAATCTCCCTCTCCCCATCGGCTTCTTTTCCCCCTAAAGTTTTGGGACTCCCCAACAGAAGCTTCCCATTGTTCCCATAATCTCATAATCCGGGGATTTGTCAGTCCTTGGTTGACATCAGATTTGGAATATTCCTCCCTTCTGTTCTTTTGTTCCACCAGCTGTCCCAAGCCTTGCAACGTCCATGGCTCATTTGCTTATGGAGAAATGAAGGTCCAAAGAAGGGAGGGGGGGGGACTGTCCTGAAATGTGGTGAGACTGATGATGTAGCCAACAGCAGGAGACAGGGGTCTGGACATCGGGCTTCCTGCCACTTCAATCCCCAGACTTCCTCTGCCTCCACGGTTATGGCTACATAGAACCAGACAGGGCCTGAGAGTCATTCCAACCAGAACTTATGGTCAAATCCGTCAACAGTGTCTGTCTACTAGGCAGGCTGGCAAAATGACAGAATCCTGGAAATATTGGTTTGTTTTTATTTTCTGTGCTAGCTCTACCAGCTGCTATGAATACAGACCATAAGGACAGGGCCAGCCCTGAGCAAAATTGAGAAGCAGGTGACATTTTAAACTCATCTCCCTTTTCAGTACCACTTTTTCTGTTTCTGGTACTCCCCTAAACTTCCAGATGCCGCTACTAGGTTGACTTAGTGGGGCCCTGGTCTATTTTTGAATTGTCAAGGTCCATAAGACAACAGTTTTGCTATAAAGTGTTGATAACAACTTATGACATTTCTACTTCTATTAGTTATTTACTATTTTAAAGAGACCCTTTGAGATAGCCAAGACTTGAAGAAAATAATTCCTAATGGTGAATTTCAGACACCATGATAAGACATAGAGGAGTCCTTATTTCAAAGCTCTTGCTTTGAAACTAGCCTATTCCTTAGAGGGAGACTCCAACTCCCAGTCTTCATAAGTTGTTTGTGTTCTATTCCTAGCTTTTGACCAAAATGCACCACCTAAACAGTTCTCAGAATGCATCCCACTAAAAATCATCTCAGACAAGGTAATATTTTAATAAAGGCTATTTCTAGAATAGTCTAGCGATGCACCAATAAACCCCTCAATGAGACCAAGTCTGTGACCTTTTAATTTTTCTTCTATAACCCCTTGAGTTCTTAAGAAATTGTTGAACCAACTCAAACAGCTAATTATGCCTCCCAAAGCAGACCTGTTGTTCACCAGGCCATCCGTCATTGGCCAGAAGAATCAGAATCCTCTCCAGTGATTCTCCTCCTTCCCTCTTATTTTATGGACAAATCATTCTGGGAAACGGAAGTTAGGGAACAATTGAGCAGCTATAATTCTTTCTTTGCTTAAGAAACAAAAACAGATTCAATGTTAATTTGCTAGGCTGCTTTGGGGAAGAAGATAATCAAATGAGTAGAAATGCAATACATATTTCATTTCTAGAGTGCCTTTCCCAGCAAAAGAGAACACTTCCCATCAATATTAAAAGCAAACCCTCTGCTAAAAACAAAAGAAGAGGAGCCAAAACACATGCTTTAACCTGTAGCCCCTAGAGAAAGAAAGGAAGGAACACTTCACTTTGTGAGGCTATCAAATGGAGGTGATGTGAATGGCTGTACATAGAAATAAGCAGGGAAAGGAGAGGCCTGGCACAGTCTAGAGGCCCAATCCAGGCAGAGAAGGAAGGGAAAGGGTTGGCGTTTCAAATCTGAGCTCCAAATAATTGAAGCACAATAGGAATTGGTAAAGCAGCAGCAATGAGGGTTCCAGGGAATAATGAAGCATGAAGCAGAATGATGGATAATAGAGATGGAATGATCCTATTACCAAGAGCAGGCTCACAAACTGATTACAGTGGGGATGGAATGCCAAGGCCCTGAGCTGTGCTCTGGCTGCAGGCCCCTGGACTGATCTTTGGAGACCTTATAATCTAGCCCCAGCTCTGCCCCAAATCTACAGTATAACCAAGAAATATTTTGACACCCGAGTCTCAACATCTCCCAAATGGAAAACACAGCCATTTTCTTCCAGAAATTCTCTGGAGATTTTCAAATCATAAAAGCTTTTCAATGGAAACGCTGTTCTCCTTTCTACTACATCCCTCCACACCCAACCAAAATTTCGTGTCTACGGTGAATTCTCTAAAAACTATGGACAGTGGCCCAAAAATCTTCTGTATTTGACTCACTGATGCCAGCTCTATCTTTTTGGTCAAGAGATCCACCTTTCCAAGAAGAACTTTCTAAGGCTAAAGACATCTTTTTATCACAGCACAGGGGTGCCACTGAAAGGAGGGGGTCAAAAGAGATGAGACAGCTAGGGTAATTCAGCCTGAGATATAGCATTAGCCCAGCATGCTACCAAAGTTCATAAATTGCAAACAGGAAACCATGAGTTTTTTCATGATAGCTATGATTTTTCTCCCTGGATTATTTAGTTCTGTAGTCCCTGCTTCAGGAAACAGAATCTGAAGAATAGAGGCTGCCTGGAGACAACAGTTGACTGAAGTAGTACACATGTCCCTAAATTTGAAGGTGTCACTGCATCCTGAAGCATTCCCAACCAAACCAGATACACAGTATTCTTTGATTACTCCATTTGAAATGACCTGATTCTGGTCTTTACACAAGCATGATTGACAAAACATGGAAAATATGTTAATTAAGTAAATACATTTCTATGTTAAGTATATGAGAGTCAGAGGCTGAACTTCAGCTGATAACCACAATAACAGCCTAAAAGTAAATGTTTTTAATGCAAAAGGTAAATTCTAAGAGCTGTGTCTTTGAATACAGAGTCATACAGGAGCACAATGTGTGTGTTCGTTATGTTTTCTTGACTCAGACTTTATGTATGCAGGCTTAGTTTGCTTTAAGTAAACAGAAAATGCAAATTAATGCAGAAAAGAGAAGAGGATAGAAAGGAGAAAATCTAGGGATGACACTGCTTTTTACAAAACATTTATTTTCTACTTAAAAAATAAAACCCTTTTGAATGCCACAATTGTTTAAAAAGCTAAATCATTTTAGAATGTAGTTATTTAGGGCACCTGAGTGGCTCAGTAGTTGAACGTCTGCCTTTGGCTCAGGTCATGATCCCAGGGTCCTGGGATGCAGTCCCCCATAAGGCTTTCTGCAGGGAGCCTGCTTCTCCCTCTGCCTTTTTGTCTCTGCCTCTCTCTGTGTGTCTCTCATGAATAAATAAAATCTTTTAAAAAATAAAATAAAATGTAGTTACATAATTCATTACACATTAACCTTTTCCAAGACTGCCTTACATAAAGTGAACACACACGCACACAACCACATTACTAGAACAAAATTGCTAAAACAATTAACTCTCAATTATCCAACATTATGAAAAGAATCAGAATAGAAATTCTTTAAATAGTCACGTTTTTATTTTTAGATTTTTATATAATTTTATGATTTTCCAAGAAACAAGCTGATATTACTGATTAAATTTCACTCTAATGAATAATAATTACAGTTGATCCATGGAGAAGGTCACTCTGAGCATGACTCAGGCTTGAAATAAGGGAGAATGGACTTGGGAATAGAACATGGATGGATATGGATCATTGCTAAAATGGATATGGTATAACTGGATAATGGAAATTGGAGGGGATATTCTCTGGTAAGAGAATTGCTTAGATAATCCACCTACCAAGACAAGGGAACTTCTACGAGAAGACCTTCTCTTAGAATCATTGTTCTTCTGTTACGCTTTTTTCCCAAATAAAGTTTGAGGGAGGGCAGCAGGGTTTCTTGGATGGTAGTAGACATGAGTATATTTCTGAAACAGTTTCCATTCTTATAATGGAACTTTACTAAAAACAAATTTCTTGGATTCTAGTCTTAGTTTTGCTAATCTCAAATAATGTGAATTTGTACACTCTGAGTCCCAGTTTCCTTAACTAAAGAATGATTCCTGGCATATTGTAGGCACTTACTAAATATTTTTGAATGATGAATAGTCCATCCCTTTCTATACACAGATATACATGCATGCACACTCATGCACGCACGCACACACACACACACACCCCCCATATATAATAATTGGTTTTACAAATCAATTTACATTAAACCTTTCAAAACCTTTCTTTTACTTGAAGCAAAATACAGCAAAGCATACACAAGGTGTATATACTCACACTCTCACACACATATCCATTGTATTAGACCTGTTACATGAATCTACTCAATTATCCTCAATGAAAAAAGTATCAAAGCATGACTATATATAGTTAATGAGAAAGAATGGGAGTGAGAACAAGAGAGAGAAGAAAGAACTTAGGTTTCTAATGGATATTCATTTGAAATGATTAATATCCCATTCAATTTTAGATTTGAATACTTGGCATTGATAAACTATAGTTTAAGGTAAACCTCAGAACCCACTATAATTTTATATTTATGAATATCTATTACTTGTTTTCCATCTCAATCAGAATGTGTATTTATACTGAATAAGTTAATGAGGTATTTATACTTCATGTTTGCCTTGGACTTAAAACAAGTTCAAAATATTAAAAAAAGAAAATATGCATTTCTAGTTAGGTCAAAACTATTTAGAAGTTGTACTGAAAAGCGGTCTGAGGATTAAAGCCAGGAACTTAAAGGAAATCTTAACTGGAACATAAAAGGCAAAAAAGCAAAAAGGGATTTCTTCTGGATTCTTTGACAAGATCTTTCCTGTCACTTTGTGATCCTAGAGATACACCATGTAAATATTGTTCTTTTGCCAGTTAGTGTGATGTCATGTTTTCTTAGTAGACATAACTGGAGAGACTTCCAGGAAGAGGAGGCATCTCTTCCTGATTCTCATGTGCTTTCTTTCTTCTCCTGGCTTCTACAGCACTTGACATCTGACAGAGCTTCTGTCCAGTGGTGCTTACCCCATAAGGGGTAAGTGACACCATACACATTTCAGCGAGTTCCACCAGCTGGCTCTCCAGCAAATCCCAAAGGTGCCCCAGTGATTTTCCAGAGAGTTTCACCAGCGCTCAGCAGGTGACCTCCCAAAAAGTGTCAGCAGCACCCCAATGGCAGCTTTCTAGAAGTCCAGCAGTGGCTAAGCACGCAGCTTCCTAATAAGCTTTGGTCAGTACCCCAGGAGGTAGTGCCCTGATTGCTGGCCCCAGCCTGTAAAACCTCCACAAACTTCTGTGCCATCCAGGGTGCCATCGCTGAACCTACTCTAATGAGATCCAAATTACAGCCTTCAGTAGGGAGACTTCCACGTCAGTTCCTTCCTCTGATACTCTTCCCTCACCTCTAAATGGAATGATTGCTCCCTTTATCCAGCATTCTTCTATTCACTAGGGTTCTCTTTACCTCAAAGTAGTTAATCCTTTGTAGTTCCCCTAAGTAGTTTAATAGTTATTTATATTAAACTCTCCCTATTCTAATTACAATGTCCTGACTGGACCTTGACTGGCATAGAGTGGAAATGTAAGTGGTACCAGGAGACAGATTCATAGAGGTAGGATTTGGGGGTCAGTTTGTTTGCACTCTCAAGCTTAAGTACAATGTGGAGGTCCTTGTCAGTGGGAAACTGGATGCTGGCAATCTACCACCTGCAGTGGGAAAAATAAGCGTCACCTTTGGTAGATGGTAATGCACAGCCAACTGGAAAGAGGTACCCTGGGAACCCAAGCGGCTGCCAGACTTAATGGACTCTGTTGTCTACATTGCTACTGACTATGTCACAGCAGCGGAAGAGAAAAAAGCACCCTGAAGCCAAGAAGAGAAGCCTTTATCCCTCCATAACCCTCCACTGACAAAACTGAACATTGTGTCAGCAAGCAAAGGCTGTATATTAATAAAATCCTGTTCTAGTATTACACATTCACATGCTGGGAGTGGATGCAGAGCTGAGAAGCAAGAAACTGATAAGTGACATACTTGTGAAAGGAGAAATGGAGAAAAACAAAGATGAGGAATGGTATGAAAGCTGCCATGGGCGGGGCTCCTGCAGGGTGCTAGAGTGTGCTACGGACTCCATGTGGATGCTTTTCCGTTAATCTCACAAGAATGCTATGAGGTAATGCTTCCCTGCTTCCCACTTAAATTCCAATGATACAGAAGAAATATGAAAACTCTTATCAATATCAAAAACCAAGACAGAGAGCTGGAATCTGTGAGGATTTCCTCCTGATTTCAAAATGTATTGGAGTTGAATTGAGAAACATCATGGGAAGCCAGAGCATGCATTTTTTTTTTTTTTCTGGAAAAAAAAGCAAATAAGGAATAAAGCCATACTGAAAGAAGAGAGGGAGAGGGGTCATTTTTTCTTCATTCTCTGGCTTCACTCGGGACCAGCAAACTCAGCGCAGCTTTTCAAGGGTCACAGATCTGTTTTTTATCCTTTAGTCCTCATCAGTACCACCTTTTCTTTACTGCCTGCAAGACTTCAGGTCAGGAAGTATAAAGGTCTTGGTCTGGTGGGGTGAGAGTGAGGGTTGAGGGAAAACCACTGGCAAAGGCCATGGAATCCTAGAAGATAAACGTCCCAAAGGTAAAAATACTACAGTGTCCTAAAGATACCAGAGGCTTGAGGATCATGAAATAAATTTTCAGAATAAACAGTGCCATGTAGCAATATGC
Organism: Canis lupus familiaris; assembly: GCF_011100685.1. NCBI lineage: Eukaryota > Metazoa > Chordata > Mammalia > Carnivora > Canidae > Canis > Canis lupus. Next base: position 22,762,443 of record NC_049228.1, read on the forward strand.
CCTGGGCTCATTGGCAACGAAGATAGCGAAATGTTAAAAATAAATGAAAGGCAAGTATTTACCAAATAAATACAAACAAAAGGAAAGCAGAGATGGAAATTTAAATTCCAGACAAAGTAGAATACAAAGCCAAAAGCATTTAATGGAGCAAACGGGCTGGCACAAGGTATGATCCTAATGAAGATAAAAGAGTCACAAGCAGTTACGCACCTAATTCTGTAACATCAAATTATAAAAAGCCAGAACTGTTTGAAATACAAGGAAAAGTTAAGGACGCAGTTGTTTGGGAGATTGCACTGCAACCTTTTATAGAGAAAGTAGATGGAAAAATCAATAAGACACGAAGTGCAAATGTTGTAAAGAAAGGAGTGGTCAGGAGTTTCAACCACTGTAATCAGCCCATGCCCTGGAGAAGGAGACGATGTTCATCTTCAGAAGATTCAGTGCTGGGGGATCTGATGCATCTATCATCCGGTAGAGGCAGGGAAGTCACAATCAATGTTTCCATTAGATTATGATCATGTAACTAGAAGAACAAAATTCTGTTGTAGCAGAAACCACATGCCCATCATTCTTGCCCCTTAGTAAATTCTTCTAGACCTGATTGTATGAAGTTCCAAAGTAGATAATAAGAGTTCTGATTAAATCAGTTCTGATTATCTGGAAGCTAATTACTAATTTAGGCAAAATACTATTAGTGCTTGGATTATATCTCTGACACACTCAAAATCCCATTGTATTAATCACAAAAGTGGTTCCCACTTCCCCAAGCCATCAACACAATCCTGGTATGGTTGGGTGTCTGCCTGATTCTCCAACTCACGGGATGCTGTGACAGTGATGCAGGACCTTTCTCTAAAATGGCCAAAGCTAGAAACGGCCAGAGAGTAGGAGGGTACTGAGCTTTAATTGAGCACCAGTGGCCTAAACCAGGAACACTAACTCAGTTTTCAAGACTAATGGTTCATTTTTAGTAGACTAAACCCAAGGGGTCATAAACTGGTAACCGTCATAGCAGAACGATAAACAAGATGGAGAGAGGGATCAAAGCTAGAGGGTCCAAGGTAAGGATCATAAACATCACTGGATTGCCAGACAGGTTTATTGTCCTGAGATTCTATGGGCCGGTTGGGCTGGTTTAAAGATGCAGAGTTGTAGGCGGGACAGGGCATTGGTCATTAATGGTTAAATAGAAAAATGGATAATACATCCTCTACTTCCAGGCATCTGTCAGCTTTCCCTTGCCCATTTCAGTATTAATGGAATTCAGGTCACAAGGAGTAAGAATGAGGCAGCCAGGAATCCCTCTCACTATGCCCAGAATGTGAGGGTTTCATATTAAGATCTATCCATATCTACAACTGGGATTGATATAAAGATATTAAAAAAAACTCCTATTTTTGAGAGTACACAAGGATTCAGATTTTAAATATGTTCAGAAAGAAAATATATGAAATCTATTAGGTTCCCTGTGTATCAAAATTTACTATAATGCACTAACTTGCTGGCTGAGAAGGGAAGCCAATTTGCATGGCTCCTGTCAGTCACATGTGGTTTGGAAATGCTTGTGCATTCCAGATACACTCTGTGTAAACTGGAGAATCATATCCTATTTCTACTGGTTTGCATGCATGCATATAAAACTTGTTTTTCCCATAGTGCCAAGTGAAAATAAGTGAACGAGCAGCAGTGATCACAATTAATCAACGTTTTTGTCAGAACTTCACAGCTGTGACGGGGAGGGGAGTTCTTATCCCTCAGGTCCAGAGAAGCTATAACTTTCTCCATTTTCTGACTTTCTTGTTCAGTTCTGTTCCATACAGCATTTAGAGAGAAGGTCTGTTACAATCATTCAACAGGGTTTCTGACACCTACTATGTGTCAGGCCCTCTGCTAGATACTGAAAGATGCTGCATGGAATTTCCACTAGACAGAGCTCAGAGTTTAGTGGAAAAGAGCAACAGGTAAACAAATAGTTACCACCCAGTGTGATAGCTGTTTCTGCAGAGTGTGGGTTATGTACAATGCCCTATGGAAATAGGCAAGGAGTTTGCCAAGATTTCACAGAAGAAGGTGAATCCTGATGGTGCAGTGTGAGTTGAAGTGAAGAAGGGCTGGAAGGCATTCAAGAAAGTAGGAACATAATGTGCAAAGACATGAAGCTCATCAAGAACACATGTCTCAGGGACCTGAAAGATTCTGTATGTCTTGAAGCCAGAGGTAGAGCCAGTAGAGAAAATAATTTGAAAAACCATAGGAGAGAGAGGGGCAATAATTCTAGTAAACAATGTTATTTTAATAATCTGCATTCCTGTGTTAATATTTGAAGATGTTGGCTCAATAAGAATACTTAAGAGTTGCAGATGAACTAATGTTACAATGTCCAACATCCAGATTCCATCCATTATTGCTTTTCTCATTCTAGCAATACCTGGCACACAATGAGTATTCAATTAACATAAACCATTATTACTATATGGTAGATGGCCTCTAACATGGCTCCTGGTGATTCACGCCCTGATGCAAACCCTTCCCCTTGAGTATAGGCTGGACTTATTGACTCATATCTAATGAAAAGAATATGCCAGAAGTAATGGATTATCACTTCCAATATTATGTTATAAAAAGACTGCAGCTTTTGGGTGGTCTCCTATGTATTCACCCTCTCTGTCTCATTTTCTCTCTTGGATCATTAGCTGCTGTATGCTATGATGCTCAGGCAGCCTATGGAGAAGCCCATGTGGTAAGGAACTGAGCCATGCCTATGTGAGCATGCCTATTGCTAGTACCTATGTGAGTGAGCCCGGATGCAGATCTTTTGAGGCCTGCCAATCACCACAGGGGTGAGCTTGGAAGTGAAATTTCCAGCTCCACTTGAGCCTAAGGTTACTGTAGCTTTGGCCAACAGCTCAATGGCAATCTCGGCCAGAAGTACCCAGCTAAGTTGCATCCAAATTCCTCACTCATAGAAACTGTGATAAGCCACTAAATTTTGCTATAGTTTGCTATACAGCAAAGATAACTGATGAACTATATGCCACTGTCTATTCCTAATCCCTAATCAAAGCTGGGTTTCTGGTATACCTAGTTTGGGAATGGTGGTATCAGAGCTCCTATTTGGTAATGAAGCACTTTCTAGAAGTTTTTGTGACTGGGATCCCAATCGCCTGACAGCTCACTCCTTGAGGGAATGAGCTCCATTATCTATAGGCCCACTCAACTGATTACACCACTCATAGAATGAGTCCATTCCAGCTGCAGCACAGACCATCATATGGCATGCTCCCTCTCACTTTTGGGCCATCTTGGGCACACCAACATTGTAAAGTACAGTCCCTCTACTAGCTGAGGCAGAGTGTTCAGGAAACCTCTATCTAGATGATGACAATCACAGATGTCCACAGAAACACCTATGTAGATAATATATTCCTGATTTCCATATGTAATTCTAATTGATTATATGACATGCCTTGAAAACTAATTGTTAAACTTGCTGTACACACTGTCTAGGTGGGAACAAGTGGAAAAATATACATTGCTCAGGGAACAATGAGTTTTTGGCAGAGAATTTCTGGCAGTTTATATAACAATGTTGATTTGAAGGCAGTGGTTTTTTATGTAAAAAAGATTTTAAGACCCTGTAAAGATGTTAAATATTTACATAAAAAAATATGCTCAGCTAAGAAAAGAAGAGCAAAATATAAAACCCAAGTGTGCCTTCTAAATTGTTCTTTACTTGTTTCTTATGTCTTTTTGGTGGTTTTTAGACCCACTTTTTAGTTAGTGATTAAGCACCCACTGAAAACAAAATGCTATATATGAAAATGATGGTAGTACATCACAACCACAAGGAAAAGAAAGAAGACAAGGGAGAAAGTAGACTCTGTACCTCTGTCCCTGATGATTTTGCCCCTCATGCTCTGGGATGAGAGTTGAAGGACTTATGTGGGAGGATGTCCTTAGAGCCACCGCTGAGATGCCCACCAGTGGGGATGAGAAATTGAGCAGCACTGAGGTGGTACGGTGGGAGAGGACGTCCAGGTGATGGGTCACATTGATAACCAGGGGGTTATGCTGGCATGACAGCTCGTGGGTTCCTGAAGAGAAACAAGGAGATGAATAATACTGTAAGCCATTCATACAGTACCAGGTTTCTATATCTAGCATTCCTTCTATCTTAATAGCTGTGTACTGTAGGCAAGGTCCCAAACAATATTGGACACAGGCGCCAGGTTGACTCCAAGGTCTACCGGCTTCTCCTCTGGTGGCCCTGAAGGGATCACTGTCACACTCACCAAGAGAGTGGTTGGTCCCAGTGACATCAGTCAGCTCAACAGTCATGGTCGGCCGCTGACCTTCTCCAAGGACTGGGCCATCAGACGTCAAGAAAATGAAAATTGCCGTAGCCACTCCTGGTCTACTGAAACACACCTAAGTAGAAGCACATATATTTGTGTATGTCATTTGCACTGGGCTATCAAGGCAGAGGTCACACTATTTTTACACTCCCCATTTTTTTTTAAGATTTTATTTATTTGAGAGAGAGAGAGAGAGAGAGAGAGAGAGAGCGCTCATGAGCAGAGGAAGAGGGAGAAGCAGACTCTTCCACCAAGCAGGGAGCCCGATTCAGGGCTCGATCCCAGGACTCCAAGATCATGACCTGAGCTGAACACCCAACCAAATGAGCCACCCAGGTGCCCCTACACTTCCCATTTTTAAAGTAAGAGCTCCCAGGAATCTCTGGATGGCTCAGCGGTTTGGCTCCTGCCTTTGGCCCAGGGCACGATCCTGGAGTCTCGGGATCAAGTCCCACGTCGGGCTCCCATCATGGGGCCTGCCTCTCCCTCTGCCTGTGTCTCTGCCTCTCTCTCTCTCTCTCTCTCTCTCTATGTGTATCATAAATAAATTAAAAAAAAATCTTAAAAAAAAAAAAAGGGAAACAGCTTAGAGATTGGGAGATGACCTGGAGAACAGATTTCCCACACTGAAATTATCTCATGTACTAATTCTGGTTTTGTTTAACATTCTTCAGGTCACTATTAGTCTTCACTTCTGTTGAGAGTAACTCTCTACCTAACCTGGTATTACATGCTTGCTACGTTGCAAGATTCTGGTGCTGGACCTTACAATGTTCTGTGTGCCTTTCTGTAGCTTTTTATCTGGTTCTGAGGGTGATGAGGCTCCAGGAAAACTATCCTCAGGGTGAAAGAAGGGTATATCTAATGGCAGGGGCCTCTTCTAAAAATGGGGCAGAGAAGAGTAAAACATGTTTTCCATTTCACCAAGAATTCTCCCTTGTGTGCAGGCTGATTTTCCCTGTGTCTTGGTGGTGTGTTTATAGAGTGTCCATTTGCACTGCTGGCTGAATTAGGGGGATTTTATGATATGCAGTGGTCAATGCAACACAGCTCGCCCTTCTTCCTCTCCTTTGAGGGAAAGACCAGCCACTCTCTCTTTTTACAGTGTCCTTTCTCCCCCTTTTCATTCCTCTCTTTGAAGGAATAAATATTCCTTTATAACTCAAGAAATACCCAGACCCATAGGTTACAGCTTGCAATACGAGGTCCTTTGTCCCCGACTGGATGAGGGCTAGACATGAAACATGCCATCAAGTAACCAAGAGCCTAACTCAAAGCCCTCAACTGGAGCAGCGAAGGACATCAAAGTCCCCTGGGAACTCCCACAACCTCTTCCTTTTTCTACACCACAAAAAGAGACCTGAGTACTGGAAGAAAGTTATGGGTCATTTCCTGAGCCAGGAACAGACAGAGTCCAAACAAGTACATGGTGGCTTCACCCAAGTAGGCCTCCCACTCGAAGCCAGGGGTGGCTTCAATGAGGAACAGGAAGGCTCAGTCTTCCTACCTCCTGCGGGGCCCCCAAGTAGACACCACCCGCCTGAAACTAATTAGTAGGGGTCAGTCTTATGGTGTGTATTTCTCTGTCCTGAAGGCCCCCACCCAAAACTTCTGGCTCATTTTGCATCTCCTGGCAGCAGGCCTCCTTGCTCTAAGGGTCTTTGAACCAAACCACTTTGAACCCTACAGCCCTCCTCCTGGTGGCAGTGTATCTGTGCCATGATCTATGGGAAAGGCAATGCCAGGACCTCTAGGACATGGCTTAAGCAGGTAAGACTCCCAGAGGAAACAAAGGTACACAAAGCAAAAAAAGACAAAGGTTTGATCAAGGTACAGGATACCAAGTCTGTGGCATTTCTTCTCACAGTGACATGGGAGAAGTAACTGAACTTTGTTCTCATCTGAACACTGCATATGCCCCACAACAGCAACCAGACGCGAAAGAAGTATGGACTCTCCTCTGAAGCAGAGACCAGTTTGAATTCACACATCTGTGCCTAGCCAATCTGAGCCAGGGTAAAAAGAACCAAGTAAGTTCACCATTCTGGAGAGAAGGTTGGCCAGGCAGAAAACTGTTATCTCTACTAGCTGGTTAAATCTGAGCAATCCATCTCTCCTCTCGGAGTCTAGGGTCCCTCTTTCATACATCCAAAGCACAGACATACTACCTATTTCACGAAGCTATTATGAGGATTAAATGAAATCATGGAAAACACATAGGACAGTACCTGTCATCTAGTAAGAGCTCAATGTTCATAAACCAATTTGCAAAATAATTCTTATTTCAAAGGAGAAATATATTTTTATTTTGTTTACACTTTAGGAAAACAAGGGTAAAGAATAAAATTTTAAAATTAAACACATGACTATATATCTTGGTGCATAGAGAATTATACTGTTCTAAAATCTACAGGTGGGCAGCCCCAGTGGCTCAGCAGTTTAGCGCCGCTTTTGGCCCAGGGTGTGATCCTGGGGGCCTGGAATCAAGTCCTGCGTCGGGCTCCCTGTGTGGGGCCTGCTTCTCCCTCTGCCTGTGTCTCTGTCTCTCTCTCAATTTCTGTGTCTCTAAATAAATAAATAAAATCTTAAAAAAAATAAAACCTATAGGCTAAAAAATTTCATATATGCTATTTTAAATCGGCATTTGTAGAAATGTGAACTGGTATTCTAGGTTCTACTTCTAGAGACACTGGCAGTATCCAAGGCTTTTGGTATAGAATATATCACTAGTTTACAAATGGAATCTATGAAAATTATATTTTATATACATAACTCTTTTAATAGACTTTTCAGAAAACTCAGTTCAGTATGTGTTTATCAAAAACCTACTTTTACTATATAAATATATAGACAAAGAAACTTCCAAAGTTAGTAGAATACTAAGAATGTATTATTTCTTAAAAAGGTGATTATTTTTATTGAAGTATAATTAACAGTGTCACATTAGTTTCAAGTGTACAACTTAATTCAATTCTATACATTACTCAGTGCTCACCACATTTAGTGTAGTCATTATCTGTCACCAAATGTTTTTACTATCCTTTTTTTTTTTTTTTTTTACTATCCTATTGACTACATCCCCTGTTCTGTACTTTTCATCTCTGACTATGGAAGTGGAAGTCTGTACCTCCTACTGCGCTTTATCTATTTTACCTGCCTCCTCACTCACTGCCCCCTCTGGCAACTCTCTGTTCGCTGTATTTAAGAGTCTGGGTTTTTAGTTTGTCTATTTTTCTTTCTTTGTTCATTTGTTTTGTTTCTTAAATTCCACAAATGGTATTTGTCTTTCTCTTACTGGCTTATTTCACTTAAGCATTAAATCTTCGGGGATCCCTGGGTGGCTCAGCGGTTTAGCGCCTGCCTTTGGCCCAGGGCGCGATCCTGGAGTCCCGGAATCGAGTCCCATGTCAGGCTCCCGGCATGGAGCCTGCTTCTCCCTCCTCCTGTGTCTCTGCCTCTCTCTCTCTCTCTCTCTCTATGTCTATCATAAAATAAATAAATAAAACTTAAAAAAAAAATAAATCTAGCTCCTTCCATGTTGTTGCAAATGGCAAGATTTCATTCTTTTTACGACTGAGTATTCCACTGTCTATCTATCTTTATCTATCTATCTATCTATCTATCTATCTATCTACCTACCTACCTACCTACCACATCTTCTTTGCCCATTAGTCTACTGATGGATGCTTGAGTTGCTTCCATGTCATGGCTCTTATAAACAATGCTGCAATAAACATAGGGGTGCATGTATTTTTTGAACTAGTATTTTCATTTCCTTTGGGTAAATACCCAATAGTGGAATTACTGAGTTGTATGATGTTTCTAGTTTAATTTTTTGAGGAGCTTGCATACTGTTTTCCACAGTGTCTGAATCAATTTGCATTCCTGCCAACAGTGCAAGAGGGTTCCTTTTTCTCCACATCCTTCCCACCATTTGTTATTTCTTGTCTTTTTAATTCTAGTCATTCTGAGAGGCGTAAGGTGATACCTTGTTGTGTTTTTGATTTGCTTTTTCCCTGATGACTAGTGATGTTGACCATCAAAGATGATATTTTATTTTATTTTATTTATTTTTTAAAGATTTTATTTATTTATTCATAGAGACAGAGAGAGAGAGGCAGAGACACAGGCAGAGGAAGAAGCAGGCATCATACAGAGAGCCTGACGTGGGACTTGATCCAGGGTCTCCAGGATCATGCCCTGGGCTGCAGGCGGCGCTAAACCGCTGCGCCACCAGGGCTGCCCAAAGATGATATTTTTTTTAATTTATTTTTTATTTTTTTTTATAAAATAATTTTTTATTGGTGTTCAATTTACCAACATACAGAATAACACCCAGCGCTCATCCCATCAAGTGTCCCCCTCAGTGCCCGTCACCCACTCACCCCCACCCCCCGCCCTCCTCCCCTTCCACCACCCCTAGTTCGTTTCCTAGAGTTAGGAGTCTTTATGTTCTGTCTCCCTTTCTGATATTTCCCACACATTTCTTCTCCCTTCCCTTATATTCCCTTTCACTATTATTTATATTCCCCAAATGAATGAGAACATATAATGTTTGTCCTTATCCGATTGACTTACTTCACTCAGCATAATACCCTCCAGTTCAAAGATGATATTTTTAAAGGTTACTCTTCCCACGGCTAAATCACAGCTATTTTAATATAATATTCTAGCCCACATTATTTTCACTTTATACAAAATACACAATGAATTTTATGTTCCTAGACATAAAAGACAGTTATTGGCTAGAACAGAGACTTTGGCAACATGAAGTTCTACTTTTTCTACCACCATCCCCCCCATGCCACTTTTGCCACTTCAGTGTGACACTTCTCTAATCACCACACCAGATGCATTATGTGAATAGCTTCCCCTTCAGGACAAAGGGCACCAAATGCATCTCCTGGAGGAATTCCTCAGATCTGAAATGAGCACCAGGCATGCCCGGAGAGAAAAATCCAAGAAGCTGAGAAGTCAAGGAAGGGGATTGTTAGCTTCATCTTATTTGTTTTAACAAAGAGATTGCATTCATGTATTACATTGGCAATATAAAATTAATTTGAACTTGGCTCTTATGAAGAAAAACTATAGCTAGATGTTAGAAAGGAGACAGAATCTTTTAGAAAAGGACTGAGGAATGGTCTCAAGAGAGAGGATTGCCAGTGAAATTAGCTCAGTGAATCCATCGCAACATACTTTGAAACAGAGAAACACAAATTAGAGAAATAGATAGATAGACAGACAGACAGATACTGACATACAGATGTGGAAAACCAGTCGACCACATTCAGTGGCTTTCTCATCCAAAGCCTGCACATTAACTACTGGATGGAACTTCTGACCACTGGTGAGGGGTACGATTGAAAGAATGTTTCCCTAGTGAAGAGCTGTTTGGGCTTAAGAAATCCCTCTTCAATCTGTCTCCTGGGTACAGACACACTCACTCAATATACTCCCAAGCCAAGCATTTCAACTTCCAGGTCATCCTTTGTGGTGGTCACTGGATAGCAGATCCTGAAACTATACCACAAACTTGAAAAGAATCTTCTCTGAGGTTTTTAAATGCTTTTGGTTAGTTGCTAGGTTGTTATTTTTTCTGTGTCTTTCCATTTTCACTCATCTATGGTACATCCTGATTCCAGAGAGAAAGGGGAGGTCCTTGAACAGCAGAAAGTGGGCGAACACTATATTCTCTTTGTATAGCACTTTACAGTGTGCCAAGCATGGAGCCTCCACAAATTTCCTTGGATTTTTATTCCTATCTGAGATTTTTGTGCTCCAGGATTCAAAGGTTATATTGTAGAAGTGGAAAGTAGGTTCTGAAGAGCTTAAGTGACTTTCTTCAGCAAAATGCTAGAGAGGTAGGGAATTGGGGTTTCCAGCTTCAAGTTGTGTGAATTTTCTTCTACCCAACAGTTCTTAATTTGGGGTGAGCAGGAAGTCACAGATTCCTTAGAAAATTTGTTGACACTCATAACCTCTATTTCCCCCAAGATTAAGTCATGTAAATGCTTACACATAAAAGTTTCATTCAATTGCTAGGAACTAAAAGAACTCTGAAAAAGCCATTTGTAGTTCAATTAGAGGTCAGCAGAAATCAAATTAAGAATGCTTGCACTACTGGGGTGTCTGGGTGGCTCAGTTGGTCAAGCATCCCACTCTTGATTTCAACTCAGGTCATGAACTTAGAGTCCTGGGATCCAGCCTCATGTTAGGCTCCACACTCAGCAGGGAGTCTGCTTGAGGATTCTTTCTCTCCCTCTCCCTCTGCCTCTCTCCACCCTCTACTCTCTGTCTCTCTCAAATAAATAAATAAATAAATCTTTTAAAAAAAGAATGTTTGCACTATTGTTGAACCATATCCCTTTTGTGGGTGAAAAATTATCAAATATTGGTAGTTTCATATGGCTCACCTAATAATATTGTTATCTCTGTAGACTTCAGAAATTTGACAAGGCAGAGATTAATTCTCAGAGTTTCAGGGGATCTTACCTGATGTTCAAATCTAATGAAGGAAGGGAGGCTGTAAGGCAGTTAGCCTCTTGCCACTGAGTTGTCTTGGTAGTTTCCTTCTCACATTTAAGGATGTGAGTCAAAATGGGGAAGGAGTTTTGAACCTGATTTTACTTCCCGTCTCCCTTGGTCCTAGTCAAAATCCAGCTGATATCCTATATTATATTCCTTCATAGTACAAGTAAGACTCTAAACACTATGAGTTTATATAATTCTCTTTTTGGGAGAATTAAGTCAAGTTGTCATTTTGTGAAATGAAGAGGGAACCACCACTACAACCCCCACCATCCAGGGAGAGGCATCTGAAAATGTATGACTTGGCAAGTCAGTGGAAGGATCAGAATCAGCTTGTTGTCTTCATTCCTTCTAACAGCATTTTCTCATCTGTGATTTTAGACACTAGGGCTAAGTCTGTAGAGACTGAGTTAGAAGAGCTTGTAAGACTCAGAAGAGGGCTTAAAAAGAGGCAAGTCGGGGATCCCTGGGTGGCTCAGCAGTTTAGCACCTGCCTTCTGCCCAGGGCATGATCCTGGAGTCCCGGGATTGAGTCCCACATCAGGCTCCCTGCAAGAAGCCTGCTTTTCCCTCTGCCTGTCTCTCTCTTTCTCTCTCTCTCTCTCTCTCTGTCTCTGTCTCTCATGAATAAATAAATAAAATCTTAAAAAAAAAAAAAAAAGACCTGGGAGACATTGTGAGACCCCCTCCTTCATGACTGAGCACTCAGCTCACAGCAAGGTCTCTGTCTGGAAACTGCTCTCTGAGGAAGAAAGACTCCAGAAGCTCATGCCACTTCTCCAGAGAAACCCATATCCAGCAGCCTTTTGATAGGAGTGAGTGGGGTATAAGGTAGAACTCGGAGGGCCATTCCAGCTCCCTGTGGGATGTTGATGCCTTCATGTGGCTATCTCATGGCCCTTCTCTCTGAGTACTCCCCTGGTTTTTTCACTCTCTCACAGGTGTTGATCTTAGGGAAAAATCCTCAATAAACTTTCAGCATGCAAATCTTCATCTCAGAGATGGAATCCTGGGGACACTCCACACAAGACAAACTGAGAACAAGGAAAGGTATTATGGAATATATATGGAGAAGGCTTTCTTGGGAACAAGACTGCATAAAGGAGGGGATGAAGGAGCACACTGCAGAGCCAGGCAAGCTTTCCCCACCTCTGGTTGAAAAACATTGCCATCCCAATTATTCATGAAATTTAGAGTTGGCTAAGATGTTATATCTAGAGCCTGCAAAAGTTTCCATGTAAAATAAAAAAGTTACATTAGTAGCCATAAGATAGGAAAGTGGAAAATGAGTGACATCCTCTCTGGGGATAAAGTGTTGAGCCACTGGGAGATGGAATTCTTCTTCTAATGCACTAGGCTATTTTTTGGTGAAAATGAAAATCATATATACATAGTCACTTTCACTTCTGCAGGATTCCCAGGGAATGCAGGGATCCACATAGGTTAATTTTCTAAACAGAAGATTTTCTTTTGAAAGGTAAGAACTTTTTAGAAATTTCAGTGATGTACAGAAATAATTCCAATACCTATTAAAAATATTCCTGCCCTCCCAACAAGAGAATCCTGTACTTAACTGAATTTTTGCTTGGTAAATTGGAGACATCATTTTGAATACTAGGTATTTTCCTGAATGCTAAGAAAACAATCATCTAAGGCAGTGCTCTTCAAACTTTAATGTACATACAAACTGCCTGAGGGTCTTGTTAAAATGACAATTCTGATTTAGTAGAGCTGAGATTCTGCATTCCTACCTAGCTTTGAGGTGATGCTGATGCTTTTGGATGCCAACCATATTTTGAGTAGCAAGGCTCTAAAGGCATCAGTAGATATAGTTATCTTTGCCCTTAGCATTTGATAGCCTAAGACTGTAGTTCTTTATTACTCATATTTATTATCTCATTCTTTTTTAAATTCACCATCAAGCTGAAATTATAATACATAACTGAAAGGAATCATCTAGTCCAAATACCTCATTTTGAAGGCAAGAAAATTGATATTCAAGGAGGTTATATGATTTATATAAGGGCATTAGACTGATTAATGGTAAAAATAGGGCTTATAATACTGTTCCTCTGAGTATAGGTCTTCTCCCAGTTTCTATATCCCCTACTAATTTGCTGCTCCTTTTCTACAGTAGACTGAAAATTCAGATCATTAATATTTTAGGTAAAATAAATAGACTTTAACAAAGGGTCCTGTCAACTTTCCTATGAACAAAGTCAAAGAATGCAAAGTAATGACTGCACCTTCTGTCTATGAGCTTTTTCTTTTTTGCTAAATTTTGAAATCTATACAGTTTTCTGGATGGTTGAAGTCATCTCTGAATAGAGTATTAGTGTCCAACTGATTAAATAAAAAAAGAATTATATTAATGATCTGAAAAAAAGGGTTTTGTGTTTGTATATAAAGAAAAATAAAGAAAGAAGACATAGTAAAAGTGGTAGATACTTTTGGACCAACTAATGGAAAGTATGTATTTCTAATACAGATTGGACCTTCATTTCTGAATGAATAAGGCTCTTTCTTTAAGTGCTTCCTATTAAAATATAGGGCCAAAAGAAGAAAAAAAACCCTCTAATAATGACAGAGCTGGCTATCCTCTGAAAAATCAGTGGTAGAAATAAACAAAATGCTACTAAAAGAAGTTATGAGTTATTACAAAACAGGGCAGACTTGATGACGAAAGCTCTATATGTGAACATTTATTGGCTACCATCAAAGCAGTACCTAGAGGGAAAAAATATGGAAGAGTGAAAACAAATTATCCAAGTGTTTGACATAAGAAGCTAAAGAGGAACATCAGCATGAATCCAGAGAAATAGGAAGGGATGAAATATTAAAGATAAATATAGAAATCAGAGAATTGGAGAACCATGACTATAATGAAGAGAAAAATGAACAAAAGTAGAAATTGCTCTTTGAAGAAACCTAGATATTAGTAATCAAGAAAAAGAAAAAAAAAGAAAAGAAAAGAAATCAGAAGGCTTAAAAACATACTATATAAAGGGAGTGATAACTATAGTTGAAATAGAGATGAGACAAAGTAAAAATACATTATGAATAACTATCAGCACTAAATTTGAATATGTGGAAGAAATTAGTAAATTTATGGAAATAGCCAAGAGTCCAAAATTGGAAAGGAGAAATTAAACATATTAATAAAAATCAAAGAAAGTTAAATGACAAACATAAGTCTTTCTTCAAGCAAACCCCAAATCCAGTTGGTTTTATAGGTGGGTTCTGCTAAATTTTGAAGGAACCAATAATCTTTATTTTATACAAGTGGTTTCAGAAAATATGAGGAAAAACTGCCCAATCAACTTTATGAGGCTTGTGTAATCTGAATATTCAAAAAAAGGAATATATAAACTAATTCCATGTATGAATACAAACACAAAAATCCAAAGCAAAAAGATTAACCAATAAAATCCAAGAGCGTATTTAAAATGTAATATATAATAAACAAGTAGCTTCATGCCACAAAGGCAAAATGATTTTATATCTAAAAAATCTATCAATATGATTCAACATAATCATGGATCAAAGGAGAAAAATCATAAGATCATATCAGTTGACACAAATCAAGTGTTTGATTAAGTTCAGTTCACATATACCAGTATGTTTTTCAAGAGGCAGAAGAAATGACCTAAAGCTTATCCTAAGATTTATATGGAAAATAAGTGTTCATGAATAATGAATAGCTAACTCAATTTTTTAAATGTGCAAAAAAGTGGAGGATGGTGGGGACATGCCCTACCAGATATGTTTACATAGAAGTTGTAGTACTAAAAACAATGTATTGCTGGTGTAAGGAACATGAAAATAGGTCAGCGAAATAGAGTGTTAAAAAAGCAGACTCAAGTCTATTCCAGAAATTAGTATATAATCAATGTGACATTGGGAATCATCAGAGCAAGGACGGAATGTTTTAACGGTTGAGATTAGAAATTGATTTATCATATTTAAGGGGAAAAAAGTGGAACCCTTCCTTATTCTATATACAAAAATAAATTTCAATTATATTAAACACTAAACCTCAAAAGGCAAAACTATAAAACTAATACAAGGAAGTAAAAAATATTTTTGTAATCTTAAAAAAGCTAATAAATTTGTCTATGTTATGATTAAATAAAAGAGGAATACTAAATGCCTGATAGTTATTTTTGTAAAGGGGATGCTCTACCTCACTAACAATCAAAGAAAAAATGCACAATATAACAATGAGATATCACTTTGTTCCCGTCAGATTTATTAATTTTAGGTAACTGAATAACATTAGGCTCATGCAACAATATGTAGAAATGGGTGCACCATTCTCATTTGTCTTTAAAGTATTAAGTCTAATTTCAAGTCCATATGTCTATATATATGTCTTTATCTTTGGGTATATTTCTGGGCCATCTTGGTCTACTGATTTGTCTTTTCATTGATTTTTTTAACCATTATAATTCTGTGATATATTTTGATATTTGACAGAATCAAGCCTCCTTCATCACTAAATTTTTGCAGAACTTCCATTAAAAACATTGAAATCAACTTTGTAATTCTTTGAAAGTTTTTTTGTTAGAATTTTTATTGGGATTATGTGAAGTTTAAGATTTAGGGGGAATGGACCCTCCTATGATACCGAGTCTTTCTATACAAGACCAGTTTGTGCCTATTTATTCAAGCCTTCATTGTATCTTCATAGAGATGTTTAAGTTTTCTTTTTTTACATTGATTCCTAGATATTTTACTACTTTGACTGCTATTATAAATGAACTATTTTCTCTAATCATATTTTCTCATTGATTGTTGTTTAAAATTAAAGAGCATATTTGCTTTCATCTTAATTTTGTACTAAACCATGATACTAAACAAAATGATCTTCAGGTTGTTTTCTCTTTTCAGAAGTCAATTCAATTTATGATAAAATAATTTGAGTTTTACTTCTCTTACATTTTATGTTTCATTTCTTTTATAATGCATAAAGTATAGAATTCAAAGTCTAGCACTGGCTGCTATTTCCAGAGAAAGTAAAGTAATAGTGATGATATAAGAGTTTCTTCTACTTTACTGATTTCTTCTCTTCTGTTATTTCTTTTATACTTTTATTGTGACTTTAATCTTTTCCTAATTAAGGTAGAAACTGTGATTATTGATTTTATACTGCTTATTTTCCAAATATAGACATTTAAAGCTATAAATTTCCCTGGAAGAACCGTTTTAATCATATCCCATAAATTTTGAAATGTTGTTTCATTATCTTTTAGCTCAAAATGTTTTCTAATTCCTCCCATAAAACCTTCTTTGATCTATGGGTCATTTAGAAATGTACTCCTTGATTACCAAAAAGTTGGAGATTCCCTAGACATACTGTTATTCATTTCTTATTTAGTACTGTTAATGTCAGAGAACGCACTCTATCATTGCAATCATTACAAATTCATTAAAACTCGTTTTATGGTCTAGTATATAATCTATCTTGGTGAATGTACCATATGCATTCTGCATATGTAGTATTTCTACAAGTGTCAAGTAGGTCAAGATACTTGATAATGTTCTTCAAATCTTGCATACTTATCCTAATTTTTTTGTCTACTTGCTATATCAATGACTTAGAGATGATAAAAATCTCCAATTATGATTGTTTGTCTATTAGTTCTATCAATTTTTAATTCATTTGTTTTGAGACTCTATTGTTAGGTGCTTCAATTTCATAACAATTAAGATTGTTCATTATTTTTGATAAACTAACCCACTTATCATTATGAAACATCCCTCTTTATCTCAGGTAATATTCTATTTTGTCAGAATTAACATAGCATGGCAGTTTACTCATGCTTAGACTTTATACAAATGACACATAATTTTTCACTTTGACTTTCATTCTGCATGTCTTTATATTTAAAGGATGTTTTCATAAACAGTAGATAATTGATTCTTTTCATCTCATGTATACTGACAATCTCTGCCTTTTACATGGCATTATTAGATAATGTATATTTAATGTAATCAATAATACAGTTGATTTTAAGTCTACCATCTTGTTATTTGCTTTTTATTTTTTGTTTCTTAGTTCTTTTCCTGCCTTCTTTTGAGTGACTCATTTATTTTATTATTCTATTACTTTTTTCTTTTAACTTTCTACCTATAGCTATTTGTGTATTATGTGTATTTTTAAATGATTGTTCTGGAGATTATAATATGTATGTCTCACTTACTACAATCTACATTCAAATAATATTACTATCTCATAGTATAAGACATTACAGCAGTATTACTCCACTGACCACTTGTCTCTTGTGATAATATGTCTTATTTCTTTACAGGAGAAGTCAGTCAAGCTGTCATTGAAGTTGCTCAACTTCCCATTTCACCCACTCATGCTTCCTTTCCTTCTTTTCCACAGATGTTGGTACCCAGCCCACTCCTTCATAAACATCCTGCATACTAAGTTTCATCTTAATTTTAGTATATGTACTGCCAAAGTGAGCACCAGAGTTCCATTTCAGAATCTACGTCCTAGAGAGTCCAACCTGCCACAACCAAAGAAAATGATGAAATCTCCCCCATCTTTGAAGAACACCTTTAAATGTGGTTTCCAATAAAACTACAGTCCAAAAAAAAAACAAAAAACTACAGTCGATCTTGTATAAAGTTTTGCAGAAAGAGGTAGTTTGCCTCTGTTTGTGGCCTCTGTCTACCTCCCTTTTCAATCTAGCCCAGCCCAGTCCTCCTTATCCACCTCTGTGCTGTGTCATTAGTACATTAGTCCTCCCTATGCACAGGGGATACATTGCCGTGGATCCCTAGTGGACGCCTAAAACCACAGATAGTACTAAACCCTACAGTATATATTATGCATTTTCCTATACATACATACCTATGATAATAGTTAATTTATAAATTTGGCACAGTAAGAGATTAACAACTAATAATAAAATAGAACAATTATAAAAATGTGCTGTAATAAAAATGATGTGTATAACTCTGTTTCAAAATATCACTGTACTTCTTGTGATGATATGAAATGATAAAATACCTTTGTGATGAGATGAAGTGAGGCAAATGACCCAGGCATTGTGACATAGTATTCAGCTACAATTGACCTTGTGACAATTTGTCAGAGGAGGGTCATCTGCTCTTCAACCATAGTTGGCCATAGTAACTAAAACTGCAAAAGTGAAATCACAGATAACTACTATATTATCAATATGCTCCCAACTTGCCACGGCTAAGACCTAACATCCCATCATTGATTCATGCAATCACTAAACATTTTGACATTACAACAGGGAAGTTCTGTGCTCAATGCTTGACATACAACCATAACTACATGTGGTTTCTCCCCACAAGACCCTTAGAGTTCATTGGATGAAGAGGGAGAAACAAAAGCAGCAAAGTATACAAATACTATGATAGAAGAGTCTCTTGAGAAGGCATATATGAAGAAGTTATCAATTATACTAAGAGGGGCTTGGGAAATGAGTTCAGGAAAGGCTGGACTTTATAAAACAAATAATCCTCAGCACTTGTCAGCCTTCTGACTAAGATCAAGCATAGTATCTATTCTTATCAGTATGAAAGAAATAATTCTTGAGCCCAATCTTAGAAGATGAATATGTATATCTTGGAGAGATAAAATGGAGAAAGCATTACAGACAAAGAAAAACATAAGTTCCCTACCTGAAAGTTTAGGGAGATACGAAAACCTTGGAGTATTCCAGCACCAAAAGCAATCTGTTATGACTAAATTGACTAAGCCATAGAATGTGTGAGAGTGTGTGTGTGTGTGTGTGTTTAGAGGAGTAGTGTGGAAGGTGGGATAAATGGTGGAATTCAATGAGATAAGGTTTATCTCTATTTCCCTATGTCCAGTCACCAGGTCCTTTTGAGTCTGTTTTGTACTTTACTGTATATGTAGTGTATGACATGACATTCTGTCTTCTAGAATATTTGTGTAAACATGCCCATTGCACTGTATGTACCTTAAGTGTAAAGATGGTGACTCATGCAGCTTTGAACCCCTCTATAGTATAATATTTTGTTCATTTTAGGCAATCAAAATTGGCACTGTTACGATGTGGAAATAAACTAAAGGTCTATCAATATCTTGAGTATTAAATGGACACATGATACAGAACAGAGGTCCGCATGCTATAGCCCATGGGCCAAATCTGGCCCACTGCCTGGTTTTATATGGTCTGTGAGCTAAGAATGGTTTTTGCATTTTCAAATGGTTGAAAAAAATCAAAGAAAAATAATGTGAATAATATGAAAATTATATGAATTAAAATTTTAGTGTTCATAAATATAATTTTATTAGAACATAGCTATACTTGATCATTTACATACTGTCTATGGCTGCTTTCATTCTACAATAGCAGTGTTAATTAGTTATAACAGAGACTGTATGGCCCATTAACCCTAAAATAATTATTTTTCTCTTTATAGAAAATGTTTCCTAACTCCTGGTATAGAGGAAGGACCATGGGTTTTGGAATAAGCTAAATTTGAATTAGAATCTTATCTGTATTTCTACTAGCTATGTTATCTCAAATGTTTAACATCTCTGAGTTTTTAGATAATAGTTTTTAGAATCAGAAAAATTCTATCTCTGATAGAGAGCTTATATGAGAATTAATAAGATACCTGGAACAGAGCAAATCTCAATAAATGTGTTTCTCCACACCCTACCCCGCAGAGTCTGGTGTTACCGACTCTTATCTTTGAAATACAATCAATTAAATATGCATTGCATTTTCTGTTGAAAATTCATATGTAGTGTTTGGCTAGTTGAACCCAAACAAAGAAAAGAAGGAAATTATCGTTTACAGGCTTTAGGTTTTACGTAGCAAAGGTTTCCAGCAGTGGTCTCTAATTTATAACTTATGTTTTCAATATTGTATTTAAAATACTATAAGCATGTGGAGGTTTTTGTTAGAATTTCTAATCAGTCCAGTCTGAATGAGACCATTCCAAATTGGGGACATTTTACAACAGTCATGAAAATAAACATGAGCATATGACTTTGCATATGTTGATGGGCTCCCTGTGAAACCAAACAACAGATACTTATTGGATGTCTGCTTCTCAAATTGCTTCATTTGTTGTTTATATTGCTGAGATTCAAACACTTTCTGGGAGGAATCATGTCTTCTGTTTCTTTCTCAATCCCCCAGTGGCACCTAGTGTTACAATATGCGCTTTATAAATTCTATGAACTAGATCGATAGATTTTTTGTCTTTGAAGAATTTAGAAGAAACCCAACAAAAGAAGACAAGAATTCTTTCTTTCTAATTCCACATATGTTTTAATTTGCTTTCTTGCTCATGTCATATTCTCATGTTTATCCCCAGTGTTCAATTCTGAATTTGGCCTATCACAGGTGCATAATGAAGGCTGATTGGATTAGGCAACATAGTGTAAAGGAATAAACATGGGATTAGAGTCAAGAAGCATGACTTTGATATTCAGGTTTAGCACTTTATTCTTGAGTTATGTAGAAAAAGCATTTTGAGACTGATTCTTATTTTTCTTAACTACTAAACAAGAAAATACCTCCTTTAGCCAAACCTGAAGACTACTGCAGGGATGAAATTAAAAACTACGTTAGAATATACTTTGTAAACTACAAATGGCTTTTAAAATGTGCTTATTGGGATCCCTGGGTGGCTCAGCAGTTTAGCACCTGTCTTTGGCCCAGGGCATGATCCTGGAGTCCTGGGATTGAGTCCCATATCAGGCAACTTGCATGGAGCCTGCTTCTCCCTCTGCCTGTGTCTCTGCTTCTCTCCCTCTCTCTGTGTCTCTCATGAATAAATAAATAAAATGTTTAAATAAAATAAAATAAAATGTGCTCATTATGGGGCACCTGGGTGGCTCAGTTAGTTAAGCATCCAGCCCTTGGTTTCAGCTCAGGTCATTATCTCAGGGTCCTGGGATCAAGCCCTGTGTCAGGTTCCACACTCAGTGGGAAGTCTGCTTGATGATTTCTCTTCCTCTCTCCCTCCCCACTCTCAAATAAATAGATAAATAGATAAATAGATAGATAAATAAATAAATAAATCCTTTTTAAAAAATAAAATAAAATGTGCTTATTATTGTAAATAATAAAAATCTACATTCTATGCCATGTAAGAGAAAGTTCTCACATTTTGGTCTATTGGATCAAGATCAGATAAAATCAAGAAAAACTAAGAAAGGCAAGTTACCCCAGTAAAGAACTGAGGATAAAGTGAGAATTTGCTGGGCAAGTAGCATTTTAGCAAATGAAGGATTTTGGAAAGATTTTCAAGGCTAATGTTTTTCAGTATAGTTGTTTCCCACTTGTGCAATAAATTTGTCTCTGATCCACTGCATATACATCATCTGTGTGTATCAGATAAAGATTAAACTAAAAAATAATAATAAATCAGAAATACTACAGTCTTCAGAAAACTTGGGGAAACACCAATGAGCTGATTTTTAGAAATCACTCTCTAATTTATCTGGTATTATGTGGATTTGTGAAAACTAAATTTTATTAAAGGTTCAATATATTAACTCACCTTTCAATTACATTAGTGATGTTTTTTTCTTATACAAGCACTATTATCCCTACATCACTTATAGTAAGAATAGGGTATACACCTAAAATATATATGGTAGCTAAATGACATACATTAAAAGAATTCCAGTTGTGATACTTCTGTTTCCAGTTGTGAGGAAGTAGCTTGTAATAGGACAAATACTCCTAATACAAATAATTATAAAATATATATGAAGTAAAAAGAAAAATATTTGAAAACATGTGAGAGCAATCATAGCAGTCAGGACTGAAAACATTTGAAAAGCAAAAAAACACATTAAAGGGAATCTCACATTCTGTTCCACTTTTGCCACTGGGGTGTTTTTCAGATTCTAAGCTCTGCAGGAAAAGAATATAAGAAACCAGGCAGAAATTGGTGGGTGAGAAGCTAAAAAGCTAAGCACTTTTTAGTAGACACATACTGCTGAGGAAATAGAAACTGTACTTCAGAGAATATCAAGATGGAGGGCCTAATAAAAGCTTTTAGTTGAGACCCCTGAAAGGCTAGGGCTTAGTAAAAAAGAGGGAAAATGAACTCTATCAGAGCTCACTAATACAGAAGCATAAGCTTGAGTCATCTTAATCACTGATTGGATTGATGTGTTCTTTCCCAAATCTTATTATATGTTTTTTTTAAGTTAAAAAGTAAATGATTTTGAAAGGAAGATATAATTAGCCATAATATCCATAATCTCTACAATAATATTTAGTTGAAACATTATTCAGGATGAAAGTAGACGAGACTAAATGAATGAAAACAAAGAGAAGAAATAGTCAACATAAACAGACCTCAGGTCACCAAGATACTGATAGTATCAGACAGATTTTACAAGTATAGTGGTTAATATATTTTAAAAATAAACTATAGAATAGAGAATTCCAGACAAAGTGAGAATCTATAGAAAAAGTAAAATAGTAATTCTAGAATTAAAAATACAATAATTGAAATTAATAATTTAATAAACAGTTTAACAACCATTGGAGTAAAAGTTATGATTAATGAAACAGCAGATATGTTAGGATAAAATAACCAGACTTCAGTAAGAAGAAAAAGGAGAAAAGATATACAGTAAAAAGGTCTAATGTATGCATATCTGGTATCAAAGAAAAGGAAGAAAGGTAAATGGGCAAGTAAAGACATTAAGTCATAGATTCAAAAAACTTGATAAAGCCTTAGCCAGATATATACAAAGAAAAAACAGGCCTTGGAACATCATAGTGAAAGTGCTGAAGACAACACACAAGGAGAATATACTAAGAGAATATACTAAGAATATACTAAGAGAATAAAATATTACTTACTACTTACTTCAAAGTAATATATATCAGATGTATAGCTAACTCTCCAAAAAAAGTATGAAAGTGAAAAGACACTTGAATAACATTTTTAGGTTGATGAAAGAAAACAACTGGCCACTTAGTATTCTATACCAAGCAAAGATGCCCTTTGAAAATGAATATCAAATAAAGATATTTTCAACCACACAAAAACAAAGAATTCATTGCCAGCACACTCACACAAAAAGAAATAATAAATGGGATTTCTTCAAGCTAAATAAAAATGAGGGAAATACAGAAATGTAGAAAAGCCTGAGGAGCACTTGATAGGGTAAATGTTAGCTATTTTTAAATCATATTAACTTTAAAAAGCCAGGAAGCAGGAAATGGAGGTAGAGTATTCTAAGGGAGTCATTGCTTACGAAATTATGAGAGCTCTAATTCATAGCAGACTCTAAGCAGCTAAAGATACATGCTGCAGTCTCTAGAATAATCACTTAGAGAATAAAGTAAAAGCATAACTAACAAACTAATAAAATGGAAAAAACAAATAAAAATACTTGTTTAATCTAAAAAATAAGAAATAGAAAAGCACAAAGGACATATAGTTTAAGTGAATAACAAATAGTATGTTGGTGGATTTAAAACTAAACATCATTAATTACATGCATTCAATGTAATTAGACTTAAATACTCCAATGGAAAATTTAGCCTGAAAAATAATGGTATATTGATGTCAAACAAATTATTATAAATATAATTACACAGAAAGATAAAAAGTAATAGGATGATAAAAGATACAATATTCAAACATAAACAAAAGGTATAGCTATACTAATATCATGCAAGGTTTACAATAAAGCAGGAATATTCTTAGAGATAAAAAGAGACTTTTTCAAGATTTTATTTATTTCTTCATGACACAGAGAGAGAGAGAGAGAGAGAGGCAGAGACATAGACAGAGGGAGAAGCAGACTACTCACAGGGAGCCCAATGCAGGACTCAATCCCAGACTCGGGATCACACCCAGAGCCTAAGGCAGACGCTCAACCACTGAGCTACCCAGGTGTCCCAAAAAGAGGTATTTTTAAAATAAAGTTAAAAGGGATAACAAGAAAGTTATAGAAACTCTAAAATTATATACTGACAGTCCTCACTTTATATATGCACAAGTTCCCATATGCACAAATATCAATTATCACAATTTAGTTATAGAACACCAGAGTCCCAATAATATGATCTAAATTTCAGTTAGCACAATATATTAATTGAAAGTGCAAGAAGTACAAACTTCACTAATGGTCTTTCAATCCACAGATCACTATGATCAGTGACCAATCAGTTCTTTCAAAGTCTGTCACTGACTAGTCATGATGTATCTGTTATTCAGTTCATGCAGAGATGAAAAAGTGTGTAGTTGTGTTGCCTCTTTGCTTCTCAGCAATAAACCTACATGGCATTTTACAAAAATGGATCATTGAAAGAGAGAATTGGCTAAAAAGGATGAAAGTGTCAAAAAGAAACAAAAAGTGATAACGCTGGAGAAGAAATGTGAATTAAAGGTAAATAGAATTCTAGAAGAAAAAGCTGATGGTGGGAATTCCAATCCTGCTGCCAATTTGAGGGATATCCTTCAGATATGCAGCCAAAGGAACTTACTGAAAGTGAAATTATCAACATAAATGAGAAAAGTGGTTGTGACAAATAGGATGAAGACGTCCTAGAGGAAGTGATGCCAAAAAAAATTCACATTAAGAGAACTCTCAGAGATATTTCATAACATTGAAAGTGCAAAGGATAAAATGTTGGAAACTGACCCAAACTTAGAAAGAAATATGACAATTCGCAGAGTCAAAGGCATAGAAAGACCGCTTGCTTCATAACGTAAGTCATGTGATAAAAAAAAAAAAAGGCAAATGCCGTTCAAACTACTGTTGGTAACATTTTTACAATGAAAGGAAAAACTTTAATTCTCTATGTTTCTAATGTTTTATATTATAATGAACTAAATAAATATCAGTTTACTATTTGCAAATTTCCCTTCATATTCATTCAATATTGTGACAAAAACTTTGAGTTCAGGTAACAAATTATAATTTTTCCTCATTGATTATTAAGTTTACTTTGCATAATTTCAGTGTGCAGGGTCATTTTGTGGTTTCACACTACAATATAAAGTGAGAATTGTGGGTATATTAATAATACAGCCTTAAAATGTATAAATCAAAAACTGATAAAAATAAAGGAGAAACACAAGCCAAGATTACAGTGAGAGTTTCTAAAACATATAACTTATTAGCTGATAGAAACAGTACACAGAATATCAATAAAATATATGTATATATACTATATATGTGATATAGAAACTTTCAACACAATGATGAGTGAGTTTATCTTAAATATATAGAATGCTCTATTGAATAATTTCAGAGTGCACATCCCTTTCAAAGTACATGTAATATTTACCAGTATTGACCATATGCTGGTCCATAATTCAAGCTCAACAAATTACAAAAGACAAAAAAATCAAAAAACAAAAAAAACAAATTACAAAAGACTAAAGCCATACAGGATATACTCTTTAACCACAGAAGACTGTAGCTAAGAATCAAAAACAAAAAGATAACTGGAAAATGTTATCTACATTTGTAGATGACTACAAATGTTTAGAAGTTAAACAGCACACTTATATGTAATGTAGTGGTCCAAAAAAAAAAAAAAAAAAGAAAGAAAGAAAAGAAAAGCAATCAAATGAAAATTAGAAAAAAATGTTTGAACTAATTGATAATAGAAACAAGGTGTCCAAAGCTTGTAGGATGTCACCAAAGTCACACTTAGAAGGAAATAGATAGCCTTAATGCATACATTAAAAAAGAAAAGAAAAAAAATTAAAAAATTTAAAAAATAAAAAAATAAAATAAAAAAGAAAAGAAGCCAAAAAATAATTATCTAAGCATCATATCAAGTTACTAGAAAAAGAAGAACAAATTAAATACAAATGTAAAAGGAAGGAAATAATGAAAATAAGAGCACACAAGTATGTTCTTTATTTTCATTATTTCCTTCCTTTTAGGTTTATACATATACATTTCTGTTATCTCTATATACATACAGATATATAGATGTGCATATAGAATGTGTATATTTTCTTTGGCTAGTTCTATAAAAAGGTTAATAAAACCTTTAGCAAGACTGATCAACAAATAAATAAAGAAGAGAAGCCAAAATTTAACAATAGCATGAGTGAAAAAAATTTCTAGAGGTAGAAACATTACAAAGAAAATAAGAGAACATTATAGAAAACTTAATGCCAATAAACTCAAATTTTTAGGAAAAAAATGCACAAGTTACTTGAAAAACCCAATTTAAATAGAACTGACCAAGAAGTAATAGAAAACCCAAATTCTTCTACATTTGTTTTAAATTTTTAATTCGTAATTTAAATTTTTTTCTCAAAGAAAACACAGGATCAGATAGTTTCACTGATGAATAACTCCAAAATTAACAACAACCTTACATAACATATTCCATAGAACTAGGGGAAAAGAAACATTTTAGAAGTTGAACCTAGCCTTCATCATAAAACCTGATAAAACAGTAAAATAAAATTTAAAAAATAGGAGCCAAACTCTAATGAACAAAGGTGAAAAAAATAATTAACAGATTCACAGAATCCAAAACTATTGACAAAGGATTATATATCAACTCCCAGTTGTTATTCTTTTCCAGGTATGTAAGCTTAGTTTAACATTTAGAAGTTTATCAAAGTAAGCCAAGACTTTGACAGAACAGAAGACAACATCATATGATCAACTCAATAGATGTAGAAAAAGGATTTGATAAATTTTAACTCCCTTGTCTCAGAAAACTATAAAATGCCAAGAGAACTTAAGGAAGATCTAAGTCATTGAAGGAATGTTAGAAGACTCAATATTTTAAAGAAAAACTCTTCCCAAATTGACTTAAAGATTCATTAAAATCCTAATCAAAATTACATCAGGGTTTTTTTTTCCATATGTGGAAATGGAAGCTGATTCCAAAGTTTATATAAAAATTCAAAGGGCTAAGAACACCTAATGCAATCTGGAATAAAAGGAACAAAATTTTAGGACTTATATTATCCAATTTTAAGACTCCCTAAAAATGTACCATAAGTAAGAGTATAATACTGAAGCAAGAATATACAGACCAGTAAAACAAAATATAGAATCAATAAGCAGACCACAAAGATATTGCTAGTTGACTTATAACAAAGGTGCACATTGCAATACAGTGGGGAAAAGAAAATTTTAGTTTGAATAAGAGTGGTTCTGGGCAGCCCGGGTGGCTCAGCAGTTTAGCGCCACCTTCAGCCCAGGGTGTGATCCTGGAGACCCAGGATCGAGTCCCACATCGGGATCCCTGCATGAAGCCTGCTTCTCCCTCTGCCTGTCTCTCTCTCTCTCTCTCTGTTTCAAAATAAAAGAGTGGTTCTATATGTATTGCCTATCTATAGGGGAAAAATTCTTGATCTCTACCTCATACAATACATAAAGATTCCAGATGGTTTGTAGACCTACATATGGAAGGTAAAATAATAACATGTCTAAAAGATAATATAGGAAAGTATATCTTTGTGACAGGCAAAGATTTCTTAATAATGTGCATGAAAAGCACTTAACCATAAAGGGAAAGAAAGATAAACTGAATTTTTGTAAAACTTAGAAATTCTATTTATCTAAACATACCATAAAAAGTATGAAAAAGTAAGCCATGGTATTGGAACATACTAAATAACATAGAACAACAACAACAAAAAGATTACATTCAGAAACTTGTAAAGAAATCATATAAATGAAGAAGAGAATGACAGATAACCCAATACAAAATTGGGCAAAAGATTTGAATATGCCCTCCAGAAAAGAAAAGAAGAGAAGAGAAAAAGGATATACAAATGGCCAGTATACATTTAAAAGACCTTCCAACTCATTAGTCAACATGTAAATGCAACTGATACCACAGAGAGTACATTTTTATATGCCCAACAGAATGGCTATAATTAAGACTTGAAATATCAAGTATTGGTGAAAATGTGAAGCATTTGGAATACTCATAAGCCTCTGGTGGGAGTTTTTTTTTTTAAAAAGCTTTTATTTATTTATTCACAAGAGACACGGAGAAAGAGGCAGAGGCATAGGCAGAGGGAGAAACAGGCTCCATGTGGGGAGCCCAATGGGACTCATCCCAGGACTCTGGGATCATGACCTGAGCCAAAAGCAGACACTCAACCACTGAGCCACCCAGGTGTCCTTGGCAGGAGTTTAAATTAGTACAACCACTGTGGAAGCTTATTTGGAATTCTCTAGTAAAGCTTGTCATCTGCCTAACAATGATATAACAGTTCCAAATATACCCAACTGTTTATGTACGTTCACAAAAAAAAAAAATAGTACAGAAACATTTATAGCAGAACTATGTATAATACCACAGAAAAAGACTGGAAATAACCCAAATGTCCATCAATATGGATAAATAAATTGTGGTGATTTCAAACACTGGAATGCTACACAGCCATGGAAATGAACTCTACTGCTAAATGCAGCGGCATTCTCACAAACAAAACATTGATAAGAAAGAATGACACACAGAAGTACACATTAAAGTTTTTCACATAAAGTTCAAAACAGGCAATCTCTGGTGATAGAACTAAAAAGAGTAGATGCTTCTGTGGTATCATAACCAAGAAGAGCAATGAGAATATGACAGTGCTTTATGGGGTAAGTCACTGCTCTGTTTCTTGATCTGTGTGGTGGTTAGAGAGGATGTGAACTCTGTAAAAATGTGTTGATCTGTGCATTTCTGATGTTTATGCTTTTCCGGGTGGGTGTTACACTTTGAGAGATGGATTTGCTTACACAGAAAGAAGTCCAAAATTGAAAAAGAGGTGAAAATAAATTCAAAATGTTAAAGACTGATAAAAAGAAAATTTCCCAACAAGGCATTCCAATGTATCACTTTACACAGACACACACACACACACACATACACATGCGCGTGCACGCACACACGCAAGCACATGCACGCATACACACGTGCATATGCTCTATCCATGGTCTTCACAAAAAACCTTTTGGGTCACTTACTTTGAGCCAAATCTCATCCTTCTCTCTCCAGGCTCCCTTCCGTCTGCTCACTTCTTTTATCCTGCAGTCTATGTCCACTGGTGACACAGGGAAACCAGCCAGTAAGGGGATGGTGCTTTGGTGAACTTGGATGGTATGATGTGCAAATCTGAAATACAATTTCAATCAAAAATTAAAGGTGGAGGGTGAGAGATAGACAATGAAACTCTGTAGCTCAAAACCAAAGTTTTCCTCTGAGTGTTTGATGATTACTGGCAGAAAACTTTTCTCAGTGTCAAAGAATACTGTTAGCCTTAGGATATAACTTATCTGAGTAGAAAAACACACATGATAACTCTCAGCCCACCATCACCCCAAAGATCCTTCCCAAAGAACAGTCCTGGCACATTTCAGGCAACTGCCCCAGAATTAGCCATAGATGTCTGTCCAGGATGATGGTTGCATCCTTACCAGGCAGGATCCACCAGTCTTGAGAGTGAGGCTACTGAGTCAGGGAACCACTAAGCATTCAGCTGGGTTTAGAAGCCAAGGAACAGAAACTTTCTGTTCTGAAAATTTCTCCCATTTTACTTAAGGAAGACAGACAAGCTACAAGCCCCTTCAGGGAGCTGTTACTCAGAATCTTCCGATTTCCCTGGCTTCCTGTCCTTGGGCATCAAGCACTCATGAGAAAGATGCCAGATTTCACTGAAGAAGTGTGGCAGAGACGGCTACTTGCCTCCCCCATATCCATTTCCCCTTACTTTCTTATTAACAAACTCCAATTTTGTTCAAGATGGCAGTGAATCCAGTTATAAATGCTCATCTCCTCAGTCCTTTAAACTAAAGGTAATGAAGTGACCTGGATGTTACCAATGAGATGTTGGTGTAAGTCTGTAGTGTTAAACTTCCAGAAAAGCTGTCTTGATTTTCCCAATAAAAAGAGAAAGAAACAGCTAGTATATTCTTATTTCCCTGTGAACTTCCCCCATTTTCCTGCCTGAAGTGCTGACTTCGTGCCTGGAGGAGTCATCTTATGAGAAGGAGGAAGGAAGCTGCAAGCCAAGGATGGAAACTCTAGATGTCTCTAGACATCTCTACAAGATGTCTAGGTCCCTGAGCTTCTTGAACTAGAGCACCAGCCCTGGCTGGTTCTTCAATTTCCTCGGAGTGTCTGCTTAAGTATAAAATCTAGTGATTTCATCCTGGCCTAAGATACCTAGAGAGCTTACTCTCACTTCCACTGAAAGGACAGTATTGCTTATTGTTATGATGAATGAAGAGTTTAGTTGGCAATGGATGCATCTGGAATAATACTCTAAAGCCAAAGCCTTTAATCTTCTTTTCAGTATTCAACTATAATTCACAGAAGTCACTCCTTCAAGTCCTCAGAGGATCTCCTATTTATTTAGGTGGAGATTCATGGAAAACTATATACCTAAGGATTTGTTGTTAGTACTAATTCCAGAATTTCTTCAAGAATAACAATTCTTTAAATTGTTTTATACTTTGATCTATAATACATTTTATATTCCATTTTATCCTTATAATAAACCATTGAGTTAAATGCAGAAGTTATTACTATGACCCATTTTACATATGAGAAAATTGGGGCCCAGAGAGGTTAAGTGACAATTCACTTCATATTAATTATAGTAAAACCAGTGAATTCAGTATTGTAATCCAGGCATTCTGACTCTTTACTACTACTTTTTATTCTTTTAAAATAAATCCTTCCATACACAATGCCCAAGTGTAATTTTTTATATTTGTACATCTGAGGTTAATTTTGAGATGCTCTGTATCCCTTGGAATCAGCTACTGCATAGCCAAAGTCTCCTAGATGAAAACTAGTTTGAGTAAGTGGCGTAAGGGGGTGAGGGTGGGGGTGAGACCTGATTGCCAGCCTAGAAGTGTTTTATTTAATGTTACCTTATTTTGAGTTCAGTAGGAACTAAATCTGATGTCAAAGACAGGAGAGAAATGTAAGACCCCATAAAGCATCTCAGAGAGAGAGTCACTTGACAATTCTGCTCAGCCTTAACTCAATGCTTCTGGCTTGATTTACCATGGAATGAGGTTCTCCAGTTACTAAGGAAGCAGGACACTTCTTGTCTTCATGAGACGAGTAAGCTTGGGTGGCCCACTGATCCAGGTATCCTTCAGGAGTATGGAGGCCACAGTCCATGATGCTGGTTTCCTTCTCAAAAGGTTCACATATCCCATCTCCCTCATATATGTAACATAGGCTTGGCTCCCCTGCCAAGAAAATTGTGTAATGTTTGAAAAGTGTTGTTATATATGTCATGTAAAAATCATCACATTTTTTCTCTAGTCCGTGAAAAAGACTCCTGCTATTGCCAGCTAATCAGTCTAATGCTGACCCCAAACATGCAGACAACACACACACACATACACACACACACCCTTAAGGAAGAAGGATTCTTTTTCGTGGGGAGAGGAGTAGAATCCATCTATATAATAAAAGGTATAGAAAGGGGTGGGATCTGTGAACAAAGAATAGGGAGAAAAAAGTAGGCTGGAGGTAGAAAGAAATTTTAAGGCATCACTGAGCAAGATCCTAACGGAAGGAGATAAAAGAGCAGTGGGTAAAAGAAGAAAGAGAAATTAAAGAAACAGTATGACATGTTAGGCACCTGGATCCCCCTCATGGTCTTTGAAATACTGAAGTACTTTTTTTAAGATTATATTTATTTGTTCATGAAAGACACACAGAGAGAGGCAGAGACATAGGCAGAGGAAGAAGCAGGCTCCCTGCAGGGAGCCTGATGCGGGACTCGATCCCGGGTCCCTGGGATCATGCCCAGAGCCAAAGGCAGATGCTCAACCACTGAGCCACCCAGATATCCCAAAATATACTTGAGGGATTTGCTTCCAATTACTCTTTGTGGCTGAACTGTTTCTTCAATTAACTGTGCCACTGCTCTGAAACAGACAATATGGGCCCTGGGTTTCCAAGGCTCATTCCAAGGTCTTCTTTCCTTTAGTCTTAACAACAACCATGTGGGGGGTGCATTTTTTGCTTGTGTCACACATGGGAAACATTTTGTGAAAGGTCCCTTGATACATAAGCAATAGCACTTGGATTTGAGCCAGGTCCACTGAAGGCAGGTTCGGTAGGGTCTCTATCAAGCTGAGGCAGAGGCACTGTCTTCAAGAGCAATCAAGTGAGGCATGAGTCTACACACAAACCTGCTGGAGTACTGGGAAGTGAGCTGATATTCCCTGGACAAGTCCCACACGTGCTCAGAGGCTAACTCCTCCTAAGTGAACAGTACAAACTATAGATATGTAACTAGCTTTCTTCGAGGCTGGAAAGCTAAGGTGCAGTCAGAAACCCATTATTAAGTCCTACTGTGATGTAGGATAATTAACCTTCATAGTACCTACCCCTACTTAAAATAATAGGACATAAAAATAATAGCAAGATTTGAAAGTCAATCAACATATAGGTACATATTCAGTACTGTCATTACTAAAATGCACTATTACTATACCATTCTTGTTATTTTTCTTTCTTCATAATACCACAGCGATGTTGAAGCAATTTTTCTGTGGCTCATCAACATGTAGCTACTAATTATTTTCCTTCATAATTTCTTCCAGCCTAAGATGCTTCCGTGGTATAAATCTGTCTCTACTTGCCAAGAATAAGCCGAAGATCCTAGGACTTGGTTCTAAGCCCATTTTGGGTTTTAAACTCCTACAGTCCATCAGACCTGTGGCCTTCCCAAATCATTTCCCTAAAGTTAATATATATGTATTTGGAATGACTTTTTTTCTCTCTCTTATACATATGCACATGTATGTATACATACATGTACATAAATATGTGTGTTTTATATGTGTTTGCATGTATATATATACATATATTTTATAATGTGGATATATATTTTTTGTTTCTCTATAAACATGAATATTTCTTCTTGCTTCTTCTATTTGTTTTTGTACCATGGACTTAAAATTTTTGCCTCTGTTTTTTCACATTCATCTAAAAATAACAGACGACTTTTACAACACATTTCCCAAAGTTTCCTTTAAACCTAATCTTTTTTTAAGTTTACTTATTTGTTTTAGAGAGAGAGAGAGCATACATGAGCTAGGGGAGGCACAAGGGGTGAGGGAGAGAGAGAGAAGCAGACTCCCTGCTGAGGGTGGAGCCCAATGAGGGACTTGATCTTACAACCCTGAGGTCATGACCTAAGCCAAAATCAAGAGTCAGATGCTTAACTGACTGAGCCACACAGACACCCTTCTAATCTTTTGAGAAATAATGAAATATATGTTTAGCGTACTAGTAGCTTATTATACAATGAAACAGAGGTCTAACTGTGGAATAGGTCATTTTAGTCTTATCCTGTAAAATTAAAATAATTTAGATATAGTCTTACTGGATTTGGAGGCTAAGGAAATATGAGCCAAATTTAATGGAATCAAATGTGTTAGAAACAAAGCAAGGTGTGCTCTTAAGTTAAATGAGGCTTGAGATATACTGGAGAAAACACAGCATTTGGAGAATATATGTGTACATGTATATGTGTGTGTATTCAACATGAGTCCATTATGTTAGCAAAACAACAACAACTCAGTGCAAACAGAGGTAGCATTAACAAATACTTGTGTACAGAGGAGGGGAGTTAATCAGTTCAGTGCATTCTGTACAGCCAGACCACATCTGGAGTATTGAATTCCTTTCTGGGCATTGACCACACGAAACATGCCAGGTTAGGGTAAATAGGAAAGGGTCTGGAAACCTAATCACACGAGGGGATGTTTGGATTGGAAAGGAGAATAATGGGGAGGCATTTCAAATATCTGAATGGTAGTCAAATAAAACAGGGAAAAGAATTATCCTCTGTAGTTTCATAGCAAGGAAAAAGCGCTTGATTAAGCATTAGGAAGCTGAGCTCCAGGGCCGGCCTTGCAGAGCTTTGTTGTATGCCCGTGGATGAGTCACTACAATGATTTAAGCCTCAATTTCCAAACTAGAAAAGAGGGGAAGAATTGTATAACAGATAAAACCATTTTTAAGTAGAATTGTGCATTTCAACATATGTCCTTCATTGCTAGAAGTATGTAAGCAGAAGCTAGAAGCCCCTCTCTCAAGAACTGGCAGAAGAAATTTCTATATGGGAAGGAAGCTAGACTCCAAATCGCTGGTAGACTGTACATGTGAAGGGATCAGGGTGTCTTTCAGACTCATGGTACATGGCAAGTACTGAATATGTTTTATCAGATGGATGGATAGAAGACTACTAAGATTCTATAATTTTATGATTCTGCTCTAGATAGCAGGGCCTTTGTGTGCTACATGTAGTATTTAACACCTTAATAAATTATATATAATTATAATCCCATCCTATTTTACCTTGAGATTTAGAGGCATTAAAATCTTTTTCAATGCACTGCTCTTTAAAATAACTTTGGCGAATGGTTATGTTCCACAGAAACACTGCAATGTATGCAGATGGTAATTAAAAAAACAATCTACATGTAAGAAGCCTACTGATGATGTCTTTAACCAGAATTGGGAGAAGTGTTCTGGACAGCTTTCCTGTGTGACAAGAATCCAAAGGCAAAGCCACCTAGTGATAATTTATTACTAGTGATTTTCCAGGATTAAGCAGTGTTAGGACCCTCTGTCATCTGTCATGATCTTATCTATTAAACACAGCCACCAAGAGATACCTTGCACTCCCTTTGGCTTTGAATGCTTCCTATGCTGATTTTTTATGTAGAACCTCTACAATTGTGTAGACACATCAAACATCATTGTGTGATTAGCATCCCACTATGTGTTTATAGGATATCAAAAGCTCATGGAAAGAAGACACAGAGACACCTGCAGAAACAGGACCTAAGCCTAGAGGGCGCTCCTCAATGCACCTGCACAGTGGAAGCCTTCCTCTAGCTGGCAAGCCCTTGAGCAGCCATCTCCGCTCAGAAGGTCCCCATCATCACACTCTTCTCCCAGGCTCCTGGAAGGAAAAAATATACATTCTTATATGCATACATATATGAAATAATTTGTCTTGTTTAGTTACTATTATTTTAAATTCTTAAAATTCCCAATTGTATATTAAGAAGTACAAGTTGGAGAAAAGCAAGAGTTAAAAAAAATGCTTTTACAGAAGAAGTAGCTCATGGCTCAGAAACATCTAGGAGATTCATGAGGGTCCTGCCAGTGTTTCTGGTAGATGGCATTAAGGTAGAAAACACATACCAGCCCTACGATGAGTGAGCTGCTTTGGTGAGGATAAAGCTACCTGTCTATGCGAGATTCTGTTTTCTATTCATGTTTACTGTTTTCACTGCTTTATTCTATCTAGATGTGGTTGTTGTTGAAGTTAGGGTTTTGTAGCTCCTGTTTTATATACCAAGGAATCAGCAGCCTGATTGTTGCTTGGTCTCAGTCCTGAGCAAAACTAAGGCTCGTTCCTGGTCCTCACTCCCTACCACTACGTGGTGGCAGCTATCACATATTGCAGGAGAGAAATGAATAGTGGGAGAAGAAATGGTCATTGTTTTGTTTTGAACCTCAAATCCTGACACAGCTGATGACTAATTGGATTAGGGTGAGAGAGTCACTTTAGACCAAGGACTACAGGAAGCATGTTATGGGAACAAAATTGGTAATAGATGTGGCTGATGTAAAATGGATTGAGGGTTAGAGTGGCCCAGTTGGTTGAGCATCTGACTCTTGATTTCACCTCAGGTCTTGATCTCTGGGTCATGGGAACAAGCCCTGGATTGGGTTTCATGCTCAGCAGAGAGTCTGCTGGAGACCCTCTCCCTCTCCTTCTCCCCTTCCACTGCTCACACTCGAGCACTCTCTCTTTCTCTCTCTCAAATAAACAAATCTTTTAAAAAATGGGTTTATGGTTACCATTTTTTTTCTTCTTGACATTGCACCATGTCCAAAATGGACGCATATTTTAACTCAAGTAGATAAAGACCTAGGAAATACTAATAGCTCTAACCACTGTTTAAAGTATACCTCTTCACAGGGATGGAGTAAAGATTAAGTAATTACATATGAAGATGCTTTAAAATGAATTAAAAGCATGCTATAAATGTAATTACATAATAATATTTTAAATGGTAGGATGTAAATGGAGAGAAGATAACAGAGATATGAAAAACATGAGTGAAGAAATTAAGGATACTTCAAATTCATTTTTATTTTGAAGATAATCTTAACGGCAAATATAAGCATGTTTTATATTATCTCATGCACAGCTGCCCAGTAGAAACATGAGAGCAATGCATATCATTTTAAATTTTCTAGTAGTCACATTTAAAAAAAACAGGTGAAGTTAGTTTTAATAATACATTTCATCTAACCCAACGCATCTAAAATACTGTCATTTTAGTATGTAATCAGTATAAAAATTATTAGTGAAGCATGTCACATTCTTTTTTATGCATCCTACATCTTCGAAACCTGCTGTGAAAAAAAAAAAAGAAACCTGATGTGTTTTTTCACTTACAACACATGAGTTTAAACACTTGATCTGTATTTAGATTCACCTACCCAAGTTCTTCCAAAAATACTTAAAAGTTTTCTGATAACTGAATCAAGTTTTTAAATTGAATTTAAATTACTTAAAATTAAATAAAATTCAGTTTCTTAGCTGCATTTGCCACATTTCAAAGGCCTGACAGCACATGTGGCTGAGACATCCCACACTGGACAGATTGAGATGATCACTTCCTCGTGAACATAAGTCCCCAGTTCAGGGTCTCCTACCATGTTTGTTTTGATAGTCTTATTATAGTGTTACCCAACATGACAAAAAAATTATTAAAACTAGAGTCTCAGCATGACTTCTTCGGGATTTGAGATTGAATCTATATGTTTCTCAAGTTTAAAACAGTGGATTAAACAATTCATATCTCTCTTTGTATGTATAATGGAGGGCCTCCGGCTGAGCAAAGCTGCAATTCATAGATCCCTTCCCACTGGATGGCAGAACCAAGTATGGCACTTTGCAGAGAGGGAATACAGAAGTATTATGCAGAAGTATAAAGGAGTGCTTGAAGGAGGAATCTTGTGAGGCCCACTAGCCAAGCAGCTGCTGCTTCAGGTGAAGCTGTTTCAAGGCACAGGAGAAAACGTGCTAGAGCAACTTAGGAAGACAGCTCTTCACCCTTTGCTGCCCCAGACCTCCAAGCGAGATGGCATCCTGGGGCCTCAAGGAAGCCACCAACAGAGAAGTGCTGTAAGAGATACTGTAACATGGGGCAGAGTGTTTTGCTCAAGGAGGGCTCTGGCTGGGTAGTAATGGTAACCAAGCCCCACAGACACTGTAAGTGGCAGCTTGCAGACTTAGAATGAGGCAACTGGAGCAAAGACAGCACCAACAGCAGCCAGAGTTATTCTGTGTGCCTGGGAGGCAGCCCCAATTGAATGAGGGGGCTGGAAAGCTGAGCCTGCATTAGGAAGAAGTTGGAAGCCAACTAGCCAGGTCTGGGTGTTAACAAGGTTTGGCTTAAACCACAAGTTAAAAATCTTAGAAGATCAAGAGACTCAGCAGTGTTTATTGATTGTTAAGTGATGGAGGGGAATCCCAAGAAAGGCTACAGAATTCTTTCTATTGGGGCTTCAGGATATTATGTATTTTCACCTAGTCTGGGAAATCAAAAGTATGCCATCTTATTAGGATGCAGAATCGAAGATAATCAGCATGCCTGGCCATCCAGCCTCCTACCCCTACAGCTCTATATAACTAATGTATTAGGAGAGATGAGCATTCAGGATAGATGAGTATAGGGTGACTGGTGGGACATGGGAGTTTTCAGGGCTAGATTTGGGAAAGTCCCAGATAAACCAGAGTGAATTAGTCACCTAGGCTGATAGCACAAAGGGCAACAGAAAAAGGGAACATGGTATGTTCAAAAGCCAAAGTAGTAATTTCATCTTTACCTTGGTGGTTTTACAGAATGGATGTAAATTCCATCACAGTCAGGTCTTCCAGGGGCCACATGAGCCAGTGAAGCTCAGAAAGCTATACTGGCTTTCCTCAGGTCACACAGTGTTAGTAGCATAAGATAGGCCACTGATCCAAAAGATGCTCTCCTATCGTCCTTATCATCATTTGACAAGTAACCTTCTCCCCTATAAACTCCTTCCCTTAATCACTGCCCAGCAGTTGTTGTTCTCTGAAACTTTAAGACCCGCCCCCTACCCTGAATCAGCCCCAATATCTCAATACTCCGTGGTGAGCTCTAAATAAAAGTGAGCTTCTCCTTAACTAAGATGTGTGTGACCTCTCAGGATCACTACCTGGTCCTAGATTTTGTTTAATGCTAGAATCACACAATGCCTCCCAATTTCCTGAACAAGTCAAACTAAAACTCAAGATTAACACTCCTGGTCAGAGCAGGGCAGGGCATTCTTGCTCACACATTCCCATGCACCTGATACTCACCCTGACACCTTCCCATCTCCACAATAAGGAGCTCCATGGATGTGGTTCAGCGGAGGTGAAGCTTCTCCTAGTTCTGTTTCAGCTTCAGCTTGAACCTGGTATCGATACATCTGTCCAGGTGTGACCTCCCTGTGGAAACCAATGAGCCATGACCACCACATCCAGAAAGCGAGATGTTGCCCTGGGTCCTTTGCAGATGGCTTGCAGGAGTTTAAAAGATATTTATGGGGAACATAAATGTTAAACATATGCCACGTATTGTGAAACAAAGATCAGGGCACAGTCTGACACAGCAGCAAAATGTCTGAAAGCCTATTGGTCTCCATGTTCCTAGTACATTCCACGGAGTGATTGTGCCATAAATACTGGCTGAAGTACCACTGAATTAATGAATAGTCCTGAAAAATCTAGGAGGACTGCATGTCAAGTATACCTTTATTGTGTTAAAAAGAACAACAAGTAGTGATTGGAAAACTGGTCTTCTGTATCTTTGAAGTAATCAAAGAAACTGAAGAGGAAAGCTTCAGGGTTTGGGCACAGAAAGCCCTTCCTGGGTCTGCGGATCACAGTTTTCTTGTCTTTCAAGAGAATTCTTACCTTAAAGAACTTAGAAGGAAGGATGAATGCTCTCCCAGAAGGAGGTGAGAACATCTTCCACCATCATTTTGGGGTGGGGTGCCAGAAATCCTATAGCTAGAAATAGGTTAGAGTGTTCCCCACCTCTAAGGCTGCCAAAATGCATCAGTGCCAGGAGTGGAGTTTTACTGGTTGACATTAGAGATGGAAGGAGTTTATCAGACTCCCTCGAGAACCCAAGTGTACTGATCAGGTGGAGAGCAGGAAAGAGTGGACATTTAGGTGGGATCAGGGGCTCAAGAGGGGAGCTGCTGTGGCCAAAAACAGATTCTGTCCCCTTTCCCTCATCTGGTGCCTGCCCTTATTGGAAAACAATTGGCAAAGTCAAGTTAGAATGGAGGTGACTTAGGAGGACAGGATCTCAAAGGGTTTCGGGGACTGCCCTGATGGCCACAAGAAATCTCTTGCTCCCACCCTCTCTTCTTCAACAGATTCTTCAACTCAGCCACAAAGCCTGCACCCCTCTCGCTTGATGCTGCAACCGGCAAATGGGAAATATCATGGGGCTTCAAAAACATCTTCAAAAATCTCTGTACTGGCTTTTGTTATTTTAATAGGAAAGGCACCTAAATATTAATTAAAGACTTTCATATTTCCATATCAGCTTTCTTTTGGAAAGCAATCTTTTCACAAGAGTGCCAGATTATTTCAAAAGTAAAACAAATTTTATATCCCAATCAGTTCTGATGGCTTCCCTCTGCAGGGTGGTTTCTATAGACTTCTCATCCAGCCACACACAAAAGTCTTACACTGCCCTGCGGCTGGGAAAGGATTGGACAGTAGTGTCAAAATGTGTTGACACTTCTTGTGGAGAAAACTCAGCAGCAGGCAGCTCCAACCTTCAATGATCTGGGTTTATAAAAGGAAATTGGATTTTAATCTTGTGTCCTCCACGACTAGCACTGTTCAACCAAATTAAGGTTAACCCTTAGTTTTCTCATCCATAACATGAGATATTATTGACCTTAAATATTCTGTGTGTGTATGTGTCTGAGTGATATGTGGATAGCATGTTAGATGCCAAATATCATTTTAACTGCCTTATTAGAGAAGCTTGAAAACTAATTTTTACTTTTAAATCTGTCCTGTGATCTCTCCTTTCACTTGCATTAGCTTTGCATCCATTTCATTGTCTTCTAGATCTAGTGCAGAGAGCAAGTATGAAAAGAAAAATGTAGTAAAGCTCAAGGTGAACAATGTCCTCTACTTGCGTGTTGCTGCGGTAGACTCCCCGGTTTCACGCCCCTCAGCAATGTGACTTTGCTGCTCCTCCCACCAAGAGATGGAGTCCATTTTGCTACCCATTCAATTGGGAATCGGCTACGTGATTTGCTTTGGCTAGTGGAACATCATCATGAGTAAGGTAATGCCCTCCCTGCTGCTGGAGCCCTGCCACCACTACAGGAACCAGAACAAGCCCACCCTGGAAGATCCAAGAAGGGCGTTGGTGTGAAGGCTACCAGGGAATGAGAAGTCATCTGGAAAGAAGCCTTCATCTTCCCAGTCACTCCAGCCATGTACCCTAGTGTGTACATGAGCTTGCCCTGGCCATATCAGTCCAGATGAGAGCACCTAGCCAGTCCACAGAATCATTAAAAAAAAAAAAAAAAAAGTTTGTCAGTTTAACCCACTTCATTTTGTGATTATTTCCAATGCAGCAAAAACTAATATTGTCCTGCCGATAAAACTTCCGTCTTACCCCAAGTTGTGCCCTCAGGGCAGTCTCTGAAACTTTTGAAGTGGGAGTAATTTGCTTTTGGGGATACCAACCTCCTATGTTACACCTGGAACTCTTTTGAGCCAGTGATCTTACCTTAGTCTGTATCCCCACCACCAAGCACACAGAGTCAAGAACACAGCGGAACTCACAACATGGGGAAGGAACAGAAGAAAGAAAGAGAAAGAGGAGGGTTGGAAGAGAGAGAGAGGGAAAGAGGCAGGAGAAAAGGAGGGAAGTGTGAAACACACAAAAGGAATGAGTCTCAAAATGAAGAAGTGTCTGCAGGAGTCTTGGCTTCCTTGCATAGCTACAGAAGACTCGACTACAATCTTCAAATGTTAGAGGAGCTGTGGCAGATTATCCAAAAGTAACAAGGAATCAAAATTTAAACTGTTTCATCAGATAGAAATGGACTATGACCAACTTATTTGTGGCAAATATTTTCAGTCCAGCAAAAGCACTCATGTAAGAACCTCTTTTTTTTTTCTATAATCCTAATGATGGCAACATGAGTCAGAACACCCACTGGCCCCTTTCTGGGGAATATTTTTCTTCATCTCAGATATGCTGCCTTAGAATAAAAAATCTTCTCTGAGATTCTGAACATTTCTCTAACTAAAGGCATGTCAGAATGAAAAAAAGTGAGAAAAGGGAAAGCATAACCCACTCCCAGAACCCCAGGAAGCCCCATGGTTTAAAGAGCTCTACTGCCCAACTTACACATCCATGAACTTCCTGTGAGGATTTGTCACCACCATGGGTAAGCCATTGGCAAATGGGGGCTCACGAAGAACCTGGTACTTCACAGGCCTGCATCCAGAACACAAGGGACTATGGGGCTGGGAAGTCAGCAGAGCTGCATCAATTTCCATCCGCTCATCAAAGGTGTAGACCTTCACCCCCGAGACCTTCCCATCAACATGCAGTTTGATAGTGAGTGGGGTGTCACAGAAAGTATCTAAGGGGCCCAGGTGCACAGAATCCTGGTGTTCCAGCAAGATCTCTGTGTCAAAAAGTGCCTGGGAGGAGTCCATGGAGAGGTAGGTGACCCAGAGGGTAAGGGTGTCAGCTTGGACTGGGTGCTGGAAGAGCAGCTCCAGGCTACAGCCTTCCGCAGGGCAGGGCACCGTCATGTTCATGTGGTACAGGTGGAGCTCTGGACTCCAGGCCTGCAAGCTTGGCTCACAGGGCTGGTCCACATCTGGAGGCCCTGGAGGAGAGCAAAGAAAGAAAGATACATTAGGAGTTCCCATTAAGTCTGAAAATGAGTAGCTCATATGAGCCACCAGAAAGAAGAATGAGGCAGAGAGCTTTGAGCTAATGCCTACAGAAGTTGGTCAACTTAGTGGGCTAGATCCTAAGGACTACTGAGGACAAAGTTATAATGATGTAAAAGTACTATGTATATGCTCCATAGCCCCTCCACATGATGCCTTTAACAAGAGAAGTCCAGCAAGGCATTAAGAATGGAGTGAAAAAAAAAAAAAAAAAAAGAGAGAGAGAGAATGGAGTGGCCCAGATCCCTTGTGGAAACATGAGGCTGCTGCAAGAGAAGGTAGGCCATGTCCTTCAAGAGTCCTTGAGCAGAGGAGAATTATTTCTATTTAGTTTATCAATAATTTATGATAAACTCATGCTTCTGAAACCCCGTTTTACTTATTCATAAGGCCAATGTTGGTTTCAGTGTGTCACTGCGTTCTATTTAACTAGGCTCTTGGTACAACTCTTTTAATTCCCTAAGTGATCTTAGCAGTCCTTCCAACTGATTGTTATCCAAATTTTAAAACCATATCTTGAAATTTTCCTGTTCAGGTATGTGTGAGCAGTTAGGTCACTGCACAGAGGCAACTGCAGGTAGAAAATAGAGACATGTATTCTTGAGCGGGGGTTGGGGGGAATGGACACTCAGTAGCTAAGTAAAAATGGGATGGTAAAAAATCAAATATTGCAACTATATTAAGGTCAATTCCGTGGAAATATATATAAGTGGTCTTCTTTCATACCACATAAGGGGAATTTGAGAAAGAAGTGCTGAATTAGGAATCAGCAGAGTTACACTCTGATAGGTGTTGTGCCATTATACTGTGTGACCTTGGCAAGTCTTTATAAAGCCTTGATTTCCTCACTTATGAAATAAGCACTATTTAACCCATGGCTTACTAGGTTAGTATAGAAGATCTATACAAATGTTCCCTGGGAACATTTGCAAACTACATTTGCAAAAGTAGAATTATTTAGCCCTTTCGAATTTGGAAAATAAAGAATGTTTCAAAGCCCAGAGGAAACAAGTTCAAATGTGCATGTATGTGTGTATATGTGTATTACATCTGGCCTTATCATCTGCCTATACTGTGAATCTATTCATTTATTTATATTCATCCGTTCAACAAAACTTGACTTTGTAACTCTTTCGCACCTAGCACTGACCTAGGTATTGGATATAGGGTAGCAAACAAGAAAGATAAAGGTCCCACCATTATAATGCTTATGGTAGGGTGATAGATACAAAACTAAATAGATAAAGTGGTAATGGCATCTTTAAAGAAAAATGAAGAAGGATAAAGGACTAGAGAATGATGGGGTGGGGCTAGGGACTCTTTTGGATAATAGAGATAGGGAAGTTATCTCCAGAAAGATGATATTTATGCAGGGAATGTGTCTGGTTCAATTTCCTATTCCTCATAGCATTTTAGAAAGTAGTTGGTGTTAATTAAGTGTCATTAAGCATATGTTGACCATATCTGTAAATCTATGTGTTTGTGCACACTCTGCTGGGGATTCAATCATTTTCATTGTGTATATTTTAAATGACTAGGTTCTCCATCTTTCCAAAGCAAAGGAAGACTAGTATTTCTTAGCAGTATTTTCCAATAGTCATCTCCAAAACTAGAGTAAAAACCCTTGGAAGCCAACTCTACTGTGGTGCTGTCTCAGAAAGTTTTTATCACAATCTCACATTAAGACATGAAGCAGAGGCCTAGGATGTTGACTGGTTTGCCTCAAGATACAAGAATTAGAACCCAGAACTTCTAATTCCTTTCACCTCTACCACATAACTTTAAATTTTGCCAAGAATTAAAAAGAGAAGTGCAGGGCCAGGGAGTTGAATGGGCATTAAAACTAGCACAAGGCAATTTGTTTGCCACAGAAATGGCATTTTATGAAATGTCGACCTCTACATGAGTCCAACATAATACCAATGTGAATTTTATAGTCATTTTCCATTCTTCCTTGAAAACTCTCATTTGAAAAAAGTTCCATCTGGTCAATCAAAATCAAGTACATTGTCTCTCTCCCAATTTCTCCTGTAAGTGGGAGCTCAAGGGGACATTTTATAGACACTGTTGACTCTAAAACCAATGTCCTCCCTTTTTTGGTCAGAGTCAGGACTGCAAACTAACTCAAATAGGACTGTGTCCAACGCATCTAAGTAGTTTTTAGGATCTTAATAAATACAAGAAAAAGATGATAACTAGGTAAACATTAA
Source organism: Canis lupus familiaris (assembly GCF_011100685.1). Lineage (NCBI taxonomy): Eukaryota > Metazoa > Chordata > Mammalia > Carnivora > Canidae > Canis > Canis lupus. Next base: position 22,806,556 of record NC_049228.1, read on the forward strand.
AGATGGTGGTGATGGAAGAAACTAAGCCATTCAACAGAAGGTACTAAAACTCGCAACAGTATTTTCTGGACTTGAACCGGAATGACATTCAGCTACAATTTGTTCTAGAAGCCTCGATATACATATGAGGGAATATTAAATGAGAAGTAGGGTGAGGAGCAGGGAAAGGGACAGCTAAAAACATTTTCCCCCTCCTAGAGCCTAACTAAGATCACATCCAAAGCACAACCAGTACTCATGATTAAGAGACTCGTAAAATAACGTAAATGAGAACGATGAGTCTGGAACACCTAGTCCACCCCATCCCCATCCAGACCAGTTTGGGCTGTGTGTGCATCAGCGTTCCCTGCAATGTGTTCTCTATTACTCTCCCGATAGAGATCAGCTTACATTGTTATGTGGCAAGGCTGCTCCATGGGCTGGTAGGTGTGTGTAACACTGAAGGTCTGAACTCTCACCCTGAAGCCACCCCCTGAACTCTGCTGTCTTCTCCATCCCTCTGTCCTCTATGCTGACCTCTGCTTCACCACAGCCATTGGGCCCCCATGCTAATCACATGTGGGACATACAAGGGTACCAGGCAGAGTCTTTTCCAGGCCCCTGGAGATATCCAGCAAATCTCTCTCTCTCTGTCTCTCTCTCTCTCTCTCTCTCCCTCTCTCCCTCTCTCCCTCTCCCTCTTTCTGTCATACACACGCACACATACACAAAACTTCTTTCTCACCATGCCACCATTCCGCCCTTTACTCCCACCCCCATTCTCAGCAGCCAATAAGTATAAACAAAAAAAACTCTGGTCCTTTACCCACAGCCTCCTCTGGAGTCCAGTAACCTGAGGAGTCACACACACGCCGGGAGGAAGCTGTGTGTACATACTGACGGAATGTTCCATCTTCAGTGCAGGCACCACACACACTGCCTGGGACCCTGGAAAGATAAAGGAGGAGGGGAAGTAAGGAGAAGCAGTAGGATGAACAGGGTTCATGAAATTCGGAAGGCCTCTAGTGGTGGGGAGTGGTGATAGGTAGAAAGGCCCTAGGGGACCTGGGAACAGCTATTTCTCAACTCATTTCCCTCTTGTATAGACCTCATCTTTTAAAAATTCACAGTGACATGAAAATCTCAAGGTTATGAAGCAGAAGAATTTAACTAAGTCATAAAGGCAGCCTGTGGAGATGAAAGTGGGCAGCTTCTATCCTAGAAACATTCAACACAAAATAATTATAATCTGAATCTTTCAACACAAAACTCCTTACTAGGCTGATTTTCAGTAAGTCATCCAAAGGCCCCTCACGTTCCCCCAACTAAAACAGACAGCAATTTTAAGAGTAGACTTATTAGCTATATGTGGTCTTATGTTTTAAACTCCCTACTTTAAATTATATATATAAAATAAAAGTTGTATGAAATGTGATGCCCCTTGGCTCTTCATCACCTATGGGGAATACATTCAAATTTCTTACTATGATCCAAGGTTCTTCACTAGCTAACTCCAGCCTTACTTATTTGAGCTCGTCTATGAATTTATGTTCCCAGCACAATGAACTAATCACCATTCCTCAGATACATCAAACCCTTCTCACAGCTCGCTGAAACATGCTCTTTTCTCTCCTGACAAATAGCCTTTTCAAGTCTCTCTGCTTAGCAAACTCTTACTCATCCCTCAGAGCCTATTTAAGTATAACCTTTGTAGTGGCACTTAGTTTTACTCCTCTGCATGGCAGGCACACTATCCTCTATGCACCCACTGCAGCCTCTGGCTCCTGTCTTCAGGCATTGCTCTGTGGTTTTGAAAATCCCACTCCCATTCTCTCCTTTGCCTGTGTGCAGGTCCAGACCAAGCTCTATTCTTTCTATGCCCAGCAGTTAGCACAGGGACCAGCCTCAGCAATTCCTCTGTGAGAGCTTGTTTCATGGGCATCCCTGAGACTATTAGCACAGCATACAAAGAGCCCTTTAACCACTAAATAACAAGGGACATCACTTGATGAGGCTCATCTCTGATATGTAGAATGTTTTTAGAAGCCCAATTGTGAATGATGCATCTGAAAATGAAGACATCAAGTCAAGGCCTCTCACAGAGAGAGAAAAAATGAGTATCTTATAATACACTAGAAAAATAATATACTTGTTAAATAGAGGTAATAATTATGTTACCAGCTCCCTTTTTTTCCCAGTTGCCATTTCTCAGCACCTTATATGTCTGGCATTGTGTAACTAGGTGCTTTTCATAAATCATTTCTAATCCCTACAAGAACTCTGTGGTTACAAATGAGGACACTCAGGCTCAGAGAGATTAAGTCAATTGGCTAAGGTCACAGCAAGTTCCTTAATTCCTTTGAGCAAGCTCCCCCAAACCATCAAGCGTCCAGTACTTTGGCAATGAAAAGGTGCAGTTAACTCCAACCTCTGACTCTGGTCAGCACCCACTTCTAGTGTGGACACAACTCCAAACCACATTTCCTTGATGTACTTGGCCTCTCCGGGGCCGCTGCTGAGTGCGTGGTTGGGCTCCTCTCTGACATAAGAATTCCAAACACCTACTGGGGAGGAGTAAACATAACTCTAAGCATGACTCAAATCGCTGGGTACGTGACGTGAGTCTCCCTGACACACACGTTGGGAGGCCTCCATACTGTGGCCCACCTAGCTGAGAAAAGGAAGCAAATTACAGCCTTTTCTGCCAACAGAGTTGCAGCATGCCAGTACTGATGTCTGCTTTATCGTAACGTTTGTACCAGAAGGAGAATTGAAAGATTAAATTGTTTACATGTGTTACATAAACTGATATAAAACTCCAGTGTGCACATGCCCACAGAAGACTTACTGTTCAGCCAGTCTGACCAGAGCCACACAGGGTCACACTTGCAGGAAGAAGATTCTTAAACACATCACAACATCACATTTGTTGACTCACAGATGGAGCCTATGAAAGCTTGGGCGCTGATGACAATCAAAACTGCTTTCTAGGATTGTTAAGTTCTAAGCGATGCTGCGCATTAAGTGTACGTCGGGTATTGAGGACAGGTACCAAGATCCAGAAGGCTGGGAGCACCACTTTGAAAAATGATTCACTTGCTTCCTCTCATCCCTGTGTCCCCCTGTCTTCTCTCCCAGGCTTTCAGGAAAGATGTAGGACATGGAAACATGCCCCAGGGACATCCAGCTCCATGGCTGGGGCCTGATACCCAGTGGGGAAGTATGACACTTAGAAGAGGGGTTACCTGCCTGCTGAACACGAAAGCTCGAAATGCAAAGAAATAATTTATTCTAGGTTTCCCATTTCTGAAATTCCAGTGGATGCCCCACATTCGCCTCTACTCAGTTGTGGGGGTCTTGGGCTTGCCACCGTCTGTTTCTGTGCTTTGGATTTCTCACTCACACAGCAGGAGTTGTATGTGCTTACCTCAAGCACTGAATAACACAGCTTCAGGGAACATATCTGGCCCAGCGCTTCCCACAAAGGCGGCCCCATATACAAGAGCTGCTGTTGTTATCTAAAATACAGTGGAGCTTCAAAGTGGAGAGCCTGCACGGGCCACAGGGATGGAGTTCTGGCCCTGCTCGGATAAACCACATTCCCCCATCCTCCCACCAACTGTCAGATGAAATGCTTTTCCTATCTTCTCTCCTTTTTACAAAACTTTCCCCAGTATTCATTTATACCAATACACAAAGAGTAAAGAAAAGCTCATTTTAGATAGAATGATTCCCTTAAAAAAAAAAAAAGTATCAGGCGTCTGAAAATACACAGATAATGATGGTTCCACAGAGCAGTAGCTATAAGCAGGAGAGTTACCAGGTACAACAGGAAGAAGAGAAGGCATTAGAAACACCACAGAAGCTGGTGAAGGCCCTGTGCATAGCCTGCCACCCCACCCCACCCTGCCCAGAACTGCCTGAAGGAACGCACCTTACCTTCTTCCCCCAACACCACTGTGCAAGTAGCAAGGCTCTGCTCCACTCTCACACCAGGCAGCAATGACTGACCTGGACAGGTAGCAAATGCCACCTCTTCATGGCTCCTAGAAGCCTGCCAGATAGGACATTCTGAAGGAAACACATGACAGGCCCCTCACCAAGGAGTGAGCACATGCGATGAGCCATGGGAGAGCCCTTTGAGCTCTGCTAAGGAGGTGAGGGCTGAGCAGGATGGCAGGGCAGCCCTGAGCAGCGGTGTACCTGTTTATCATTCCAAACTGGGGCTCCCCTCACTTCATGCTCTTCCCCTTGTGCATAAGAAATGCCACAGAGAACACAGAGCAGCTCATCTGTGGCAAGCGCCTCTCTCACCTGTCATACACAACCCCACTAATTGGAGGAAGCCAGTGGATGGTGAGGGATGTGTGGGTCTGCCCGATGACCATGGGTGGGATGGGAATGGGGGTGGGCTTCTGACTTTGAGTCCACTGCTGATACACAAGATCCAAATAGCAATGCATCCGGGCCACTTGGTTAGGGGTGAAGCTGTCGGTGCAGTCATCATCTGTGGAGATAAAATTTTTAAAAAGGAAGAAACAGAAAGATATAGGTCTTAACCTGCAAAGACCACCAAGGCAGGGTTGAAGTCTGCCTTGCTTGCACCCTAAGTTTCTAGCACCCAACACAATGCCTCACACTTACTGGCGTCCATAAAGTCTTGTCAAATGAATAAATGCATTCTGTTCCGGAGAGTATCTAAGTTGCAAGGGCAAAGAGAAGGCAGAGAATAGCGCTTGCTTATCCCTAAAGCAATACCGTTACCTGGCTATTGGGCTGAGCCAGGGTGAGACACACCCCGGGGTAGATTGCTCGGAACTGATGGTTACTTATTCAGGAAACCACAAGATGGCAGTGTTTCAGCATATGGCCTTTTTATTCATGAACTTTTCTGGAGTTGCAGACACCTGCTTTATGCCCAGTGACTCTGCCAAGGTTAGGGAGGATTCAGTGGAGATGCTCAAAAAAAGAGTGAGCCAAAACATTAAGGATGCAGTACAACTGGGAATGGAGGTCCCAACCTTATTTTTGGAGCCTGCCACATCTCCCTGTTAGACACAATTTTCATAAAGCTGGAAAAGGAGTTATCCTAGATTCAGAGCCTTTTTAAATGAAAGCACACCAGTCAAACACTGTCCCCTATTTCTTAGATGTTTTCTCTGCCCACTTCAAAGCTAGTAATTAAAGAGCTCTGTCCTCTACACCCCATTGTCTGGTCTCCCCTGGCAAGGGCCACTGGGATGCTGGTCCTTATGAATTCAATGCACCTGAATTACATACCAAAATGAGACATGGATGGAAATACATTGATAAGTCACAACGGGACCAGCTCATCACTCTTTTCTTCCCTTCAGATTGAGGCATAACCAAGGTCTTGTGTTTTATTGGTTTTGGGGTTTTTGTTTTTTTGGTTTTTGAGGGGGTTTTTTTGTTTGTTTTGTTTTGTTTTGTTTTGGCTAGTCCTAGAATTTATCACCAAACAAGCCCTTGGACCTTACAGAAAAATCATCTCCTTCCTTCTCCCTAGAATAATCATCAAATCAAATCAGTCCTTACTTTTAGAGATAAATTTGAGTCCCTTGTCAAGAGACTATGATTAGTACTACTTTTTGCCAGAAATGAGGAAGGTAAAAGAGGACAAGGAAGAGGCATAATCCAGGATAATGACCAGTGTAATAGGGTTGTTCTCAGAGCCAGGAAAGTAGTACCATTTTTTAAATCAGACAGGATCTTTTTTTTTTTTTTTTGTAGGTAATCTAACAATCAGCCCTTGGCTAGTGTTTTGGAGTTGTTTTTTTTTTTTTTTTAAGATTTTATTTATTTATTCATGAGAGACACAGAGATAGAGCGAGGCAGAGACTCAGGCAGAGGGAGAAGCAGGCTCCATGCAGGGAGCCCAATGTGGGACTCCGATCCTGGGTCTCTGGAATCACGCCCTGAGCTGAAGGCAAATGCCCAACCGCTGAGCCACTCAGGTGTTCCAGCCCTTGGCAAAGGTTGGAAGAAACAAATATGATACCTTAAAAAAAATAACAAAATAAAAAGGAATCCTAAGCTTGAGCTTAAAATTAACCAGGTCCACTTTCTTGACCAACTTAAAAACAGCACAGAGCCACCTTAACTCAGAAATTTCTTCCCCATCACTGTTGGAGTCTGCTTCAAAATGAATGCCTAAGAACATGGGCAAGAACAAGAATAGTCAAGTTCTAAAGGTCAAAGGAATCTCAGGAGACCTTTTGGTTTTGTCCCCTTTTTAAACTTTCCAAGATAAGGGATGCCTGGGTGGCTCAGTGTTGAGTATCTGCCTTCGGCTCAAGTCAGGATCCTGGAGTCCTGGGATCAAGTCTTGCATTGGGCTCCCCTAGGAGAGCCTGCTTCTCCCTCTGCCTATGTCTCTGCCTCTCTCTCTCTCTCTCTCTCTCTCTGTGTGTGTCTCTCATGAATAAATAAAAAATATTTTTTAAAAATAAAATAAACTATCCAAGATAAAACTGTATTTTTCTTTCAACCTCTAGCAGAGATTCCAGTCCACAAGACCCCTTAATATCTTCATAATTCTTTAGGTTCTTCAAAGATACAAGAAAAAAGAACATACCATGATAAATACACTTCAGCGTCCTGGTATGAATGACTGCATAGGCCTCTCTACCTCCCACACCTCCATGCCCCACCCCAGCCACAAAGGGCCCCTCATATAATCTTAATAGAAAATAGTCACATCGAGACTGTTGTGGTACCTGTATAGCTCATGTAGTTACTGAATGGAGCCCCTGGGAAGTGGGTGAAGCCACAGGTATCATTGGTAGGCTCTGGGTCCTGGCACAGCTTACTCTTGGGAGTAGGGGCAGTGTCGGCACAGAGGTCCCCCGTATCCATGGATGGCACTGTCTCCCTACAGGGGTCATCACAGGATTCCCTCTCACTGACCCCTTTGAAGACATGGTAGAGTCCCAGGACATGTCCCACCTCATGGATCATAATGTTGGTATGGCCAGGCATGCCGTAATAGGCTGGGTTGAGGACAACGCCACCTGCAACGGAAGGTTTGGAAAACATCTCTAAGCATGTAATGAATAGCAGCCCTCTGGTCCTTAATTATGTCTTCTGGTAAACATCGTGTTCATTTCAGCCTCTAAGGGAACACTTTATAACTTCTAGTGGCATCCAGTCCCTGCTCTTCCATTTGGTCACAAACACCCTCTAAACTAATCAATAAACATGTCTAGAACCTCTAACATAGATGAGTGCTGTACTAGAAAACAGGGATAGCAATAAAGACAACATGACATGACAGAGGGCCAGGATTCTCAGACCTGGCTACATATTAACTTCACCTAGTGAAGTTAAAAAACACAAATGTCCTAAACACCTAAATGTGAGACCTAAAACTATAAAAATCCTAGAAGAGAGCACAAGCAGTAATATCTCTGACATTGGCAGTAGCAACATTTTTCTAGATAGGTCTCCCGAGGCAAGGGAAATGAAAGCAAAAATAAACTATTGGGACTACATCAAAATAAAAGCTTCTGCATAGTGGAGGAAGCAATCAATAAAATTAAAAGACAACCTACTGAATGGAAGAAGATATTTGCAAATGACATATCTGATAAAAGCATTAATATCCAAAATATATGAAGAACTTATACAAATCAACACCAAAACCAAATAATCCAATTTAAAAATGGGCAGAAGAAATGACCAAACATTTATCCAAAGACATCCAGATGACCAACAGATACATGAAAAGATGCTCAACATCACTCATCACCAGGGAAATGCAAATCAAAACTTAGAAACTTAGGTATCACCTCACACCTGTCAGAATGGCTAAAATCAAAAACACAAGAAACAGTGACTATTGGTAAGGGTGTGGAGAAACTAGAACCCTCTTGCACTGTTGGTGGGAATGCAAACTGGTGCAGACAAACAGTATGGAGTGTCCTTAGAAAGTTAAAAATAGAACTACTCCACTATTCAGGAATCATATCACTGGGTATTTACCCCCAACATACAGAAATACTAATTTAAAGGGACATGTGCACCCTGATGTTTATAGCAGCATGATCTATCTTAGCTAAATTATGGTAGCCTAAGTGTCCATTGATAGATGAATGAATAAAGAAGAGATAGCATATACATATATTTACAATGGAATATTATTCAGCCTTTAAAAAGAATGAAATCTTGCCATTTGCAATGACATGAAGGCAGCTAGGGAGTATAATGCTAAGTGAAATAGGTCAGTCAGAAAAAGGCAAATCTCATATGATTTCACTCATACATGGAACTTAAGAAAAAAATGAGCAAAGGACAAAAAAGAGAGAGGGAGATAAGCCAAGAAACAGACTCTTAACTATAGAGAACAAATTTGGTTCCCAGAGGAGAGGTAGGGATGGATGAAATAAATATGTGATGGAGATTAAGGAAGGCACTTATTGCAATGAGCACTGGATGATGTATGGAATTGTTTAATCACTGTGTTATACAACCGAAACTAATATAACACTGTATATTAACTATACTGGAATTAAAATAAAACAAAAAATTAAAACTCTATTACACTGTTGGTAGAAATGTAAATTGGTACAATTATGGAAAAGAGAATGGATGATCCTCAATCTATGTTTTTAAATTATAATTAATTCATTTCAAAGAAATAAGCTTATATGCAGAAGCAAAAACAAAAAACACAGATGTCCAAATGCTAGCCCAGATGAAATGAATTCAAATATTCAAAGAGGAGGATATACACCTCAGTATCTTTTGAGACTTCTCCAGTTGAGAGCCATTGATCTGGGTGAAAGCACACAGTGTTTAGAGCCAAGAAGTCTAGGTCTGAATCCTGGTTCTCCACTATCAGCTCTGAGTCCTTGAATAGCTATTTGACCTTCTGGAATATTAGTTGTATTTTCTGTAAAGTGGAGATGGCGGCACCTACTTCTTGGTTTTTGTGATTTCTAAAGCCTTTGACACACCATTGGAGTTTAATAAATGACAGTTGTGTGTTCTTCTTCTGATTTCATAACCCCTACCCAAAAGGAGGCAACAACCATTGAGACAAAAGACAAATCCAACTAAACTACCGTGCAATTCAGAATGTCAGAGGCCCTATAGGTATATGCCCTTCCCACCTAGCTCCCCAAAATCTCTCTGACAACACCAAGGGAGGTGTTTCAGAGAAGAGTTCATTGGATCCAATCTGGGTTTTGATGAAAGTCATGGTAACATTTTAATCTCACAAAAGGAAAGGCTAAAGACCTCCAAGTGCCCCAACTTCTATGTGTCTAGTTTCCCAATCCCATCTTTCCAATCCAAGATTCCCAATCCCTGCTTCCCTCCTCTTCCCATGTTTAAAATCACTTGACCTTCCTTCTTCATCTCCAAAAATTGTCAGTATCAGGTCTCATCCTAATCTCTAGGACCTGAAACAGGTCATGTCAATAGCTCTGGACCAACACTCTGGTTGTGTTTCCAGGCTGCCCCTGCCCCTCTGTCTCAGGTCTGATCCCAATTCCCTAGACTTGCTTCATTCATCCTATCTGAGCCCTCCCTCTATCAATAGTCTACTGAGTATAACAGTTCCTCCAAAAGAATAGCCCTGCCTTTCTTTCACAAGATTGTATTCCAAGGATTATGTCTCATTCTTGAATTCTAGGTGATGCCCTATAGATAACTACAGAAATTATTTTATGTGCAGAACAGAATCATAGGATATGTGGTGCCATGCCCACTGGCTTCTGCAATGAGCAACTCAATCTGCCCATTTAGTGACTACCTTACTTCAAATGGAAGTTTCTAAATTCAAGTCCCAGCTTCTACTGTCTACTCAGACATGCTGATATTAACCAAAGCATGCCAAAACCCGTCCTGAAATATGTCCGCTCTCACCTCTAAAACAGAGCTAGATCTTATCTCTCTTGTTTATCATTCCTATCACTTCCAGTAAAAGTTCTTATTCTCCAACATTAACCTTTTTTTCCCTTACATAAAATTATTTCCTGTATATTTCTTTCATTTATGCATCATTATGTCAACATAAAGTAATTTGAAAACAGATTTCAGTAACAGCCAGCATGCCCAGTATTTGAATAAAGACAGCAAAATACAGTATTTCCACATTTCAAGATGCAGACTCCTTCCTGCTTACCTCTGTTGCAGCAGGAATCATCATCATTCATACACCAGGATGCTCTCAGCTCTCCTTCATTCATATCAGCAAAGGTGCTCTAAGAGCACAGGGTTTGTAAATGCCTTCACTGCCTTACAGCTTCCTCCACCACACCCCTACCCCCTACAGCCTTAACCTCTTTCCTCCTTTCCTTCCCTCACCTCTAAGCAAGGTTTGGATTCAAAAAACCAATCTGACAGAAACAGGACTTTGAAAGGCTACAATTCACCTATAAAGTTGAAGTATCCACACTGAGTTCTTCCTAAACCCTGTGGTATCCCATGGTTAAGTACACCCACCTCCTGCAGATTTACACCTCCCTGGAATCTGCCCTCAAAAGCCCTACAGCAGTTCTGTTTAACCCTTTACTTCCCAAACTCATTTGAACACAGATTCTGTTTGAGGTAGAATACCTTTTGATATATGGAATACTAGATTCCTTAGAGCACAATTCATGGAACACTAACAAGGACAAAGAAAGCTCCCAATCAATAGTCATTTTCTACCCATTGGTATGGTCGGTCCATCCCAAGTCCTCTTGGGATCTCTTCCAGTGGTAAAAGAAAGGGGTTACAGTTGAACAGAAATAAGATTAGGGGAGAAGGGATGGCAAAAATAGGAAGATACAGAAGTTTGTACCTCAACCCCAAATGAGATATTTCCAAATCTAGGATATTCTCTTTCAGTAAACCACCTCATGTATAAGGAGATGAAGAAGAATAAAAATGCAAGTCCTCAACACATCCAGCAAATCTCCTCCACACCAATGACAGTTGGCTTTTCTTCCATAGCACTCTTAATGTACATTCCCCAAACAGGAGAATTTAGATTTAACCACATAGCACTTAAGTTTTAATTAAAAACATAAACCTTTAACACACTTACTGTTAAATAGTTTTTTTCCAGGAAGATGGGATTTTTGCCTCCAAATCATTGTATGGAACACAGAATAATGAGCTTAGTTGCTATGTGTGTGTTAGATAGAATATTGTATGTTCTATTTTAGAAGTAAGTAGTCTCTGTACACTAATACATGTTGAGGAAAAAGCCTAAGGTCCTCTTATAGTAATTCTTCTGGCTAGAGCCCAAGTGATTATGGAATCACACTGGAGTGGAACTTAAGGAACTTGGAACATGGTGTTGACCCTAACTAGCTGTACGACTTGACTCTGCTCTTTCACCTTTCCCTAGGTTATCTGCAAAATAAGGTGGTAGCCAGGCTTATCCCTAAGATTCCTTCCTATTCTCATCCTCTGCCTTTAAAAGCTAACATTTCGGACTGTGTGAGACGATCATAAATATCATGTGAAGAAAAACTTGTATTATCGTGGACGGTCATCCCCTGGCCCTGTAACTTGTATTCCATGACCCCCACCTCTCAAGAGCCTGAAGAGAAGGGAAATGCTGGACAAGAGCAGACGCAGGCATTCTACCCTTAGATCTACAAGAATTTCAAGTGATCCAGATTCACTGCCTGCTGGTCCTCACTCCCTCCCCTTCCTCTTCCATGTGCATGGGGTCTCATGAGGTTCTTCTAATCACTCTTTATTCCAACTAAACAAACTTGTGAAATTATTAAGGGAGTGGGTTTTAATCACACACATACTTATATATCCATGTGGGTAGGAGAGGAGAAACATTAATTTATTTCATGGTTTAGTTTATAAAAGTTCTTTAACGTTTTAATAAAAATCACACACACACACACACACACACACACACACATTCACCTCAAAGCCTGAGTGAAGCATAAAGACTTGCTGCCAAAAATCCAAAAAGAAGAATGTGAGAACTTCTTTTCATTAAGAAGGAATAAGACCTGATAAAAAAAAATAAGTAAAAACGGAGTCTCCAGAATAACAACCCCCCTCCTGCCCACTCTGTTATTTGGGTCTGACCAAGGAGGTTCTGAGGAACTGTGATGAATTCCCACCTACTGAGGGAAATGTGCAATTCTTTCCAGGAGTAACTTAATAGGAATAATAAAAAAAATAGTACAAAATGCTACTTTCCAGTTTCTATTCTATTTTAATATCCAAACAAAGCAGCAATACCTTTTGATGCTGATACCTATGCCCCACACTTTCTTCCATTTCCATTACTACTAGCATGAGTAAGACTCTGAGTGGTTACAGTGGGTCCTTACAGAACTTCACAGAAGCCTCTCACACAAGATGACCTTTGAAGTGACATGGGCTCCTTCTTTGGCTGTGGACACTCACTGGAAATTTATTGATCCTTATCCTTGGGAATATTCCTTAAAAGCCCTCAAGGCTATTTACTGATCTGTTTCATGGTAATATGAGAGTTCCTACCTCAAAGGGTTATTATGGAGATTGAAACAGTGATGTAGACAAATAATTATTTAGCTTGTTTTCTGGAATAGAGTAACCCCAAATGTGTACTAGACCATTTGTCAATATTACTATAATTATATAATGTAGCCTGGCCACACAGGCTCATTTGCCCCCATCCCTGGTTGGCTTCCTCCTTACCATCTTCGTTCATCAGGAAAATGGGAAGGCTAGGGTCTGACCACAAACAGGGCAGACTTTCCAGAGTGAAACCAGGCATTGTTAGGCAAAGGAGACAAACACCTCTACATGAGGAGCTCTGATTTGCCCTTAGGCTGCTCACACTTTATTTCCATGTTATTCTGCTCCTGAAACCCATGGGCACCCAGAAGACAGACAAGACTTGGACAGAGTTACATACAGAGAAGTACCCATTCAATCCATAGACAACATACTGATATTCAAAAATTATTTGTGATAGCTTAAAATTAGTGATTGTATATGGAAAGGAAATCTTATAAGATTGAACTGTTAGTTCAATTCTTCACAGACCTTGCTGGTAGGTCAGATTTACACAAGACACCTTTTTTTCCTGTAATGCTAATAATATTTTCCTCCTCCTTCTCTAGTTATAGAGAATATAATTATCATTTCTTATACTCAAAACCACTGTTCATTTTTGTTTCTCCTCATCTTAGAGAATAAAACTAAAACACAAATAAGGGATTAAATATAGTGGTAGAATGGGGGGATGAGATTCCCTTCCCTACAATTGAATCCCTTTCTTTATGTTCTCTGCTTTTACTTGCTACATTGAAACAGGAAGTAGAAGAAAGACATGCCAATATATGTTTTCAACATTATCTTCATTCTTCAATCTTCACCCTAAGAAACTACCAGATACTACCTTCATTCACCTCCCCAACACCTGTCCAACAAGGCTGCCTAGGAACTGATGACAAAATCCAGGAGTGCCTACTCAGGGGAAACTTTGAAGCAATAGTGTGAATGGAGGGCAACATTTTGAAAATACTCACATTTTATCCCAGTGGCTCCTGGCCCATTACCCCATTGCCAATTCAGAAGCCAGGTTCTTCTGTATTCACCCATTAGCTCACTAGGAGGTACAAGATGAAGTGAAAAGCAAAAAAATGAAGCCATTTTCTGACTTTGAGATTTCCAAAGTCTATGCCATTTGGGCCCTAAGGAGATGCAGGGTTTAGCTAGCATGTTAGGTGAATGAAAGGCAGTGATCCTTGCTTCACATTACCAATGCCATCATCACATCTTAGCCTGGAACAATTTTTTCTAAGCTGGAGGAAGAGAAAAGAGATAAAAGGGAAATAATGGGAATATACAGATGGTGGTGGGTCCAGATGAAGTGCACTGTATTCTGTATTTCAATACCCCAGTAAAAGGATTTAAAATAGGTACATGTGATCTGATAGCAGGGGGATCTTGCCTTATTCCAGTAATGGATTCCTGAGTAAGAGTCCTTGGTCTAGAGAAGATGGCTATAAGGGAAGAGAGACAGAGCTTCCCAGAGATTCCCTGAAGGTGGGACCCTGTGATAGAAACAGTGGCCATCTCATATGACAGCATCCCTGACAATTAAGGACAAAATTAATCCTTTCCCCTATAACCTTGGCATTCATAAGCCATCTCTGGAGTTAGATACAGCCCTGGGCAAAAGAAGCTAATAATAAATGTCTACTGTCCAGCTAAGTAGGGGCTCAAAACAGAAATTAAATTTAATTACAGAAGGATAAATAAAAGCTATAGTTCTTGCATACCTGAATGTATATGCTGAGACTTAAAGTCAGTACCACTAACTTGCACATAGTACATAATATGAGTGGGGCTCCTGGATGCAGCAACTGGTGGCCACATGTGGCACAGCTGTTGCTCAATGGACTGACAGGGAAAGAACAAATACAGTCTTAGAAGACCTTTTAGCCTTGATTATAAGGGACAAGCTAGGGATCCCTGGGTGGCGCAGCGGTTTGGCTCCTGCCTTTGGCCCAGGGCACGATCCTGGAGACCCAGGATCGAATCCCACATCGGGCTCCCGGTGCATGGAGCCTGCTTCTCCCTCTGCCTATGTCTCTGCCTCTCTCTCTCTGTGACTATCATAAAAAAAAAAAAAAAAAAAAAAAAAACATATAAGGGACAAGCTAAAAAATAGGACAGGGTTGCTGTGTGGTCTAGGAGATGGTACAGGGGAAGAAATAAAGGGGAAGTTGCTGATTAAAAGATGAAATCTCAGTAGCAGAGAACCAAAGTCCCAAGGTGATGCTGCATTCCCATGTTGCAACTGGCTTTTCCCAGCTTTAGTACAAGACCGCCAAAGTGGCACATAGTAAAAAGAATGACTCCCAAAGCTACTTTTATTTTAAAAGAAGAAAAAAGCAACACAGGCAGTTTGAGGAAATGACACTAGTTGAATGACTTTAAAATAGTTCTGTAAAATTTTTAGGGCTGAATTTTATGTGGCCATAAAACAAGGAGGTTGAGGGCTGGTCTGCAGGTGCCTACATAATTACTTCGTTACTGGCTAAAACACTCTTCTAAGCATACTCTCCACAATGAAGGGACAAACCTAACAAAGTATGCGTAGGGACTCAAGGTAAGGGAAGAAAGTGCAGAGGTAGACTGACAGCCAAGGGGAGAGAAAGAAATAGAGAAGATTTTTAAAAAGAAGAGGTCACAGGAGCTAGAAAATGAAGCAGGCTTTTAACAAAACTAGCCCAGAACCCATTCATCAACTCTTGTATCGGTTTCTTAGTTTTACAGCCTGTGCTCTCATAGAAGGAAGTCCTTGTTCTGAACAAGGCTGAACCAAGACAAGAATGCATAGAGGGTGAAGAGTTTACAGTCTGATGTCATTTTCTGTCTTCTTTTATACTCTCTCAGCCACTCCTGTTGTCAAGTATCAAGCACTCAGGGTTCTCTAGCCACCCCCACACATGAGAAAAATAATCCCATTAATAAAACTGGAAGATGTTATTCCTGTTATTATTCTGGGCATCAGAGACAATATGTTAATCCTTTCTTGCTGTGGATGAGGGTAATGCTACACACACACACACACACACACACACACACACTGGTACCAGACTTTTAGGCAACAAAGAGTTATGAATGGAAAAAATATTTTAAAAATTCATTAATAAATGAATAAATCAGCACTTCCTGAACATCTATTCAATGTCAGTTACTATTCTAGGCTCCAAGGATTCAATAATTACTAGGACATATTTTAAAAGAGGAGATCTTTGGGGACGTCTAGGTGGCTCAGTGGTTAAGCATCTGCCTTTGGCTCAGGTCATGATCCCAGGGATCGAGTCCCACGTCAGGCTCCCCACAGGGAGCCTGCTTCTCCCTCTGCCTATGTCTCTGCCTCTCTCTGTGTGTCTCTCATGAATAAATAAAGTCTTTAAAAAATATAAAGATAAAAGAGGAGTTCTTTGGGGTGCCTGGGTGGCTTAGTTTGTGAAGCATCCGACTCTTCATTTTAGCTCAGGTCATGACCTCAGGGTCATAAGATCAAGCCCCACACTGGGCTTTGCACTGAACATGGAGCCTGCTTGGGATTTTCTCTCTCCCTCTCCCTCTGCCCTTTCTCCCCCACCTCACCCCCTACTCAGATGCTGTCTCTAAAAGAATAAAAATAAATAATAAATAAATAAATAAATATCTTTCGGGCAGCCCGGGTGGCTCAGTGGTTTAGCACCGCCTTCAGTCCAAGGCATGATCCTGGAGACCTGGGGTCGAGCCCTGCGTCAGGCTCCCTTCATGGAGCCTGCTTCTCCCTCTGCCTGCGTCTCTGACTCTCTCTCTGTGTCTCTCATGAATAAATAAATAAATAAATAAATAAATAAATAAATAAATCTTTAAAAAAATAGAGATCTTTCAAGTCATCATATAAAAGGTGACTACTTTCCTTATTTACAAATTCATGAACCTATCTTTGGAGCACTTCAATTTCAGAGTATGAAATTCACATCCTAAGACAAATTTTGTCTAAAGTTTTCAAAATCCAAGAGTGCTCCTTATATGTTCAAAACCGCAAGACACCCAGAATAACTCTATTTGCTAAATATCATCTTCTGACAATGTAATAATCTATAATAGCAGCTAGTGGGTATTCCCAGTCCTCATCTTGCTCATCATGTAGCTTGTCTCATGACAGATTCTATAAATCCTCCTATTTACATGTGCTCTCCAGTTTATACATCTCATTCACTCCTTATTTCCTGGGAGAATCATCCTGCTTTGGCATAGTAAAGAGGAGAGCAGGGGACTGGGGACAAAATCTGTGTCACTTTACTCCAGCCATCTAATGACCACTTGTACCAGAGTGCTCCTTGTCACCTTCCAGTAGATTCTTCCACCTATCCCATTCTGGAGTCTAACCCTGCACTCCACAGAAACAATCTGGCTGAGATTATCAGACTTCCCACATGTCATATCCATTTCTCAGCACTTGCCACCTTAGCCACCTTGCACATGAATATGTCACCCTAATGTCAACATCCACAGTTTGGTTGGGAGGAAGCTGAATTTTTCCCTGGGGGACTCCTACAAAAGTTCTGGTTGGGGGAGAGATATCTTACCTCTGCGTAAATTTTGCTGCTTTTATCTTCCCTTGCCCCCTACAGTGCTACTCCTTTGTGTTCCCCCAGATACCTGCCACAGCTGCATCACCCTGTGCTAGTTTTCTCCTCCCGTCCACTGAGTTCCAAAGGAGCCAATATCTTCCCTGGGTACAAAAAATCTCCAGGTTGAAGGTAAGGTGGTAGGTTGAGGGCACAACCAGGAAGGTTAAACACAGACACATTGTATTTGAAGCTTCTACTACTTTTTCTGCTACTACTAATGGAGCTGATATTTATTGATGTCCTAATATGTGCCAGTTCTCTTCCTTGTGCTTATTATCGCTATTTTATATATGGGAAAGTAAGGCTCAGAGAGGTGATTTGCTCAAGATTCTATTTGTTCATATCCAAGGGAAACCCTAACCCACTCTATGGTTCAAAGACTTATTTTCCTAAAATGGTCACATATCTGGACCTCTTGAAGACCCTATATGTTTAAACCCCCATATGATCCAGGTTCAAGTCCCTTCACACACAGTTCTTGGGACCTTGAACACTGGGACATGTTGTTAGTGATCTAATCAAGATCTCTGAGTGTTCTTTGGTTGTACACACCTATTCCCTAGAACAACTGGGAAGCTGATTGGCCCAGAAAACTCTTAAGTGCCTAACTTCTGTGCCCAGGAGTGACAGACTCTCTTCTCTAACCTAGCCAACATGACTTGTACTGACTTCATCTCTCTGCAGCAGCTGCATATGTGGGCCACAGGTGAGTTTCTCAAAATTCTCTCTCCTTCAGTGTATTTCTAAAAATTCTCTCTTCCCTCAATCCTGCTCCTCCTCCTGCTTTTGTGAAAGTCCCTACATAGATTGTAGAGATCCCAAACTCAACATATCCAAACCAAACCAGGTCCCCATTTGCTCCTCCTTTTCCTGTATTTTCTACCTTGGCACCACTATCCAGGCAAATAGAATTCCGTTTTTTCCCATCTACTTATTTATGTGAACAAATTTGTCAGCACTCAGAGCTATGGAAGGGGGAAAAAAAAGCAACATAATTGATGCTAAATCCCATTTCAATGTAGCAATAATTACATTCATCCACAAAGATAAGAACTAATTTGGGGAAGAAAAGCCACACTTATCTCATTAAAATATGCATTTCTCATTTTGTTTACTATTTATTAATCAACATTTTAAAACAGTGTTTTGATCAATTTTGGACAAGCAGCCATTTGAAAAGATAACTCATAGAGAAGAAATCTTCTAACACTTTAAAACTTATGATCAGTATCAATATCCTGGTCTTGATATTGTACTACAGTTTTGCTGATGTTACCATTGGAGGACAGGAGGTAAAGGGTATGTAGAATTTTTTGTATTATCTCTTAGAATTATATGTGGATATGCAATTATCTCAAGATTAAAAGTTTAATTAAAAATTATCACAAAAGAAAAAAATTATCACAAAAGAGTTATTTAAAATATGTTTTTGGCAGAAAAATAAATAACTAAAGACTTTAAAAATATGCATATGTTACATTAATATAAAGTTCTACAGGAGAAATAGAATGGAAACACAAATTTAAACAGAAAAAGATGCATTGAATAATTTCCCAATGTTAAAAAAGTGCGTGGTCATTAATTTGTGAATTATGGTGGTTATATGACACTGTTACTGAAGATTCTATTTAGGAGAGTAGATCAAAAATCTATTTTAAAATGTCAATCATTTAAAATAATACATAATTATATTCTTTGCCACTATTTTAGATGTTGCTCTTAGAACGTATGAAGGGGTTCAGAGTTTTTCAAAAGGTTTGGGAATACAAGAGTAAAAATATGTTTGCAAAGCATGACACTAGCTATTCCAAGTACCTCCCACTTCTAAGCATGCCCAGGTTTTTAACAGCCTGAATCTTGGCATCTATCAGTCCTTCTACTCTGGAATGCTGTTTCATTGTCTGCCAAGCCAACTTCTACTTATCTTTCAACTCTCCTCTCCCGCCTCTGCCCCTCTGGGAATCCTTCTCTGATGCTTTGAGCACAATTAGGCACTTTCTCTTCATGTTCCTACCTGACTTCATGGGCAGTATCATCACACAGTAGTGAAAGCGTATATTTGCATATCTGCCTCGCAGTTATATTGTGGAAACATTTAGGGTAATCTCATTTTACTACTGTATCTCCAGTATTACCACAAACAGATTCAACTACTTTTCTTTGAATGAATGATTAGGAGCATGGTATCAATAGCTTATGAAAAGGCTGGTTTACTGCAAATTTAAGTCTTCTGCCTTTGAAGATACATTTTCAGTTTAAGTGCAGTGTCCTAAGGCTAAAGATGTTCAAACAATTAACAGTAGAGCTCAAGGGAAACTCATTCATTCATTTACTTATAAAAAAAAAATTCTACCCTGCATTACCATAGTATTAAAAGTACAAAAGCAAAAAAAAAAAAAAAAAAAGATAAAAATAAATAAATAAATAAATAAATAAATAAAAGTACAAAAGCATGTTGAAAGTCAGAAATGATGTGGTTGGAAAAGCACAACTGTGAATTACACCAGTCTTTCCGTGTACTGATTTAAGCCATTGGTAGTCAGAAATTGGATTCAATCTTCAATCTCTCAGGTTAGTGTACTTATCTGCTGGGTCCCTCAGCTGACCCTCAAAATGATGGGATTCTTCAATGTTGACACAAATAGATAATCTTAATCTTGAGTCTTAAAAATACTCTATTTAGAAAATCCTCAATGTCTTCCTCTGTCATGTTCTGCCAGCTGTCTGTACTACTCTACATGTGATGTAGGTCAATATGGTTCCTTTGTTCAGTCACAATCATGACTGAACAAGAAGAAATAAATAAGAACACAAGCAATTTCACACTGAGCCAGATCTTTCAGCTGCTCAGGCTAGTCTGCTACTTTTGAAAAGTATATTAAGGAACATGTTATAGGAAAACGGTTATTCCTAAGAGGCTTAAGGATAAAATATAAATATACCTAGTCTCTTTTGCAATTCATTATGAGTCAGTGACTCATGAGATAATTTAAACATTTCTTGAAACCATTTAAATTTAATACTCCATTCATTTATTCATTCATCCCTTCATTCAGTGATATTCATGGAATATCTACTAGATGTGGCATACTCTGCTTATGCATAAAGGTCACAGTCCTTATTCAGATTTCACTAGTTTTTACATATACTCCTGTGTGTGTGTGTGTGTGTGTGTGTGTTTTACAGTTCTATGCAATTTTATCACATGTATACCTCTGTATAACTACTGCCACAATCAAGATACTGAGCTGTTCCATCGCCATTAAGATCTCTCTCCTGCTATCCTTCATGTCACATTCATACTATATCCCTCCCCCATACCCCAATTCTGACTTCAGGCAACCACTAGCTTGTTCTTTGTCTATCATTACCTCATTTTGAGACTACTACATAGAATTTTGAAAATACTACATAAACTCAGACAGCATGTAACTTGTGAGTTTTTTTTTCATTCAACATAACACACTTGAGATCCATCTAAGTTGTTTAATGCTTTCATACTTTGTTCCTTTTTACTTTTGGGTAGCATTCCATTGTGTGGATGTAGCACACTTTGTTTAAACAGCTAGCATGGAAGGATGCTTCTGTCATTTCCAGTTTTTAGACTCTTACAAATGAAGCTGCTATGAAAACTGATGTATAGGTTTTTGAGTAGACATATGTTTTAATTTCTTGGGGATAAACATCTAAGAGTTCAGTTGCTGGATCTAGGTTTAGTTTTAGAAGAAACTATCAAAGTATTCTCCAAAGTGGTTGCTATTTTACTTTCCCACCAGCAATGTATAAGAGATCTGGTTTCTCTGCATCCCTGCTGGCATTTAGTATTGTCACGGTTCTTTATTTTAGCTCTTCTAAAAAGTGTGTTATAATATCTCATGGTGGTTTTAATTTGTATTTCCCCAATGGCTAATGATACTGAACATCTTTTCATGTGCTTATTTTCTTTGTTAAAATGTCTATTCATGTCTTTGCCCATTTTTTAACTGAAACATTTGTCTGTTGAATTTTGAAATTCTTTATATATTCCAGATACATATCTTTTATGAGATGTATGGTCCACAAGTATTTCTTCCAGGTCTGCCATTTCTTTGTTCATGTTAAAAAGTGTTTCTCAGAGGAAATGCTTTAAATTTTTTATCAAGTCCAATTTGTCATTTTTATTTTTATGGACCACGCTTTGGGGGTCATATATAAGCACTCTTCATCTAGCCCTGCTCTGCCCTGAAGATTTTCTCTTATATTTTCTTTTAAAAGTTCTATAGGTTTACTTTAGGAGGGGGAGTTGTTTCTTTTATTATTATTTAAATTCAATTAATTAACATATATTATTAGTTTCAGAAGTAGAGATCAGTAATTCATCAGTCTTATATAATACCCAGTGCTCATTACATCCCATGCCCTTCTTAGTGCCCATCACCCAGTTACCCCATCCCCCCACCCACCTCCCCTCCAGCAACCCTCAGTTTGTTTCCTATGATTAAGAGTTTCTTATGGTCTGTATCCCTCTCTGATTTTGTCTTGTTTTATTTTTCCCAGGTTTGTTTCTTTTAGTAACCAGAATCATGCTGTATGTATTATTCTTTGATGTGCTTATTGGGGATGTTCTCAGTTTAGCACATTCCTTTTATCCTTTATATATTTCACAGAATTAGTGTCACTATGTGGGTTGCTTCATTCTTCTGTTACAATTATGCCCACTTTTGTGCACAAACTAGAGCACAGGGGTTGGAATTTGATAGGGAAGAGTGTCAGTTTGAGTCCTTGTCAATCCAAGGTAAAGGCGTGTTGACTTGGCAATGAGCAGATGGCAGGTAGTGCATGCTGACTCAGGGAGGAGGGCAACTGGACTGTGGATTTGGGACTCACAGGCTGATGGCATTGTGTGTGACATGGGCATGACTGGTTTTGCTCCTGGTCATGAATTCCTTTAACTTTTGTTTTTCTGGGAAATTCTTTCTTTCTATGCTGAATGAAAGCCTTCCTGGATAGAGTATTCTTGGCTGCAGGTTTTTTGGGGTTTTTTGTTGTTGTTGTTGTTGTTGTTGTTGTTTTTTTCTTTTAGCACTTTGAATATATCATGATGTTCCTTCAGGCCTGAAAAGTTTCTGCTGAAAAATCCACTGATAGCCTTACGCAGTTTCCCTTATATGTAACTGCTTTCCTTTCTCTCCTGCTTTTAAAATTCTCTCTCTTGGGCATCCTGGGTGGCTCAGCGCTGCCTTTGGCCCAGGGCATGATCCTGAGGACCCTGGATCAAGTCCCACGTCAGGCTCCCTGCATGGAGCCTGCTTCTCCCTCTGCCTCTGTCTGTGCCTCTTTCTCTCTCTGTGTTTCTCATGAATAAATAAATAAAAATCTTTAAAAAAATAAAATAAAATTCTATCACTTACTTTTGGCCATCTTATTTACTTTGTATAAAAATATGGAACACTTCACCTGTCATCCTGATGCAGGGGCCATGCTAATCTTCTCTGTATTATTACAATTTTAGTATATGTGCTGCCGAAGCAAGCACTAGGTATACTTTTTATATTTAAATCTCTGATCTATGTTAATTTTTTTTACAAGGTATGAAATTCATATCGAAATTCATTTTCTTTTATCTATGGATGTGTAATTACTATAACATCATTTGCTGAAAATACTTATGGCTATTAATGTCTGTAGTATATATAAAAAATACTACTCCTTTCATTTCTCATAGTGGTTATGTATTCTTTCTCATTTCCATTTCTTTTTTTTAATAAATTTATTTTTTATTGGTGTTCAATTTACCAACATACAGAATAACACTCAGTGCTCATCCCGTCAAGTGCCCCCCTCAGTGCCCGTCACCCATTCACCCCCACCTCCCGCCCTCCCCCCCCTTCAATTTTTCTGGGGATTTATCAATTCTTTGCCCCTCCCCCCCAAAACTGAACTCTGTTAATTTTTTTCTAATTAATGTTTAATTTCTATTTTATTTCTTTTCTTATTTTTATTATTTCCTTCTGTCATCATTTTTTAAATTTAATATATTATTCTTTGCTACTCTCTTGAGATGGATACCTAGCTCAGACATTTTCTTTTTTAACATATAAAGCTATAGATTTCACTCTACTTAGAACTTCTTGTATATACCATAAATTTTGATAGGCCCTATTGTCATAGTCATTTCATTTAAAATATGTTCTATTTCCATTGCAATTTATTCCTTGAGCCATGAGGTAATTAGAAGTATATCACAGTTTCCAAATATTTGGGGATTTCCCAGTTTTTTGTTGTATTTTATTGTTATTGACTTCTATACCTTATTTCCAATGCTTTGAGAGAGCAAGACTTCCTGAATGCAATCCTTTGTAGTTTACTCTTTGGCCCAGAACTCTCAGAAAATTTTCTATGGTACATAAGAATGATGTATATTCTTTACTGTTTAGGTATATTAATTTTGTTAATTAAGCCATAAATTAAATTCTTTAACTTCATTTACTTTCTTTTCCATCTTCTGTGCAACTGTTGTCATATTTTAATTATACATATATTTTAAACCAAAAACCATTACTGTTATTACTTTTAATATTTTTATCCTTTCTTGTATCATTCATTTCTTTTTGTATGTCTCTTCTCATCTGGGGTCATTTTCTTTGTTAACTTTCTTCAGCATTATTTTACCACTGATGTTAAATTATCTCAGTTTTATAGGTCTGAAAATATTTTTAATTTTTCTTTATTTTAAAAGATATTTTTGCTGAGTATAGTATTCTAAGTTGACAATTATTTTCTTTTTGCATTTAAAAAATTATATCTGTTGTCTTATGACTTCTATAGTTTCTGTTGAAAAGTGAGCATATGAATCTCATTGTTTGTCCTTTTAGTGTAATGTACTACTACTCAGCCATCAAAAAAAAAAAAATGAAACCCTGCCATTTGAAATGATGTGGGTAGAACTAAAGAATATTATGCTAAGTGAAATAAATCAATCAGAGAAAGACAATTATATGATCTCACTATGTGAGAATTTATGAAACAAAAAACGGGATCATAGGAGAAGAGAGGAAAAAATAAAACAAGATAGAATCAGAGAAGGAGACAAACCATAAGAGATTCTTCATCATAGGAAACAAACTGAAGTTTGCTGGGGGGGATGGGGGAAGGGGATGGGGTAAGTGGGTGATGGACATTAAGGAGGGCACGAGATGTAATGAGCACTGGGTATTATATAAGACTGATGAATCACTGACTTCTACCTCTGAAACCAATAATATATTATATGCTAATTAATTGAATTTAAATATAATTAAAAATTAAAAAATTAAAAACAAAATTATGTACCTTTTTCCCTCTAGCTACTTATAAGTATTTTTTTCTTTGTCTATAGTTGTTAAGTACTTTTGCTATAATGGACCTAGTTGTGGTTGTCTTTCTATTTTATCTTTCCTGGGGTTTGTAAAACATTTGAATCTGTTGTTTGCTATCTTCTGTCACTTACAAGTCTTAGCCATTATCTCCTTGCTATTTTTTTCTGCCCCAATATCTTTTTCTTCTTCTAGAACTCTAATTTACATTAGAAAATTTTCATCAGGTCTTAAATGTCTCAAGTTATTTTCTATATTTTTCTAAAATTTTCCAATATTTTCTATATTTTTCTCTCTGAGTTTCAATACGAATGTCTTCTACAATTTTTTAGTTATTTAATCCTCTCCCCTGATCATAAACTTATCTATTAATTTCCTAATTTCACCTGTACTTTTTGTTCTAAAATTTCCATTTAATTTATTATTATAAATTCTAGTTCTCAGAAGATACTCTGCATTTTAATATATGTTTTATAACATATTAATCATAGTTATCTTGGATCCCTGGGTGGCTCAGCGGTTTAGTGCCTGCCTTTGGCCCAGGGCGCAATCCTGGAGTCCCGGGATCGAGTCCCACGTCAGGCTCCTGGCATGGAGCCTGCTTCTCCCTCTGCCTGTGTCTCTGCCTCTCTCTCTCTCTCTCTCTCTGTCTATCATAAATAAATAAATAAATCTTTAAAAAAAATCATAGTTATCTTAAAGCCAATATTCAATACTCCAATATCTGGGTAATCTGTGAGTCTGTATTTATTAATGACTGCTTATTTCTTTGTTTAGCTAAGTTCATAATCATTTGTCCCTGTTTCTTGGCATAACTGATAATTTTTTATTGATTGCTGGATATCATGCATGACAACTTGTAGAGGCTTTTCATGATGCTATCTTCCTCCAGAGGAAAGAAGAAAATACCAATTTCCTCTTGTTTGCAGTTAAATGTAGCCAAATGACTTTCTTTCACACAGGGAGTGACGAGGCAGGATTTCAGGCTTTGTGTAATCTGGACTATTTCTGTTTGCTATATCACACAAGGTGTCTCAGCCCTACCCCGCCCCCACCCCTTGATAGGGCCTCAACTCCAATTTTTTCTTCCCTCTACTATGAGACTCCTGAAACTATTATTTGACTTTTGAATCTCTCACAAATTATTTTATACTTGTTTTCTTGGCTGATGGCCCTGGGAATGTATGGATTAGTAGTTAGCAAATATCTTAAAAGAAAATCATGAGCAAAATATCACTCTTTATGGGGTATTTCTGTTTCTATGTGAGTCTTGGATGACTTGGACGGCCTGACTTCTAATTTTTGTCTCTCCATTAGTGAGACTTCAGCAGGCTCTAGACTGCTCTCTACTCTGCCTGTATTCCTTTCACTGAGAACTTGGCAATTTTCCTGAATGGAAAAAAACAACTGAGTTATATTTAGAGCTCACTTCAACGGATTTTTCTTATCACTGGGATTGGGCCCTCAAATCCTTGTTGTTTTGTCTGCTGTCTAATGTCTTCAAATAGCTTTTTTTTCCTGGTATTTTATCCATTTTTTATAGTTAAATGAATCTTATCAGTGGCCCAGCTCCAATAAAGTTAGAAAACATTCAGTGGTCTGCTCTCAGCTCAGTAATTCTTATCAGGAGGCCAAAACTTGTTTTCATAATGACCAGGTAGATCATTTCTAAAGGTTTTCAAACACAGATTCAGTTCCTAATGATAGACCTGGGACTCATGAAAACCACTGCTTGATAAATCTTGCTGTCAGGACTCCCTCACATATATACGAAAAATGTTACTGTCACCAAGTCCGGTGCACACTAATTTAGAGATACTTTTTTGCCTGTGCTATATGCTCCTCTGCTACCATCGTTTTTAATGAGGATAAGGCAAGACACTGAAATTCACTATTAAATGGATTATTGGAATATGACCATCTAGCCTACCATGAAGGCTGGAATGACACATTTGTTTCATCTAGAAAGCAACACTAACCTCACAAATTTCTGATTTCTCACATACTCCAAGCTGAAAATACAAAATTTAATGATAAAAGGACAGCAGAGCCCTAAAACTGTATCACATACTATAGAGCCAATGAAACCCAGCATACTAGCAAAACATTCTGTTTAGATCACCACATGTTCAATTTTTTATTGTTTCCTTCTTTGCTTAAGATATATACCCCTTCTAAATGTTGACCTGATTCATTCCAGAAATTTTCATATTCTGGTTTCCTCCTCAACAGCAGTAATATATTTTCATCTATCACTAACTACTGCTCATCCTCCTTTTTCTCTAATCCACAATACTAGCTGTCCTTTGGAAATTTGCCTGTATTTTCTTTAATTATCAATGTAACATGTTCTGGACTCCACAATGACCCCATTATACATGGGTTTGACACATATAACATTATGTGATCTTTCTTCAATTTATGTCTTTCTGCTTCATATTTATTACTGAGAAGATTTAACTTTGCATAGCCTCTTTTAAATCATTTATAAAGTGATTTCCAGTCTCTATAATCATTCTCTTTCCAACATGAAAATTCCTCCCAATTATGGTAATTCAGTTTTAAAATAAATTTTGGTAAAATCCCAGTCAAGATTCTTTGAAAGTACATAAAAATTATATTGAATAATTACTCCTTATCCACATTAACTGATTTAATGGCTTTTTAGTTGACCAGTAATATCTCCTTTCCAATAACAATAACAAATTACAAAAGGAATTATCTTTCTTAAGAATGTAGACGTTCTGCTCAGTATTAAGTTGTCACCTTTTTCCTAAGTAAGCAGGGAAACCCCACCTGCCTGAACTTCCCAGGATTTCTTCTCAGAAGCCCAATCCTAGATCCATGGATCCTGAAGAGCCATGCACAAAGCCCACAAGTCTTCTGTCACATTGATTACCATAAACCAGGTTTCATAGCCCAGCTGCCTTCTTTGCTAATTTCCCCCTTGACAAGATACAAAATGAGGCTCTCCAAGACACAAAATGGATCTTATTACACATCAGCAATTCGTTTACATCTAGTTCACATATTTGTCTAGAACATCCTGAGTCTTTGCCACTCTTTGCTCTAATCCCTCTTTCTTGTCTATATTGAAACATTTTGACAGATTCTCCCCAAAGGCCATTCCCAGCCCAAGGCAGTTAATTCATTGAGTAAAATTTTTCTCTTTCTTTCTATTTCCCTCAAACTCACTTCTCATAATCATTTGGGGCCTGCTCAATTTTTCTACCATATTTGGTCTTCATTTCACTTACCCAGGTGACTAATGGCTTCCTTGTCCCAAGGCCAGGTGGCAGCACCAGCAAGGTCTTCCCGCACTGAGCTAGCAAAGTAGACATTGAGGAAGTGCGTACTATTGAGCTGCAGTGCCTCCTTCAGCTCCTTCACACTCATGTATGCCCTGGAGAGCACACAAGAGAAGAAAATGTCACACCAAAGAATCAGGACATAGAAAATAGAACCAGACCTGATCAGACTGACACTCCAGCCAGCATTGCCCTTTAGAGGGGCAGAGAGACAGAGACCAGGCTGTCTTGAAGATAACAAAAAAGGCACTAGTACACATTTAAGATATTTTATTCCAAGATAAAATTTATTCCAAGATAAAAAAAAAAACAGATGAGTTATAGGTAGAAGAAAATATCATAAAATTATTACAAAGATATTTTTCTTTCTAGTCCCTTAATCCATAGAAACTACTCCAACTACCTTATGCTACTTATCAAGTATCTTTACTGGTGGCCTTCAAAGTACGAGGAACTATTATGTTTGTACTTATGCACAGAATTAAAGGTTTATTAAAAACACATGCCATATGGCCCATAAAAGGGGGAAATGAGCATTTTATCTCTTTTTTTAAAAAGATTCTTATTTATTTATTCACGACAGAGAGAGAGAGAGAGAGAGAAGCAGAGACACAGGCAGAGGGAGAAGCAGGCTCCGTGCAGGGAGCCTGACATGGGACTTGATCCCGGGACTCCAGGATCACACCCTGGGCTGAAGGCAGCACTAAACCACTGGGCCACTGGGGCTGCCCTGCATTTTATCCCTTTATAAGCTCATATATAGTCAAAGACTTCCTTCTTCCTGGCATCAGTGAAAGTTTAAACTTACCATAAGCAAAGAGACTCACTCAACAGTCTCACTGAAGAGCTATTTTAAGAACAAACAACTAAACAAACAAACAAACAAACAAACAAGGCGGAGCTAGTGGCCCTTGCATTTATTGGATACATCATCCCATAGTGACCATAGTCTGCCACTCAAAAAGAGGAATATTCTACCACAGCTTCAAGTCGGCAGACATCTCCTTCAACATTAGTTGGAAATTTCCTTTATAGATCATGCATCATTATTGCTGTTCTGATAGACAAGCTGAAATCCAGAAGCTCATGTTAGGACAGCATGACGCTTCTTTTCTTGTGTGTTCTGCCTCCCAACCACACTGCTGATGCAATCTATTTAATCCACATGTAGGATATACTGGCAAGGAGTACCCAAGAAATGGATCCCAAAGAAGATTGTTTTTGTATTCTTTGGAACAGAACCAAAAAGAGGAATACAAATTAAGAAACAAAAAATATTCTGCTTTAGAACTAAGATACTTGGGAGAAAAGATATTTAAAAATACTTTTTCATATTGACTTGTAATATCTTGGAAAAATAGTTCTAGGCCCCAAGAAATCATCCAAATTCCATGAGGTGATGTCAGATGTGATCAGAGGGATATTCCTTCTGCTGCTTTCCTGGAGACACAATGTTTTTTGGACTGTTGCCTGCTTTTCTCTGGATATTGGTCACATTCTCTTTCTCTTTCTCCTTAATTAAAAATAATTACAATTTCCTGTATTGACAAATTGATGGTTTGGAGCTGTGATGACATCAAGTCATTCTTCAACATAGAGATGTAGGCCAGAAGAAAAGAGCAGAGAAAAGGTGAATGGGAAAAGAGAGAAAAGGAAAGGAATGGAAAGGACAAATAAGGGCAGAGAGAACTAGAGACTGAGCCTACACACAGCTCAGGATACCAAGGAAGACAAGTCACACCCTTTTTCTGTTCCTATTCCAGAGTTCCCATTAAAACTGGGAGTTGGTAACTTGACAGTTTCTCTCTTTTCTCCTCCCTCATTCTCCCTCAAATCCCCCTATTCCTGGCACAGTTTACTTGGGCTATCTGTGTGTTACTGGCTTCTCCATCTGCCATTTACCAGTCTTGGCTGCTATCCTTGTCCTCCCTCAACCCAGCAGTTCCACTAATTTCCCTTGAGCACACTCCAAGAGGCCTCCTCCTCCACCACCAACCTCATTAGCTGGTTCTACTCATCTCTCTTTTCCTTCTTGGCCCCACCCTCCCTCCAGTCATAAATTACCCTTCCAGATGAAAGTATTTATGTCATGCTGGTGGCAAACTGGGTGTGGTTGCTCCAACTCCTGCACTACACAGAGATATATGTAGACAGAAGTCGGCAAGTATAAGGAGGAGAACACATTTTTAAAAGCTAGAGACAGTTGGAAAGAGTCACTAATCGAATTGATAAAAGAAAACCTTATTTTGTTGGAAACAAAGATTTTTTTCTAGATTATTTCCTTAATCTAAAAAGGGTAAAACTATAGATATCAGTGTTTCTGCTTCGCATGCTGAATGCTCTACCTATTATAACCTATACACCTTTTCACAAGTTAATCAGAGCTGATAAAGATAAACATTTTATTAATGCGACCAGAGTTGGCTTAGACCTTAGGTATAGAAAAATGAATATTACTCTTAAATTCAGAGCTAAAGGCAATTATTTCTAAATAAATGATTTATGAAGAGATAGACTTGACATCCAAAATAACTTAATATTCAAAGAAAGGTCAAATAATATGCATAAATGTCATAAAAAAGCACAAGTGTCTTGAACTGACCAGAACTGTATATGAAAAGGAAGATGAACTACATTAATCTGCTTAATTTCTGCCAGGATCTCCTTTTGCTCATCCTCCCCATTCTCCAGACTGAAGTACTCACTTTTTCCTGAGGACTCAGAGTGACCAAAGCAAAGTTGTGTTTTGATTTTTGTAAAAATTGCCTCAGAATCAAGCTCTGCCTGAGACTGATATGTTAAGTTCTTCTGCCCAGCACTCAAGTCTGTTATTTCTGACATGGTCCCTAGAAGAATGCACATCTCCCTCACCACTTTACGACTGTGGCCCACTGGGATTAACCATTGCCTGATACCCAGTGCCTGTGTTTCTTTGTCTTTCAGACTTAATGCACTCATTTTGATCCATGCCATGCTTCCTGACTGCTGACCCCCAACCACTCTCTAGTGTCTAGATGTACATGCAAGCCCCAACTTTTGCTTAGTTTCTAAGTAAAAGTGAAAAAATACTTCAGAAAGCCTATTTGTGCTCTAGCTTAATAGTCAGCTGTAATTCCTTTATAGACTGATAGAAATAATTGCAAGAAGGAAGCCAGAAAGAAGGAAAAGATCATGAGCTGTCTGAAGGACATTGAACTGTATCAAAAATTGGCATGTTGAAAAACAAGACATAAAGGATACATGTGTGTCTTGAGATCTCCAGAGGAAGACCCTGACTGTATTCTACAGGATAAAGCAGCCTCCATGACAACAAAACCAGATGCCCCCAGAACCCTCAGTCAATTAGCCTCAAGGAAACAACTCTTTAGTCTGCAGAGTACCAACTAGTGCTCTCCCAGTGCCCAGAGCAACTCTAAAAACTTAGTTTTTCTCCTTCTCTCAAATTCCTCCTGCTCTTAGATGCCTGGTACTCTACTACATCACCATATACTTTACTCTTCTTTTTATTTTCCCACCTCCTAGTTAGTCCATACACATCAGGGGTTCAGTGCCTTGCCCACAGCCCTCTCCTTCCCCACCTCCTATCATCCATTACTCAGGAAATTTCAATATCTATGTGAAATATCACTGAGAACAGTCTTCTTTTTGACTTCTTCACCTCCAATTGGCCCCATACCATATATTCATGGTCACCCTTACTCAGAGTGGTTTTTATGCCTGATCTCTCATAGATCTTTAATTCTACTTGTTTAAACTTTCACTTGAACTCAAATAAAAAAGAATATACAAAAAAAAAAAAACCTTTCACTTGTTTATGGTTACCTCCTCTCCAGGAATGATTTGAGATCATCATTCTTTTCTTGTGCCTCCTCTTCCACCAATCTCAATCTTTTATTCCTCTCTTAGTAAATGATCATGCTTCCTTCTTCAATGATGGATTTGAAGCCATTCATCATGTACTCTAATAGATACACACACATTTTCTTCCTTACCTATTTTTATTCTCTTATCTCTGGTCCCACAGGATGAGGTTTCTGAGCAAATCATAGCTAACACCCTGTCTTTTTCCTTCTCCCTTTCCAATTCAAACTTCTTGAAAGAATAATTTCCTGATCTCCTATTCATTTATTTCTTCCATATACCCCCTAATCCCACTGTAACCTGGATTTCATAAGCATCACTTTATCAGAACTGTTTTTGTTAAAGTCGTCAGTGACCTCCAAACTGTCCCTCCCCACAAAATGAAAAAAATTCAGTCACCTTATGACTGAATTTTTATATTTTTATATTTAGTTACTTCCTGCTTCTTAAAGGAAGTGCTTCTAAAGCACTTCCTGAACTTTTTTTGCACTGTTCTTTCCTGGTTATATTCTTGCTTTTAAGACCACTCTCTAAAGAGTTCCTCTTTCCCCTTCTGATTCTTAGAAGTTATTCCCCAGAATCCTTTAGTCTTGTTTCTAGTATATTCTTTTGTCATGCTCCTTGTTTACTA